>NC_090450.1:36847156-37200656 GCF_031143425.1 Pleurodeles waltl
TCTTGCAGATGGAGGATTCCCCCAATAGGGTTAGGATTGTGACCCCCTCCCCTTGGGAGGAGGCACAAAGAGGGTGTACCCACCCTCAGGGCTAGTAGCCATTGGCTACTAACCCCCCAGACCTAAACACGCCCTTAAATTTAGTATTTAAGGGCTACCCTGAACCCTAGAAAATTAGATTCCTGCAACTACAAGAAGAAGGACTGCCTAGCTGAAAACCCCTGCAGAGGAAGACCAGAAGACGACAACTGCCTTGGCCCCAGAAACTCACCGGCCTGTCTCCTGCCTTCCAAAGATCCTGCTCCAGCGACGCCTTCCAAAGGGACCAGCGACCTCGACATCCTCTGAGGACTGCCCCTGCTTCGAAAAGACAAGAAACTCCAGAGGACAGCGGACCTGCTCCAAGAAAGGCTGCAACTTTGTTTCCAGCAGCCTTGAAAGAACCCTGCAAGCTCCCCGCAAGAAGTGTGAGACTTGCAACACTGCACCCGGCGACCCCGACTCGGCTGGTGGAGATCCAACACCTCAGGAGGGACCCCAGGACTACTCTGATACTGTGAGTACCAAAACCTGTCCCCCCTGAGCCCCCACAGCGCCGCCTGCAGAGGGAATCCCGAGGCTTCCCCTGACCGCGACTCTTTGAATCCAAAGTCCCGACGCCTGGGAGAGACCCTGCACCCGCAGCCCCCAGGACCTGAAGGACCGGACTTTCACTGGAGAAGTGACCCCCAGGAGTCCCTCTCCCTTGCCCAAGTGGAGGTTTCCCCGACGAACCCCCCCCTTGCCTGCCTGCAGCGCTGAAGAGATCCCGAGATCTCTCATAGACTAACATTGCGAACCCGACGCCTGTTTCTACACTGCACCCGGCCGCCCCTGCGCTGCTGAGGGTGAAATTTCTGTGGGGGCTTGTGTCCCCCCCGGTGCCCTACAAAACCCCCCTGGTCTGCCCTCCGAAGACGCGGGTACTTACCTGCAAGCAGACCGGAACCGGGGCACCCCCTTCTCTCCATTCTAGCCTATGTGTTTTGGGCACCACTTTGAACTCTGCACCTGACCGGCCCTGAGCTGCTGGTGTGGTGACTTTGGGGTTGCCCTGAACCCCCAACGGTGGGCTACCTTGGACCAAGAACTGAACCCTGTAAGTGTCTTACTTACCTGGTAAAACTAACAAAAACTTACCTCCCCCAGGAACTGTGAAAATTGCACTGTGTCCACTTTTAAAGTAGCTATTTGTGAATAACTTGAAAAGTATACATGCAATTTTTATGATTTGAAGTTCCTAAAGTACTTACCTGCAATACCTTTCGAATGAGATATTACATGTAGAATTTGAACCTGTGGTTCTTAAAATAAACTAAGAAAAGATATTTTTCTATACAAAAACCTATTGGCTGGATTTGTCTCTGAGTGTGTGTACCTCATTTATTGTCTATGTGTATGTACAACAAATGCTTAACACTACTCCTTGGATAAGCCTACTGCTCGACCACACTACCACAAAATAGAGCATTAGTATTATCTATTTTTACCACTATTTTACCTCTAAGGGGAACCCTTGGACTCTGTGCATGCTATTCCTTACTTTGAAATAGCACATACAGAGCCAACTTCCTACATCCACCATATAACTTCTTTGGCAGTGCCACCTATCACGAACCCCTTACGCCAACTATCATGACTGCTGATCCCTCTGTGCAAGCCATGGGTGATGCAAGATGGACATACAGATCCTAACAAGTAGGTATCCACAATCTAACTTCCACCAAAAAGGAGTCTGACTACATATATGTGGTGTATGTGGTAAATTGAGGCTGGGGAAGCTAGTATAACATTCCATTCCAGCACTGCAAAAAGAGCATGTGAAGACACAATGGACAATTGTCTGTTACCTCAGGGTGGCTGTTATACACTGCACTTTAGACACAAGTTGTTCACACTCTCTGGTGCCTGTAGGGAGATTTTGTGGAGCCTAGATCACAAACGTCACGCAGGGATCCTCCTCGGCAATTTCGTAGCATGAGCTTCTAGTCCAGTATAAAACTATATCCTGGGGCACATTTGGATGCAGTTTCTGCATATAGTGCCAAATAGTGGCGGGTGACATTACCTGCTTCATTATGAATTTATCATAAAAACAGGCAGCCTACATTTACAATAAGTAGCGGCAGGGTAGGGCCCTGAAAAGAGTGAACTTTGATCAAGGCAGGACTGGGATCCCAAAGCAGCACTGGCAGGTTTTGTTAGACCAGCCCCCATAGGGTGCATAGTGAGTGAGCCTGACCACTAGAAAATGGCTTAGGGGTTCTCCCTCCCCAAGAATATTTGGGGAACAATGGCAAAAATTGTGCATTCTACAATGCATTTTGATGACATATATTAAATTGTATTAGTTTTTAGAGCATAGCAAATGATGACCTCACAGTGCACCAGGATGCAGCAATCTTTTTGCGGTCCTTCAATGATTCCCTCACAATCGCCCTCTAACAGTGCCTCCCGCCTCTCATCTCTCCACAGTCCCTCTCCCACATGCATTTAATTTGTTTTATAGCGCCTCTCTTACCAGTGTAAGGTGTTGGAGCACTTTACATCACACACACTGTAGGAAGTTGGCTCTGTATGTGCTATTTCAAAGTAAGGAGTAGCATGCACAGAGTCCAAGGGTTCCCCTTAGAGGTAAAATAGTGGTAAAAATAGATAATACTAATGCTCTATTTTGTGGTAGTGTGGTCGAGCAGTAGGCTTATCCAAGGAGTAGTGTTAAGCATTTGTTGTACATACACATAGACAATAAATGAGGTACACACACTCAGAGACAAATCAAGCCAATAGGTTTTGTATAGAAAAATATCTTTTCTTAGTTTATTTTAAGAACCACAGGTTCAAATTTAACATGTAATATCTTGTTTGAAAGGTATTGCAGGTAAGTACATTAGGAACTTTGAATCATTTCAATTGCATGTATACTTTTCAAGTTATTCACAAATAGCTATTTCAAAAGTGGACACAGTGCAATTTTCACAGTTCCTGGGGGAGGTAAGTTTTTGTTAGTTTTACCAGATAAGTAAGACACTTACAGGGTTCAGTTCTTGGTCCAAGGTAGCCCACCGTTGGGGGTTCAGAGCAACCCCAAAGTCACCACACCAGCAGCTCAGGGCCGGTCAGGTGCAGAGTTCAAAGTGGTGCCCAAAACGCATAGGCTAGAATGGAGAGAAGGGGGTGCCCCGGTTCCGGTCTGCTTGCAGGTAAGTACCCGCGTCTTCGGAGGGCAGACCAGGGGGGTTTTGTAGGGCACCGGGGGGGACACAAGCCCACAGAGAAATTTCACCCTCAGCAGCGCGGGGGCGGCCGGGTGCAGTGTAGAAACAAGCGTCGGGTTCGCAATGTTAGTCAATGAGAGATCAAGGGATCTCTTCAGCGCTGCAGGCAGGCAAGGGGGGGCTTCCTCGGGGAAACCTCCACTTGGGCAAGGGAGAGGGACTCCTGGGGGTCACTTCTCCAGTGAAAGTCCGGTCCTTCAGGTCCTGGGGACTGCGGGTGCAGGGTCTCTTCCAGGCGTCGGGACTTAGGTTTCAGAGAGTCGCGGTCAGGGGAAGCCTCGGGATTCCCTCTGCAGGCGGCGCTGTGGGGGCTCAGGGGGACAGGTTTTGGTACTCACAGTCGTAGAGTAGTCCGGGGGTCCTCCCTGAGGTGTTGGTTCTCCACCAGCCGAGTCGGGGTCGCCGGGTGCAGTGTTGCAAGTCTCACGCTTCTTGCGGGGAGTTGCAGGGTTCTTTAAAGCTGCTTCTTGAAACAAAGTTGCAGTCTTTTTGGAGCAGGTCCGCTGTCCTCGGGAGTTTCTTGTCGTCGTCGAAGCAGGGCAGTCCTCAGAGGATTCAGAGGTCGCTGGTCCCTTTGGAAGGCGTCGCTGGAGCAGAGTTCTTTGGAAGGCAGGAGACAGGCCGGTGAGTTTCTGGAGCCAAGGCAGTTGTTGTCTTCTGGTCTTCCTCTGCAGGGGTTTTCAGCTGGGCAGTCCTTCTTGTTGTTGTTGCAGGAATCTAATTTTCTAGGGTTCAGGGTAGCCCTTAAATACAAAATTTAAGGGCGTGTTTAGGTCTGGGGGGTTAGTAGCCAATGGCTACTAGCCCTGAGGGTGGGTACACCCTCTTTGTGCCTCCTCCCAAGGGGAGGGGGTCACAATCCTAACCCTATTGGGGGAATCCTCCATCTGCAAGATGGAGGATTTCTAAAAGTTAGAGTCACCTCAGCTCAGGACACCTTAGGGGCTGTCCTGACTGGCCAGTGACTCCTCCTTGTTGCTTTCTTTGTTCCCTCCAGCCTTGCCGCCAAAAGTGGGGGCCGTGGCCGGAGGGGGCGGGCAACTCCACTAAGCTGGAGTGCCCTGCTGGGCTGTGACAAAGGGGTGAGCCTTTGAGGCTCACCGCCAGGTGTTACAGCTCCTGCCTGGGGGAGGTGTTAGCATCTCCACCCAGTGCAGGCTTTGTTACTGGCCTCAGAGTGACAAAGGCACTCTCCCCATGGGGCCAGCAACATGTCTCTAGTGTGGCAGGCTGCTGGAACTAGTCAGCCTACACAGACAGTCGGTTACGTTTCAGGGGGCACCTCTAAGGTGCCCTCTGGGGTGTATTTTGCAATAAAATGTACACTGGCATCAGTGTGCATTTATTGTGCTGAGAAGTTTGATACCAAACTTCCCAGTTTTCAGTGTAGCCATTATGGTGCTGTGGAGTTCGTGTTTGACAAACTCCCAGACCATATACTCTTATGGCTACCCTGCACTTACAATGTCTAAGGTTTTGTTTAGACACTGTAGGGGTACCATGCTCATGCACTGGTACCCTCACCTATGGTATAGTGCACCCTGCCTTAGAGCTGTAAGGCCTGCTAGAGGGGTGTCTTACCTATACTGCATAGGCAGTGAGAGGCTGGCATGGCACCCTGAGGGGAGTGCCATGTCGACTTACTCGTTTTGTTCTCACTAGCACACACAAGCTGGAAAGCAGTGTGTCTGTGCTGAGTGAGAGGTCTCCAGGGTGGCATAAGACATGTTGCAGCCCTTAGAGACCTTCCTTGGCATCAGGGCCCTTGGTACTAGAAGTACCAGTTACAAGGGACTTATCTGGATGCCAGGGTCTGCCAATTGTGGATACAAAAGTACAGGTTAGGGAAAGAACACTGGTGCTGGGGCCTGGTTAGCAGGCCTCAGCACACTTTCAATTGTAAACATAGCATCAGCAAAGGCAAAAAGTCAGGGGGCAACCATGCCAAGGAGGCATTTCCTTACACAACCCCCCCCCAAACGAAAGAGGATGAGACTAACCTTTCCCAAGAGAGTCTTCATTTTCTAAGTGGAAGAACCTGGAAAGGCCATCTGCATTGGCATGGGCAGTCCCAGGTCTGTGTTCCACTATAAAGTCCATTCCCTGTAGGGAGATGGACCACCTCAACAGTTTAGGATTTTCACCTTTCATTTGCATCAGCCATTTGAGAGGTCTGTGGTCAGTTTGAACTAGGAAGTGAGTCCCAAAGAGGTATGGTCTCAGCTTCTTCAGGGACCAAACCACAGCAAAGGCCTCCCTCTCAATGGCACTCCAACGCTGCTCCCTGGGGAGTAACCTCCTGCTAATGAAAGCAACAGGCTGGTCAAGGCCATCATCATTTGTTTGGGACAAAACTGCCCCTATCCCATGTTCAGAGGCATCTGTCTGCACAATGAACTGCTTAGAATAATCCGGAGCTTTTAGAACTGGTGCTGAGCACATTGCTTGTTTCAGGGTGTCAAAGGCCTGTTGGCATTCCACAGTCCAGTTCACTTTCTTGGGCATTTTCTTGGAGGTGAGTTCAGTGAGGGCTGTCACAATGGATCCATATCCCTTCACAAACCTCCTGTAATACCCAGTCAAGCCAAGGAATGCCCTGACTTGAGTCTGGGTTTTTGGAGCTACCCAGTCCAGAATAGTCTGGATCTTGGGTTGGAGTGGCTGAACTTGGCCTCCACCTACAAGGTGGCCCAAGTAAACCACAGTTCCCTGCCCTATCTGGCATTTGGATGCCTTGATAGAGAGGCCTGCAGATTGCAGAGCCTTCAAAACCTTCTTCAGGTGGACCAGGTGATCCTGCCAGGTGGAGCTAAAGACAGCAATATCATCAAGATAAGCTGTGCTGAAGGACTCCAAGCCAGCAAGGACTTGATTCACCAACCTTTGGAAGGTGGCAGGGGCATTCTTTAAACCAAAGGGCATAACAGTAAACTGATAATGCCCATCAGGTGTGGAGAATGCTGTTTTCTCTTTTGCTCCAGGTGCCATTTTTATTTGCCAGTACCCTGCTGTCAAGTCAAAGGTACTTAAGAATTTGGCAGCACCTAATTTGTCTATGAGCTCATCAGCTCTAGGAATTGGATGAGCATCTGTCTTGGTGACAGAGTTGAGCCCTCTGTAGTCCACACAAAACCTCATCTCTTTCTTTCCATCTTTGGTGTGAGGTTTGGGGACTAAGACCACTGGGCTAGCCCAGGGGCTGTCAGAGCGCTCAATTACTCCCAATTCCAGCATCTTGTGGACTTCCACCTTGATGCTTTCCTTAACATGGTCAGACTGTCTAAAGATTTTGTTCTTGACAGGCATGCTGTCTCCTGTGTCCACATCATGGGTACACAGGTGTGTCTGACCAGGGGTTAAGGAGAAGAGTTCAGGAAACTGTTGTAGACTCTCCTACAATCAGCTTGCTGTTGGCCAGAGAGGGTGTCTGAGTAGATCACCCCATCTACTGAGCCATCTTTTGGGTCTGATGACAGAAGATCAGGGAGAGGTTCACTCTCTGCCTCCTGATCCTCATCTGTTACCATCAACAGATTCACATCAGCCCTGTCATGGAAGAGCTTAAGGCGGTTCACATGGATCACCCTCTTGGGGCTCCTGCTTGTGCCCAGGTCCACCAGGTAGGTGACCTGACTCTTCCTTTCTAGCACTGGGTAAGGGCCACTCCATTTGTCCTGGAGTGCCCTGGGAGCCACAGGCTCCAGAACCCAGACTTTCTGCCCTGGTTGGAACTCAACCAGTGCAGCCTTTTGGTCATACCAAAACTTCTGGAGCTGTTGGCTGGCCTCAAGGTTTTTGGTTGCCTTTTCCATGTACTCTGCCATTCTAGAGCGAAGGCCAAGTACATAGTCCACTATGTCTTGTTTAGGCTCATGAAGAGGTCTCTCCCAGCCTTCTTTAACAAGAGCAAGTGGTCCCCTTACAGGGTGGCCAAACAGAAGTTCAAAGGGTGAGAATCCTACTCCCTTCTGTGGCACCTCTCTGTAAGCAAAAAGCAGACATGGCAAGAGGACATCCCATCTCCTTTTGAGTTTTTCGGGGAGCCCCATGATCATGCCTTTTAATGTCTTGTTGAATCTCTCAACTAAGCCATTAGTTTGTGGATGGTATGGTGTAGTGAACTTAGAAGTCACTCCACACTCATTCCACATGTGTTTTAGGTATGCTGACATGAAGTTGGTACCTCTGTCAGACACCACCTCCTTAGGGAAACCCACTCTGGTAAAGATACCAATGAGGGCCTTGGCTACTGCAGGGGCAGTAGTCGACCTAAGGGGAATAGCTTCAGGATACCTAGTAGCATGATCCACTACTACTAGGATGTACATATTTCCTGAGGCTGTGGGAGGTTCCAGTGGACCAACTATGTCCACACCCACTCTTTCAAAGGGGACCCCCACCACTGGAAGTGGAATGAGGGGGCCTTTGGGTGCCCACCTGTCTTACCACTGGATTGACAGGTGGGGCAGGAGAGGCAAAACTCCTTAACCTTCTGGGACATGTTGGGCCAGTAGAAGTGGTTGACTAACCTCTCCCACGTCTTGGTTTGTCCCAAATGCCCAGCAAGGGGAATATCATGGGCTAAGGTCAGAATAAACTCTCTGAACGACTGAGGCACTACCACTCTCCTAGTGGCACCAGGTTTGGGGTCTCTGGCCTCAGTGTACAGGAGTCCATCTTCCCAATAGACCCTATGTGTTCCATTTTTCTTGCCCTTGGACTCTTCAGCAGCTTGCTGCCTAAGGCCTTCAAGAGAGGGACAGGTTTCTTGTCCCTTACACAGCTCTTCCCTTGAGGGTCCCCCTGGGCCTAAGAGCTCAACCTGATAAGGTTCAAGCTCCAAAGGCTCAGTTCCCTCAGAGGGCAGAACTTCTTCCTGAGAAGAGAGGTTCTCTTTTTCTGACTGTGTTGCAGTTGGTTTCCCAACTGACTTTCCTTTTCTCTTGGTAGGCTGGGCCATTTTTCCAGACTCCAGCTCTACTTTTTCACCCTGTGCCTTGCATTGTGCTCTTGTTTTTACACACACCAGTTCAGGGATACCCAGCATGGCTGCATGGGTTTTTAGTTCTACCTCAGCCCATGCTGAGGACTCCAGGTCATTTCCAAGCAGACAGTCTACTGGGATGTTTGAGGAGACCACCACCTGTTTCAGGCCATTGACCCCTCCCCATTCTAAAGTTACCATTGCCATGGGATGTGCTTTAGTCTGATTGTCAGCATTGGTGACTGTATAAGTTTTTCCAGTCAGGTATTGGCCAGGGGAAACCAGTTTCTCTGTCACCATGGTGACACTGGCACCTGTATCCCTCAGGCCCTCTACACTTGTCCCATTAATAAAGAGCTGCTGCCTGTATTTTTGCATGTTAGGAGGCCAGGCAGCTAGTGTGGCTAAATCCACCCCACCCTCAGAGACTAGAGTAGCTTCAGTGTGGACCCTGATTTGCTCTGGGCACACTGTTGATCCCACTTGGAGACTAGCCATTCCAGTGTTACCTGGATTGGAGTTTGGAGTGGAACTTTTCTTGGGACAGGCCTTGTCTCCAGTTTGGTGTCCAGACTGACTACAGTTTCGACACCAGGCCTTCTTGGGATCAAAGTTTTTACCCTTGTACCCAGGATTGTTTTGTGAAGAGGCTCTGGGCCCACCCTCCTGTGCAGGTTTTTGGGGGCCTGTAGAAGACTCTTGACTATTTTTATTTTTGGCTGTCTCACCACCTTTCCCCTGGGGAGGTTTTGTGACCCCTTTCTTTTGGTCACCCCCTGTGGAAGTTTTGGACACCCTAGTCTTGACCCAATGGTCCGCCTTCTTTCCCAATTCTTGGGGAGAAATTGGTCCTAGGTCTACCAGATGCTGATGCAGTTTATCATTGAAACAATTACTTAACAGGTGTTCTTTCACAAATAAATTGTACAGCCCATCATAATTACTTACACCACTGCCTTGAATCCAACCATCTAGTGTTTTCACTGAGTAGTCTACAAAGTCAACCCAGGTCTGGCTCGAGGATTTTTGAGCCCCCCTGAATCTAATCCTATACTCCTCAGTGGAGAATCCAAAGCCCTCAATCAGGGTACCCTTCATGAGGTCATAAGATTCTGCATCTTTTCCAGAGAGTGTGAGGAGTCTATCCCTACACTTTCCTGTGAACATTTCCCAAAGGAGAGCACCCCAGTGAGATTTGTTCACTTTTCTGGTTACACAAGCCCTCTCAAAAGCTGTGAACCATTTGGTGATGTCATCACCATCTTAATATTTAGTTACAATCCCTTTGGGGATTTTCAACATGTCAGGAGAATCTCTGACCCTATTTATGTTGCTGCCACCATTGATGGGTCCTAGGCCCATCTCTTGTCTTTCCCTCTCTATGGCTAGGATCTGTCTTTCCAAAGCCAATCTTTTGGCCATCCTGGCTAACTGGATGTCCTCTTCACTGGAGCTATCCTCAGTGATTTCAGAGTTGTTGGTCCCTCCTGTGAGGGAACCAGCATCTCTGACTATTATTTGTGGAGTCAGGGCTTGAGTAGCCCTGCTCTCCCTAAGTAGGACTGGAGGGGGGGAATTTCCCTCCAAGTCACTATCTTCATCCTCTGAGTTGCCACCCTCAGAGGGGTTGGCCTTTTCAAACTCTGCCAAAAGCTCCTGGAGCTGTACTTTGGTAGGTTTGGGGCCTATTGCTATTTTCTTTAGTTTACAGAGTGACCTTAGCTCTCTCATCTGTAGATGGAGGTAAGGTGTGGTGTCGAGTTCCACCACAGCCACATCTGTGCTAGACATTTTGCTTCTAAAAGTTGGAATACTTTTTAAGAATCTAAAACTGGTTCTAGAATCTAATTCAAACTTTTACAAACTTTTAAACTCTAAAAAGAAATGCTAAACAGGATCTAACACAAGGCCCTAGCAGGTCTTTTAAGAATTTAGAAAACTTTTCAAATTGCAAAAATCAATTTCTAATGACAATTTTGGAATTTGTCGTGTGATCAGGTATTGGCTGAGTAGTCCAGCAAATGCAAAGTCTTGTACCCCACCGCTGATCCACCAATGTAGGAAGTTGGCTCTGTATGTGCTATTTCAAAGTAAGGAATAGCATGCACAGAGTCCAAGGGTTCCCCTTAGAGGTAAAATAGTGGTAAAAATAGATAATACTAATGCTCTATTTTCTGGTAGTGTGGTCGAGCAGTAGGCTTATCCAAGGAGTAGTGTTAAGCATTTGTTGTACATACACATAGACAATAAATGAGGTACACACACTCAGAGACAAATCCAGCCAATAGGTTTTGTATAGAAAAATATATTTTCTTAGTTTATTTTAAGAACCACAGGTTCAAATTTAACATGTAATATCTTGTTTGAAAGGTATTGCAGGTAAGTACATTAGGAACTTTGAATCATTTCAATTGCATGTATACTTTTCAAGTTATTCACAAATAGCTATTTCAAAAGTGGACACAGTGCAATTTTCACAGTTCCTGGGGGAGGTAAGTTTTTGTTAGTTTTACCAGGTAAGTAAGACACTTACAGGGTTCAGTTCTTGGTCCAAGGTAGCCCACCGTTGGGGGTTCAGAGCAACCCCAAAGTCACCACACCAGCAGCTCAGGGCCGGTCAGGTGCAGAGTTCAAAGTGGTGCCCAAAACGCATAGGCTAGAATGGAGAGAAGGGGGTGCCCCGGTTCCGGTCTGCTTGCAGGTAAGTACCCGCGTCTTCGGAGGGCAGACCAGGGGGGTTTTGTAGGGCACCGGGGGGGGACACAAGCCCACACAGAAATTTCACCCTCAGCAGCGCGGGGGCGGCCGGGTGCAGTGTAGAAACAAGCGTCGGGTTCGCAATGTTAGTCAATGAGAGATCAAGGGATCTCTTCAGCGCTGCAGGCAGGCAAGGGGGGCTTCCTCGGGGAAACCTCCACTTGGGCAAGGGAGAGGGACTCCTGGGGGTCACTTCTCCAGTGAAAGTCCGGTCCTTCAGGTCCTGGGGGCTGCGGGTGCAGGGTCTCTTCCAGGCGTCGGGACTTAGGTTTCAGAGAGTCGCGGTCAGGGGAAGCCTCGGGATTCCCTCTGCAGGCGGCGCTGTGGGGGCTCAGGGGGGACAGGTTTTGGTACTCACAGTCGTAGAGTAGTCCGGGGGTCCTCCCTGAGGTGTTGGTTCTCCACCAGCCGAGTCGGGGTCGCCGGGTGCAGTGTTGCAAGTCTCACGCTTCTTGCGGGGAGTTGCAGGGTTCTTTAAAGCTGCTTCTTGAAACAAAGTTGCAGTCTTTTTGGAGCAGGTCCGCTGTCCTCGGGAGTTTCTTGTCGTCGTCGAAGCAGGGCAGTCCTCAGAGGATTCAGAGGTCGCTGGTCCCTTTGGAAGGCGTCGCTGGAGCAGAGTTCTTTGGAAGGCAGGAGACAGGCCGGTGAGTTTCTGGAGCCAAGGCAGTTGTTGTCTTCTGGTCTTCCTCTGCAGGGGTTTTCAGCTGGGCAGTCCTTCTTCTTGTTGTTGCAGGAATCTAATTTTCTAGGGTTCAGGGTAGCCCTTAAATACAAAATTTAAGGGCGTGTTTAGGTCTGGGGGGTTAGTAGCCAATGGCTACTAGCCCTGAGGGTGGGTACACCCTCTTTGTGCCTCCTCCCAAGGGGAGGGGGTCACAATCCTAACCCTATTGGGGGAATCCTCCATCTGCAAGATGGAGGATTTCTAAAAGTTAGAGTCACCTCAGCTCAGGACACCTTAGGGGCTGTCCTGACTGGCCAGTGACTCCTCCTTGTTGCTTTCTTTGTTCCCTCCAGCCTTGCCGCCAAAAGTGGGGGCCGTGGCCGGAGGGGGCGGGCAACTCCACTAAGCTGGAGTGCCCTGCTGGGCTGTGACAAAGGGGTGAGCCTTTGAGGCTCACCGCCAGGTGTTACAGCTCCTGCCTGGGGGAGGTGTTAGCATCTCCACCCAGTGCAGGCTTTGTTACTGGCCTCAGAGTGACAAAGGCACTCTCCCCATGGGGCCAGCAACATGTCTCTAGTGTGGCAGGCTGCTGGAACTAGTCAGCCTACACAGACAGTCGGTTAAGTTTCAGGGGGCACCTCTAAGGTGCCCTCTGGGGTGTATTTTGCAATAAAATGTACACTGGCATCAGTGTGCATTTATTGTGCTGAGAAGTTTGATACCAAACTTCCCAGTTTTCAGTGTAGCCATTATGGTGCTGTGGAGTTCGTGTTTGACAAACTCCCAGACCATATACTCTTATGGCTACCCTGCACTTACAATGTCTAAGGTTTTGTTTAGACACTGTAGGGGTACCATGCTCATGCACTGGTACCCTCACCTATGGTATAGTGCACCCTGCCTTAGGGCTGTAAGGCCTGCTAGAGGGGTGTCTTACCTATACTGCATAGGCAGTGAGAGGCTGGCATGGCACCCTGAGGGGAGTGCCATGTCGACTTACTCGTTTTGTTCTCACTAGCACACACAAGCTGGAAAGCAGTGTGTCTGTGCTGAGTGAGAGGTCTCCAGGGTGGCATAAGACATGCTGCAGCCCTTAGAGACCTTCCTTGGCATCAGGGCCCTTGGTACTAGAAGTACCAGTTACAAGGGACTTATCTGGATGCCAGGGTCTGCCAATTGTGGATACAAAAGTACAGGTTAGGGAAAGAACACTGGTGCTGGGGCCTGGTTAGCAGGCCTCAGCACACTTTCAATTGTAAACATAGCATCAGCAAAGGCAAAAAGTCAGGGGGCAACCATGCCAAGGAGGCATTTCCTTACACACACATACAGAGACAATGAATCAGAAGTGTGTAAATCAGTGTAGAGAAAACTTTGACAAAGGGGACTACAATGTGTAGGATTCACGTGTCATCTATACTGGTCGGCACGGTTTAAGAGTACTTGGTCTGGGGAAGCGTTCACTCAGATTTAGAATCTAACACAGTGGCTAGGGCTGACTTTATTAATAATAATTTATTTTTACTAAAACCGAACCCTTTTTGGCATGATCAGAGACTGGGAAAAACACAACTTTCTAGCCTGTACCATGCAGTTTGCATGCAGCTCTTTGATGAAAGTTCATAGCTTACTGTGCTAGATTATGATTGTAACTTGTGAACTGCACAGTATGAAAAGGAGCTCTGTGACAAAAGCAGTATGCCACTGAGCATTGCACATGAAATATTGGTCTGTGATCTGCATAGTACACGTTCCTTGCAGCAGGCATATTAACCTTCTGCACTACCTTAGATGGGTCAAAACTTCCACTAGACAAAACCCTGATCTCTCTTTGGTCCAGTGACAAAAGTGCCCCCACACCCTTCCGGGGAAATGCTCGATGCCCGGTATGGCCAGTCCAGCCTTGTGCTTGCTGCAAAGAACCCTGGCTCCTCCCCCTTTGTGACAGCATTGCTCCCTCGTGCATGAGATGTCCACCTCTACAGTACAGACCAGGTGTCACCACCTTCGGTCTTTCTCGGTGGGGGAGGGATTTACATTCTTCCCACTGGCTTCACCCTACTCAGAGAAACTGACAATATAGCTGAGTGCATGCAGGCCTGATGCAGATCCAGGCTGTTACTTACGTAGGGCTGGTTAAGGCATGAAGCTGCCACCTCCTGCTAACCTATGTATATGGGGAGCACTCTAGAGACAAAAAGTACTTTGCCTGAAGAGTGCAGAAAATCCTTGCACTGATCCAGAGCTGAGAGCATCATTATAAAGGACTGTACCACTGAATATCAACACTAGCAATATTGAGACAGAAGAATATCGAAGACAGAATATCGAGGGACAAAATATTGAAAAATAACTGCATATAGGGAAAATAGACTTACTGTTTCTAAATCCACAACTCTGTGGCAGGTATATGTACCACATAGATCAGGGGTCTCCAACCTTTTCTATTGTAAGAGCTACATTTGTTCAATGAAAATCATCACGAGGTATTAATATTATTAGTGTGTGAATATTGAACACATCAGACAAGATTACAAAAGTGCCCCCATGCAAATCACCAGAAGTGATCGTCTAAGTGCACCAGGCAGGATTGTTGGCAGTAAAATGAAGAAGGCTTTATTAATATGCAATGCCAGCTCTTCGTGGTTAATACATAACAGCCATAGTTGCAGTGCCCCAGCCCAAACATAATATTATTAGTGATAAGTTTCCCCAGTGCCTTAGGATTTATCAATCAAATATCACCTCTACTTATATTTTGGAAATCCAACCATTTTTCTTCAACATTCAGCTTATGAGTTATGAAAATATGCATAATTTCATCTCAAATACACGCTTTACAATTTTGGGATACATTTTTGAATTCAGCCAAGCAAAACCTTCTAATTTAGTAGACGGGACCTCACAAAGGAGAGCTACTCACAGGTAACTAGAGAGCTACCAGTAGCTTGCGAGCTACTCGTTTGAGAAGCCTGACGTAGATAGCAATATAAGGAGTTAGGTGTAGAAAAGCTGGACTTGCCTGTCAATATTTTATTTTCGATAGTCTGTCCTTATTATTACGACCCATCAATACTGTGGTTTCAATATTCAGGCTGCACACCATCATAAAGCAAATTGGGACAGAAGTACAAAGCATTTTACAGCGCTAAAAAGCTTTCTGGCCTGTACCAATCCCATTTTGTGAGTCAATAAACTATTATCAACTCACAAAATAGGGTTTGTGAGTCACTATTAGGAAGGGGCGTGTTAGGGGCGTCCCTTCCTAATAGCAAGTCGCACTGGTATGCAGGAATGTTTTGCAAACGGGAAAGAGGTGACAAAATATTTGCAGTTACCAAAACCCATTTGCAAACGGAAAGGGGTCCCCAAGAGACCCCTTCCCCATTTGCGAATTTGGGTGCCAAACATTTTTTTCAGAGCAGGCAGTGGTACCATGGACCACTGCCTACTCGTAAAAATTGAAAAGAGAATTTTTCATTTTTGTTCTTTTAATGCATTAAAAAAATTGCTTTATTGAGAATGGAATCGCAGGCATGGTGGTCTTCTGACTTCAGCAGGCCACCATCCCTGTGACTGTGGTCACTCCCAAATTGGTTGCAAATTGCGACCTGCCTCATGAATGTTAATGAGGCAGGTCCCTAGCGACCCATGTTAGCGCGTCAGAGCCTTAATAAGTAAACTTATAAGGAGATGCATTTAGGTCGACAAACCTTTGGACTACGTTCGGATCTTCCCAGTATGAGATGTCTTCCTGGCATCACAGATCAATAACCTAAAAAAGAATTACAATAACTAATCAACAAACAAATCAATGAGAATCAATAATTGAACACACCAGGACGTTTCAGTCACGAATAACCAATTTAGTTAAGTGTTAAGATATTTATTTCCCTATTTGTTACAATCTAACATCATGTCTGTTAATCTCAACATCACTAAACCTCATTAGAAACTCTTCTAATTAGCAACTAGAACAAGATTAATCAATGCATAGAGAATATTCATTCAGTATTTAGGCCCGTCATTAATATGAAGCAACTTAGCAAAGTCTCAGTAATACATGATTCAACAAAGCAAGAACTCAGTCATTTGTCTATTTGCACAAGATTAGTGAGCACCTTAACTAACTTCAAATTAGCATTAGCATGTTCGGCTTCATTCAAAACATTTTAGCAAACACGAATTTAGAAAACATCTAAACTATGGCCTCTATCAAATAGCAGTTGGTACCTAGAAAGAAAAGGCAAACAGACAATCACAATTTTGCATCAGATAGTTATCAATCTAACAGATCAGCAAACAGCGTCAGTCTTCGTCCTCAGGACATCAGTCGATTCACCATCAGCAGAGATAGGACGGGGCAAAGTCTCAAAATAGCATAGCTAGGGGACATTACTTCCCTCAGGTAGAGGAGAAGTTAGCATCGGGCAAGATCGGGGTAGGGGATGGTTTCAAGTATCAGGAAGAATAAACGGCAAAGTAATGCTGGAAGGATGGAGTGGCTGGGAAGGAATGGCTCGAAAGGAATGGCTGATTTCTCCTTGGGTCATGCAGTTAAGTCAAAACTGTCTAACTAGTCTCTTATTCCTCATTGGATAATATCTGGTGCATCATTTTCTCCGTCCAATAGTTTAGTTAGCACCTTGCTAGAATTTTCTACAAACCATAGTTCTAATGTCGCGGATTGGTCCATGTTATTGACGTCTTCAACGGTTGGAATGTCAGGTAGAAAAGTTACACTTTGCGCTCCAGTCAGTGTCTTCATTGCCTTCTCCTAGTACAGTTAACTTTGCACCTGTTTCAAATTGCACTGTTGCATTTAGCAGGAACATCGCCTTGAGCAAGTCGGTTCTCATAAGTAAGAATTTACTACGGTTACACACACATAACTCTTGGTAAAGTACAGCTTCGTGTCCTTCAGAAGAACAGCACATTCATTACACGTTAGAAAATGCAGTTTAATATGAAGCCAGGCAGTTAGGCCCAGACCCTAGCTAAGCTAAGGCCTTCTAATTTAATAAAGCAAACTCTTAACACATAACTCTAATTATGATATACTAATACAAATTCAAAACGTTATCGCATAATAATTCAGAATTAATAAGCATCTTTATTAGTCTTCATATACATTGGTAGCCGCTCCCCGTGGGTACATTACAAACGTGTGCATTATTTTCTATGTTAACACATTTTCTATGTGGCTTCATCACACAATATATTGCAAGCTTTTCATATTAATATTGCTTTTAAAAGACACACTCCAACACCCATTTGTGAATCACAAACAGTGTCTGAGACACTGTTGTACAACGCTGCTTGCGATTTCCTAACTGCGAATCGCAAAGATTCACAATTAGGAAATCGCACACAATGTCTACGTACAACTGGTCCTTACTGCCTGCTTTGTATGTTGTGAATGTAAGTGACCATGAAGAGCTCACACGTGGGGAGGTTGTGTACAAACCTAATTCATATCCAAATTGTGACGTCAAAGGGAGGTGGGGTGAATGTGAAATATCAGGTCAGTCAGCGATGCTCTGCAAGAGGCAGAACGTTCCCTCTCATGCTCTGCAATAATTGAATCCATGTCAAATTATGGCGTCTGTTTCATAGAATTGCATTTGCTCAGAACCACAATAAATTCCTATTGCACTGAAATGAACTTATGGAAAGGAAGCTGAGAGTGGAAACTCAATCTGCAGGCAGACTGCAGGATGGAGAGAAGGGGAGGAAAAGATGCGGGCAGAAAAATCATTGCTGTAAACAAGCACTGACAGCCCAAAGTAATGCTCCCATTAAAGCACGCAGAGCTGAGCTGCACAAGCGAAAATGTATTTTGCCATTTCAAATCACTGCAAATTATGTGATGCATGACTCTGGAGTGCATTTCCCCTGACTATGGGGTTCTAGCTTACGCAGTGTAGGAAGTTGGCTCTGTATGTGCTATTTCAAAGTAAGGAATAGCATGCACAGAGTCCAAGGGTTCCCCTTAGAGGTAAAATAGTGGTAAAAAGAGATAATACTAATGCTCTATTTTGTGGTAGTGTGGTCGAGCAGTAGGCTTATCCAAGGAGTAGTGTTAAGCATTTGTTGTACATACACATAGACAATAAATGAGGTACACACACTCAGAGACAAATCCAGCCAATAGGTTTTTATATAGAAAAATATCTTTTCTTAGTTTATTTTAAGAACCACAGGTTCAAATTCTACATGTAATATCTCATTCGAAAGGTATTGCAGGTAAGTACTTTAGGAACTTCAAATCATCAAAATTGCATGTATACTTTTCAAGTTATTGACAAATAGCTGTTTTAAAAGTGGACACTTAGTGCAATTTTCACAGTTCCTAGGGGAGGTAAGTTTTGATTAGTTTTACCAGGTAAGTAAGACACTTACAGGGTTCAGTTCTTGGTCCAAGGTAGCCCACCGTTGGGGGTTCAGAGCAACCCCAAAGTCACCACACCAGCAGCTCAGGGCCGGTCAGGTGCAGAGTCCAAAGTGGTGCCCAAAACACATAGGCTAGAATGGAGAGAAGGGGGTGCCCCGGTTCCGGTCTGCTTGCAGGTAAGTACCCGCGTCTTCGGAGGGCAGACCAGGGGGGTTTTGTAGGGCACCGGGGGGGACACAAGTCCACACAGAAATTTCACCCTCAGCGGCGCGGGGGCGGCCGGGTGCAGTGTAGAAACAAGCGTCGGGTTCGCAATGTTAGTCTATGAGAGATCTCGGGATCTCTTCAGCGCTGCAGGCAGGCAAGGGGGGGATTCCTCGGGGAAACCTCCACTTGGGCAAGGGAGAGGGACTCCTGGGGGTCACTTCTCCAGTGAAAGTCCGGTCCTTCAGGTCCTGGGGGCTGCGGGTGCAGGGTCTCTCCCAGGTGTCGGGACTTTAGGTTCAAAAGAGTCGCGGTCAGGGGAAGCCTCGGGATTCCCTCTGCAGGCGGCGCTGTGGGGGCTCAGGGGGGACAGGTTTTGGTACTCACAGTATCAGAGTAGTCCTGGGGTCCCTCCTGAGGTGTTGGATCGCCACCAGTCGAGTCGGGGTCGCCGGGTGCAGTGTTGCAAGTCTCACGCTTCTTGCGGGGAGCTTGCAGGGATCTTTAAAGTTGCTGGAAACAAAGTTGCAGCTTTTCTTGGAGCAGGTCCGCTGTCCTCGGGAGTTTCTTGTCTTTTCGAAGCAGGGGCAGTCCTCAGAGGATGTCGAGGTCGCTGGTCCCTTCGGAAGGCGTCGCTGGAGCAGGATCTTTGGAAGGCAGGAGACAGGCCGGTGAGTTTCTGGAGCCAAGGCAGTTGTCGTCTTCTGGTCTTCCGCTGCAGGGGTTTTCAGCTGGGCAGTCCTTCTTCTTGTTGCAGGAATCTAATTTTCTAGGGTTCAGGGTAGCCCTTAAATACTAAATTTAAGGGCGTGTTTAGGTCTGGGGGGTTAGTAGCCAATGGCTACTAGCCCTGAGGGTGGGTACACCCTTTTTGTGCCTCCTCCCAAGGGGAGGGGGTCACAATCCTAACCCTATTGGGGGAATTCTCCATCTGCAAGATGGAGGATTTCTAAAAGTTAGAGTCACCTCAGCTCAGGACACCTTAGGGGCTGTCCTGACTGGCCAGTGACTCCTCCTTGTTTTTCTCATTATTTTCTCCGGCCTTGCCGCCAAAAGTGGGGCCTGGCCGGAGGGGGCGGGCAACTCCACTAGCTGGAGTGTCCTGCTGGGTTGGCACAAAGGAGGTGAGCCTTTGAGGCTCACCGCCAGGTGTGACAATTCCTGCCTGGGAGAGGTGTTAGCATCTCCACCCAGTGCAGGCTTTGTTACTGGCCTCAGAGTGACAAAGGCACTCTCCCCATGGGGCCAGCAACATGTCTCGGTTTGTGGCAGGCTGCTAAAACTAGTCAGCCTACACAGATAGTCGGTTAAGTTTCAGGGGGCACCTCTAAGGTGCCCTCTGGGGTGTATTTTACAATAAAATGTACACTGGCATCAGTGTGCATTTATTGTGCTGAGAAGTTTGATACCAAACTTCCCAGTTTTCAGTGTAGCCATTATGGTGCTGTGGAGTTCGTGTTTGACAGACTCCCAGACCATATACTCCTATGGCTACCCTGCACTTACAATGTCTAAGGTTTTGTTTAGACACTGTAGGGGTACCATGCTCATGCACTGGTACCCTCACCTATGGTATAGTGCACCCTGCCTTAGGGCTGTAAGGCCTGCTAGAGGGGTGTCTTACCTATACTGCATAGGCAGTGAGAGGCTGGCATGGCACCCTGAGGGGAGTGCCATGTCGACTTACTCGTTTTGTCCTCACTAGCACACACAAGCTGGTAAGCAGTGTGTCTGTGCTGAGTGAGAGGTCTCCAGGGTGGCATAAGACATGCTGCAGCCCTTAGAGACCTTCCTTGGCATCAGGGCCCTTGGTACTAGAAGTACCAGTTACAAGGGACTTATCTGGATGCCAGGGTCTGCCAATTGTGGATACAAAAGTACAGGTTAGGGAAAGAACACTGGTGCTGGGGCCTGGTTAGCAGGCCTCAGCACACTTTCAATTGTAAACATAGCATCAGCAAAGGCAAAAAGTCAGGGGGCAACCATGCCAAGGAGGCATTTCCTTACACAACCCCCCCCCAAACGAAAGAGGATGAGACTAACCTTTCCCAAGAGAGTCTTCATTTTCTAAGTGGAAGAACCTGGAAAGGCCATCTGCATTGGCATGGGCAGTCCCAGGTCTGTGTTCCACTATAAAGTCCATTCCCTGTAGGGAGATGGACCACCTCAACAGTTTAGGATTTTCACCTTTCATTTGCATCAGCCATTTGAGAGGTCTGTGGTCAGTTTGAACTAGGAAGTGAGTCCCAAAGAGGTATGGTCTCAGCTTCTTCAGGGACCAAACCACAGCAAAGGCCTCCCTCTCAATGGCACTCCAACGCTGCTCCCTGGGGAGTAACCTCCTGCTAATGAAAGCAACAGGCTGGTCAAGGCCATCATCATTTGTTTGGGACAAAACTGCCCCTATCCCATGTTCAGAGGCATCAGTCTGCACAATGAACTGCTTAGAATAATCTGGAGCTTTGAGAACTGGTGCTGAGCACATGGCTTGTTTCAGGGTGTCAAAGGCCTGTTGGCAGTCCACAGTCCAGTTCACTTTCTTGGGCATTTTCTTGGAGGTGAGTTCAGTGAGGGCTGTCACAATGGATCCATATCCCTTCACAAACCTCCTGTAGTACCCAGTCAAGCCAAGGAATGCCCTGACTTGAGTCTGGGTTTTTGGAGCTACCCAGTCCAGAATAGTCTGGATCTTGGGTTGGAGTGGCTGAACTTGGCCTCCACCTACAAGGTGTCCCAAGTAAACCACAGTTCCCTGCCCTATCTGGCATTTGGATGCCTTGATAGAGAGGCCTGCAGATTGCAGAGCCTTCAAAACCTTCCTCAGGTGGACCAGGTGATCCTGCCAGGTGGAGCTAAAGACAGCAATATCATCAAGATAAGCTGTGCTAAAGGACTCCAAGCCAGCAAGGACTTGATTCACCAACCTTTGGAAGGTGGCAGGGGCATTCTTTAAACCAAAGGGCATAACAGTAAACTGATAATGCCCATCAGGTGTGGAGAATGCTGTCTTTTCTTTTGCTCCAGGTGCCATTTTTATTTGCCAGTACCCTGCTGTCAAGTCAAAGGTACTTAGAAATTTGGCAGCACCTAATTTATCAATGAGCTCATCAGCTCTTGGAATTGGATGGGCATCTGTCTTGGTGACAGAATTGAGCCCTCTGTAGTCCACACAAAACCTCATCTCTTTCTTTCCATCTTTGGTGTGAGGTTTGGGGACTAAGACCACTGGGCTAGCCCAGGGGCTGTCAGAGCGCTCAATCACTCCCAATTCCAGCATCTTGTGGACTTCCACCTTGATGCTTTCCTTAACATGGTCAGACTGTCTGAAGATTTTGTTCTTGACAGGCATGCTGTCTCCTGTGTCCACATCATGGGTACACAGGTGGGTCTGACCAGGGGTTAGGGAGAAAAGCTCAGGAAACTGTTGTAGGACTCTCCTACAATCAGCCTGCTGTTGGCTAGAGAGGGTGTCTGAGTAGATCACTCCATCTACTGTGCCATCTTTTGGGTCTGATGACAGAAGATCAGGGAGAGGTTCACTCTCTGCCTCCTGATCCTCATCTGTTACCATTAACAGATTCACATCAGCCCTGTCATGGAAGAGCTTAAGGCGGTTCACATGGATCACCCTCTTGGGGCTCCTGCTTGTGCCCAGGTCCACCAGGTAGGTGACCTGACTCTTCCTCTCTAGCACTGGGTAAGGGCCACTCCATTTGTCCTGGAGTGCCCTGGGAGCCACAGGCTCCAGAACCCAGACTTTCTGCCCTGGTTGGAACTCAACCAGTGCAGCCTTTTGGTCATACCAGAACTTCTGGAGTTGTTGGCTGGCCTCAAGGTTTTTGGTTGCCTTTTCCATG
Organism: Pleurodeles waltl; assembly: GCF_031143425.1. Taxonomy (NCBI): domain Eukaryota; kingdom Metazoa; phylum Chordata; class Amphibia; order Caudata; family Salamandridae; genus Pleurodeles; species Pleurodeles waltl. The sequence goes on from NC_090450.1 coordinate 36,869,334, forward strand.
TACTCTGCCATTCTAGAGCGAAGGCCAAGTACATAGTCCACTATGTCCTGTTTAGGCTCATGGAGAGGTCTCTCCCAGCCTTCTTTAACAAGGGCAAGTGGTCCCCTTACAGGATGACCAAACAGAAGTTCAAAGGGTGAGAACCCTACTCCCTTCTGTGGTACCTCCCTGTAAGCGAAAAGCAGACATGGCAGGAGGACATCCCATCTCCTTTTGAGTTTTTCTGGGAGCCCCATGATCATGCCCTTTAATGTCTTGTTGAATCTCTCAACTAAGCCATTAGTTTGTGGATGGTAAGGTGTAGTGAATTTATAAGTCACTCCACACTCATTCCACATGTGCTTTAGGTATGCTGACATGAAGTTGGTACCTCTGTCAGACACCACCTCCTTAGGGAAACCCACTCTGGTAAAGATACCAATGAGGGCCTTGGCTACTGCAGGGGCAGTAGTCGACCTAAGGGGAATAGCTTCAGGATACCTGGTAGCATGATCCACTACTACCAGGATGTACATATTTCCTGAGGCTGTGGGAGGTTCTAGTGGACCAACTATGTCCACACCCACTCTTTCAAAGGGCACCCCCACCACAGGAAGTGGAATGAGGGGGGCCTTTGGATGTCCACCTGTCTTACCACTGGCTTGACAGGTGGGGCAGGAGAGGCAAAACTCCTTAACCATGTTGGACATGTTGGGCCAGTAGAAGTGGTTGACTAACCTCTCCCACGTCTTGGTTTGTCCCAAATGTCCAGCAAGGGGAATGTCATGGGCCAATGTTAGGATGAACTCTCTGAACAGCTGAGGCACTACCACTCTCCTAGTGGCACCAGGTTTGGGGTCTCTGGCCTCAGTGTACAGGAGCCCATCTTCCCAATAGACCCTATGTGTTCCATTTTTCTTGCCTTTGGACTCTTCAGCAGCTTGCTGCCTAAGGCCTTCAAGAGAGGGACAGGTTTCTTGTCCCTTACACAGCTCCTCCCTTGAGGGTCCCCCTGGGCCCAAGAGCTCAACCTGATAAGGTTCAAGCTCCAAAGGCTCAGTTCCCTCAGAGGGCAGAACTTCTTCCTGAGAAGAGAGGTTCCCTTTCTTTTGCTGTGTTGCAGTTGGTTTCCCAACTGACTTTCCTTTTCTCTTGGTAGGCTGGGCCATTCTTCCAGACTCCAGCTCTACTTGTTCACCCTGTGCCTTGCATTGTGCTCTGGTTTTCACACACACCAGTTCAGGGATACCCAGCATTGCTGCATGGGTTTTTAGTTCTACCTCAGCCCATGCTGAGGACTCCAGGTCATTTCCAAGCAGACAGCCCACTGGGATATTTGAGGAGACCACCACCTGTTTCAGGCCATTGACCCCTCCCCATTCTAAAGTAACCATTGCCATGGGATGTACTTTTCTCTGATTGTCAGCGTTGGTGACTGTGTAAGTTTTTCCAGTCAGGTATTGGCCAGGGGAAACCAGTTTCTCTGTCACCATGGTGACACTGGCACCTGTATCCCTCAGGCCCTCTATTCTAGTCCCATTAATTAAGAGTTGCTGTCTGTATTTTTGCATGTTAGGCGGCCAGACAGCTAGTGTGGCTAAATCCACCCCACCCTCAGAAACTAGAGTAGCTTCAGTGTGGACCCTGATTTGCTCTGGGCACACTGTTGATCCCACTTGGAGACTAGCCATACCAGTGTTACCTGGATGGGAGTTTGGAGTGGAACCTTTCTTGGGACAGGCCTTGTCTCCAGTTTGGTGTCCATGCTGTTTACAGCTATGACACCAGGCCTTTTTGGGATCAAAGTTTTTACCCTTGTACCCATTGTTTTGTGAAGAGGCTCTGGGCCCACCCTCCTGTGCAGGTTTTTGGGGGCCTGTAGAAGACTCTTTACTATTTTTAGTTTTGGTTGTCTCATCACCCTTCTGCTGGGGAGTCTTTGTGACCCCTTTCTTTTGGTCACCCCCTGTGGAAGTCTTGGACACCCTCGTCTTGACCCAATGGTCCGCCTTCTTTCCCAATTCTTGGGGAGAAATTGGTCCTAGGTCTACCAGATGCTGATGCAGTTTATCATTGAAACAATTACTTAACAGGTGTTCTTTCACAAATAAATTGTACAGCCCATCATAATTACTTACACCACTGCCTTGAATCCAACCATCTAGTGTTTTCACTGAGTAGTCAACAAAGTCAACCCAGGTCTGGCTCGAGGATTTTTGAGCCCCCCTGAACCTAATCCTGTACTCCTCAGTGGAGAATCCAAAGCCCTCAATCAGGGTACCCTTCATGAGGTCATAAGATTCTGCATCTTGTCCAGAGAGTGTGAGGAGTCTATCCCTACACTTTCCTGTGAACATTTCCCAAAGGAGAGCACCCCAGTGAGATCTGTTCACTTTTCTGGTTACACAAGCCCTCTCAAAAGCTGTGAACCATTTGGTGATGTCATCACCATCTTCATATTTAGTTACAATCCCTTTAGGGATTTTCAACATGTCAGGAGAATCTCTGACCCTATTTATGTTGCTGCCACCATTGATGGGTCCTAGGCCCATCTCTTGTCTTTCCCTCTCTATGGCTAGGATCTGTCTTTCCAAAGCCAATCTTTTGGCCATCCTGGCTAACTGGATGTCCTCTTCACTGGGGCTATCCTCAGTGATTTCAGAGGTGTTGGTCTCTCCTGTGAGGGAACCAGCATCTCTGACTATTATTTTTGGAGTCAGGGTTTGAGGGACCCTGTTCTCCCTAGATAGGACTGGTAGGGGGGAATTGTCCTCCAAGTCACTATCCTCTTCCTCTGAGTTGCCACCCTCAGAGGGGTTGGCCTTTTCAAACTCTGCCAAAAGCTCCTGGAGCTGTATTTTGGTAGGTTTGGGGCCCATTGTTATTTTCTTTATTTTACAGAGTGACCTTAGCTCCCTCATCTTAAGATGGAGGTAAGGTGTGGTGTCGAGTTCCACCACAGTCACATCTGTGCTAGACATTTTGTTTCTAAAAGTTGGAATACTTTTTAAGAATCTACAACTGTTTCTAGAATCTAATTTCAAACTTTTAACAAACTTTTAAACTCTAAAAGACAATGCTAAACAGGGACTTAACACACAAGGCCCTAGCAGGACTTTTAAGAATTTAGAAAACTTTTCAAATTGCAAAAATCAATTTCTAATGACAATTTTGGAATTTGTCGTGTGATCAGGTATTGGCTGAGTAGTCCAGCAAATGCAAAGTCTTGTACCCCACCGCTGATCCACCAATGTAGGAAGTTGGCTCTGTATGTGCTATTTCAAAGTAAGGAATAGCATGCACAGAGTCCAAGGGTTCCCCTTAGAGGTAAAATAGTGGTAAAAAGAGATAATACTAATGCTCTATTTTGTGGTAGTGTGGTCGAGCAGTAGGCTTATCCAAGGAGTAGTGTTAAGCATTTGTTGTACATACACATAGACAATAAATGAGGTACACACACTCAGAGACAAATCCAGCCAATAGGTTTTTATATAGAAAAATATCTTTTCTTAGTTTATTTTAAGAACCACAGGTTCAAATTCTACATGTAATATCTCATTCGAAAGGTATTGCAGGTAAGTACTTTAGGAACTTCAAATCATCAAAATTGCATGTATACTTTTCAAGTTATTGACAAATAGCTGTTTTAAAAGTGGACACAGTGCAATTTTCACAGTTCCTAGGGGAGGTAAGTTTTGATTAGTTTTACCAGGTAAGTAAGACACTTACAGGGTTCAGTTCTTGGTCCAAGGTAGCCCACCGTTGGGGGTTCAGAGCAACCCCAAAGTCACCACACCAGCAGCTCAGGGCCGGTCAGGTGCAGAGTCCAAAGTGGTGCCCAAAACACATAGGCTAGAATGGAGAGAAGGGGGTGCCCCGGTTCCGGTCTGCTTGCAGGTAAGTACCCGCGTCTTCGGAGGGCAGACCAGGGGGGTTTTGTAGGGCACCGGGGGGGACACAAGTCCACACAGAAATTTCACCCTCAGCGGCGCGGGGGCGGCCGGGTGCAGTGTAGAAACAAGCGTCGGGTTCGCAATGTTAGTCTATGAGAGATCTCGGGATCTCTTCAGCGCTGCAGGCAGGCAAGGGGGGGATTCCTCGGGGAAACCTCCACTTGGGCAAGGGAGAGGGACTCCTGGGGGTCACTTCTCCAGTGAAAGTCCGGTCCTTCAGGTCCTGGGGGCTGCGGGTGCAGGGTCTCTCCCAGGTGTCGGGACTTTAGGTTCAAAAGAGTCGCGGTCAGGGGAAGCCTCGGGATTCCCTCTGCAGGCGGCGCTGTGGGGGCTCAGGGGGGACAGGTTTTGGTACTCACAGTATCAGAGTAGTCCTGGGGTCCCTCCTGAGGTGTTGGATCGCCACCAGTCGAGTCGGGGTCGCCGGGTGCAGTGTTGCAAGTCTCACGCTTCTTGCGGGGAGCTTGCAGGGATCTTTAAAGTTGCTGGAAACAAAGTTGCAGCTTTTCTTGGAGCAGGTCCGCTGTCCTCGGGAGTTTCTTGTCTTTTCGAAGCAGGGGCAGTCCTCAGAGGATGTCGAGGTCGCTGGTCCCTTCGGAAGGCGTCGCTGGAGCAGGATCTTTGGAAGGCAGGAGACAGGCCGGTGAGTTTCTGGAGCCAAGGCAGTTGTCGTCTTCTGGTCTTCCGCTGCAGGGGTTTTCAGCTGGGCAGTCCTTCTTCTTGTTGCAGGAATCTAATTTTCTAGGGTTCAGGGTAGCCCTTAAATACTAAATTTAAGGGCGTGTTTAGGTCTGGGGGGTTAGTAGCCAATGGCTACTAGCCCTGAGGGTGGGTACACCCTTTTTGTGCCTCCTCCCAAGGGGAGGGGGTCACAATCCTAACCCTATTGGGGGAATTCTCCATCTGCAAGATGGAGGATTTCTAAAAGTTAGAGTCACCTCAGCTCAGGACACCTTAGGGGCTGTCCTGACTGGCCAGTGACTCCTCCTTGTTTTTCTCATTATTTTCTCCGGCCTTGCCGCCAAAAGTGGGTCCTGGCCGGAGGGGGCGGGCAACTCCACTAGCTGGAGTGTCCTGCTGGGTTGGCACAAAGGAGGTGAGCCTTTGAGGCTCACCGCCAGGTGTGACAATTCCTGCCTGGGAGAGGTGTTAGCATCTCCACCCAGTGCAGGCTTTGTTACTGGCCTCAGAGTGACAAAGGCACTCTCCCCATGGGGCCAGCAACATGTCTCGGTTTGTGGCAGGCTGCTAAAACTAGTCAGCCTACACAGATAGTCGGTTAAGTTTCAGGGGGCACCTCTAAGGTGCCCTCTGGGGTGTATTTTACAATAAAATGTACACTGGCATCAGTGTGCATTTATTGTGCTGAGAAGTTTGATACCAAACTTCCCAGTTTTCAGTGTAGCCATTATGGTGCTGTGGAGTTCGTGTTTGACAGACTCCCAGACCATATACTCCTATGGCTACCCTGCACTTACAATGTCTAAGGTTTTGTTTAGACACTGTAGGGGTACCATGCTCATGCACTGGTACCCTCACCTATGGTATAGTGCACCCTGCCTTAGGGCTGTAAGGCCTGCTAGAGGGGTGTCTTACCTATACTGCATAGGCAGTGAGAGGCTGGCATGGCACCCTGAGGGGAGTGCCATGTCGACTTACTCGTTTTGTCCTAACTAGCACACACAAGCTGGTAAGCAGTGTGTCTGTGCTGAGTGAGAGGTCTCCAGGGTGGCATAAGACATGCTGCAGCCCTTAGAGACCTTCCTTGGCATCAGGGCCCTTGGTACTAGAAGTACCAGTTACAAGGGACTTATCTGGATGCCAGGGTCTGCCAATTGTGGATACAAAAGTACAGGTTAGGGAAAGAACACTGGTGCTGGGGCCTGGTTAGCAGGCCTCAGCACACTTTCAATTGTAAACATAGCATCAGCAAAGGCAAAAAGTCAGGGGGCAACCATGCCAAGGAGGCATTTCCTTACACGCAGCCACTGTGCTTTTTAATTGTTCCCCCAGTAAGCAGGGCCGTCATGTGAGGCCTCCATGTCATATGGACCGAGGCACCAGCGACCGTGAATGCGGCTGCAAAACGTTCACAGTTGCCACCAACTTCAAGTTGGTGGTAACCCATTTGTAAACGGGAAGGGGTCCCCAGGGACCCCTCCCCGTTTGTGAATAGAAGATTAAATGTTTTTTTAGAGCAGATAGTGGTCTCACATGACCACTGCCTATTCTGAAAGAAATGAAAAGTAAAATTTTCATTTTTTTGTTTGAAATGCATCCCATTTTTCTTTATGGAACACGGGCTGCATTTTTTTAAAAAACTGCTTTATTTAAAAGCAGTCACAGACATGGCGGTCTGCTGTTCCCAGAAGGTCACAATCCGTGTGAGTGAGGCCATTCCCAATGGGGTCGCAAATTGCGACCTACCTCATGAATATTAATGAGGTAAGTCTTTGCGATCACATTGAGAATCGCTAAATGTGTCTGAAACAAATTTGTACATTTCATTTTGAGAGTCTCTAAATGCGACTCGCGAAATGTCGCAATTAGAGACTCGCAAAATGAAATGATATACATCTGGCCAATAGTGAGCAATATTATTCACTATCAGTGTAATAAAAAATGAAGTACATACATATAATAGCTGTTGTAAGTAAACATTCTTTTATATGTATGTTGTGTGCATGCTTGCAGGTGAGAGTGTATGTGAGAGAGAGTGTGTGAATATGTGTGCGTGTGTAAGAATGCATGTGGGAGTCAAAGTAAAGGTCAAATTGCGTGCAATGTCACTTCGGCTGGCCCTGGCATTTTGGTGAATTGACGATAATCTGCCCCTTTTTCCATAAGTGGGAGATGCCTACCAACCTCCTTGTCTAAAAGGTTCTGCGAAGTCCCTTAACTGGGATCTCCCACTCGCCACTGTTTCAGGTAACAGCAAAAGGTATGAATAGTGTATGTACATATACATACTGTGTGTGTTGTAGGATGGGTGTGTAACCTTTGTGCATGTCTGAAAAAGTGACTTCTGTGGTCTGAATGGTAAACAAAAAATGGTGGAGGGCTTTGGGCAGGTGGCCAAGGTCACTCTGGTTTGTGCCCAGGTCTCTCCATAGCCGGGACTAGGGTTACCAACTTCCCCAGAGAAAAATACCAGCCATTAGTTCACATTTGAAGATTCTGCAAAGACCAAGGCATGTTACGTACATATTATTTTATAGAAACTCATTTCTGTCTGTCTTTTTTTTACTTTATCAGCTGAAGATCATTACAGCATCCGTAGAACACATTTTAAAGTGCTGTCTTCTCACATTTACTGTTTATAGAGTATATTGATAAGAGAAAAGTAGCAGCTATAAGTGATTTTCCTATTTTTTGTACCGCCGGGTCATTCCAGTAAAAAAAACATCCAAGTGGCAGCCCTATCTGGGAGCCCAGGTCTCTCCTGCCCTGGATTGGCCTCTCTGTGTGTGGTTAGCTGGCAGTGCCCTGCCAGACTGCTCCCAGCTCTGCCCCTCTTCCTGCTTTATTTGCCGTCACAAAGAATATAACCTGCTGTCTGGGCCTTATCCACATCTGCACCAAAGCTGGTTAAAACTAGATGGTGACGGGCATCTCCTGTCCATGACCATGGCATGAGCTGATCATGTGGTGGCTGTGCAGAAGGTGACTAAAGGAGCCCCCCAAAATTTGAAGTCCCACAAAGGTCCATTTATTCAGCTCTTTAGATAAACACCATCTAGCTTGACTAGTGGTTTGTTCCAGGTTTCCTCATGACTAGTGTAGGAAGTTGGCTCTGTATGTGCTATTTCAAAGTAAGGAATAGCATGCACAGAGTCCAAGGGTTCCCCTTAGAGGTAAAATAGTGGTAAAAATAGATAATACTAATGCTCTATTTTGTGGTAGTGTGGTCGAGCAGTAGGCTTATCCAAGGAGTAGTGTTAAGCATTTGTTGTACATACACATAGACAATAAATGAGGTACACACACTCAGAGACAAATCCAGCCAATGGGTTTTGTTATAGAAAAATATCTTTTCTTAGTTTATTTTAAGAACCACAGGTTCAAATTTAACATGTAATATCTTGTTTGAAAGGTATTGCAGGTAAGTACATTAGGAACTTTGAATCATTTCAATTGCATGTATACTTTTCAAGTTATTCACAAATAGCTATTTCAAAAGTGGACACACTGCAATTTTCACAGTTCCTGGGGGAGGTAAGTTTTTGTTAGTTTTACCAGGTAAGTAAGACACTTACAGGGTTCAGTTCTTGGTCCAAGGTAGCCCACCGTTGGGGGTTCAGAGCAACCCCAAAGTTACCACACCAGCAGCTCAGGGCCGGTCAGGTGCAGCGTTCAAAGTGGTGCCCAAAACGCATAGGCTATAATGGAGAGAAGGGGGTGCCCCGGTTCCGGTCTGCTTGCAGGTAAGTACCCGCGTCTTCGGAGGGCAGACCAGGGGGGTTTTGTAGGGCACCGGGGGGGACACAAGCCCACACAGAAATTTCACCCTCAGCGGCGCGGGGGCGGCCGGGTGCAGTGTTAGAACAAGAGTCGGGTTCGCAATGGAAGTCAATGAGAGATCAAGGGATCTCTTCAGCGCTGCAGGCAGGCAAGGGGGGGCTTCCTCGGGGAAACCTCCACTTGGGCAAGGGAGAGGGACTCCTGGGGGTCACTTCTGCAGTGAAAGTCCGGTCCTTCAGGTCCTGGGGGCTGCGGGTGCAGGGTCTTTTCCAGGCGTCGGGACTTAGGTTTCAGAGAGTCGCGGTCAGGGGAAGCCTCGGGATTCCCTCTGCAGGCGGCGCTGTGGGGGCTCAGGGGGGACAGGTTTTGGTACTCACAGTCGTAGAGTAGTCCGGGGGTCCTCCCTGAGGTGTTGGTTCTCCACCAGCCGAGTCGGGGTCGCCGGGTGCAGTGTTGCAAGTCTCACGCGTCTTGCGGGGAGATTGCAGGGTTCTTTAAAGCTGCTTCTTGAAACAAAGTTGCAGTCTTTTTGGAGCAGGTCCGCTGTCCTCGGGAGTTTCTTGTCGTCGTCGAAGCAGGGCAGTCCTCAGAGGATTCAGAGGTCGCTGGTCCCTTTGGAAGGCGTCGCTGGAGCAGAGTTCTTTGGAAGGCAGGAGACAGGCCGGTGAGTTTCTGGAGCCAAGGCAGTTGTTGTCTTCTGGTCTTCCTCTGCAGGGGTTTTCAGCTAGGCAGTCCTTCTTCTTGTTGTTGCAGGAATCTAAAATCTTAGGTTCAGGGAAGCCCTTAAATACTAAATTTAAGGGCGTGTTTAGGTCTGGGGGGTTAGTAGCCAATGGCTACTAGCCCTGAGGGTGAGTACACCCTCTTTGTGCCTCCTCCCAAGGGGAGGGGGTCACATCCCTAATCCTATTGGGGGAATCCTCCATCTGCAAGATGGAGGATTTCTAAAAGTTAGAATCACCTCAGCTCAGGACACCTTAGGGGCTGTCCTGACTGGCCAGTGACTCCTCCTTGTTGCTTTCTTTGTTCCCTCCAGCCTTGCCGCCAAAAGTGGGGGCCGTGGCCGGAGGGGGCGGGCAACTCCACTAAGCTGGAGTGCCCTGCTGGGCTGTGACAAAGGGGTGAGCCTTTGAGGCTCACCGCCAGGTGTCACAGCTCCTGCCTGGGGGAGGTGTTAGCATCTCCACCCAGTGCAGGCTTTGTTACTGGCCTCAGAGTGACAAAGGCACTCTCCCCATGGGGCCAGCAACATGTCTCTAGTGTGGCAGGCTGCTGGAACTAGTCAGCCTACACAGATAGTCGGTTAAGTTTCAGGGGGCACCTCTAAGGTGCCCTCTGGGGTGTATTTTGCAATAAAATGTACACTGGCATCAGTGTGCATTTATTGTGCTGAGAAGTTTGATACCAAACTTCCCAGTTTTCAGTGTAGCCATTATGGTGCTGTGGAGTTCGTGTTTGACAAACTCCCAGACCATATACTCTTATGGCTACCCTGCACTTACAATGTCTAAGGTTTTGTTTAGACACTGTAGGGGTACCATGCTCATGCACTGGTACCCTCACCTATGGTATAGTGCACCCTGCCTTAGGGCTGTAAGGCCTGCTAGAGGGGTGTCTTACCTATACTGCATAGGCAGTGAGAGGCTGGCATGGCACCCTGAGGGGAGTGCCATGTCGACTTACTCGTTTTGTTCTCACTAGCACACACAAGCTGGCAAGCAGTGTGTCTGTGCTGAGTGAGAGGTCTCCAGGGTGGCATAAGACATGCTGCAGCCCTTAGAGACCTTCCTTGGCATCAGGGCCCTTGGTACGAGAAGTACCAGTTACAAGGGACTTATCTGGATGCCAGGGTCTGCCAATTGTGGATACAAAAGTACAGGTTAGGGAAAGAACACTGGTGCTGGGGCCTGGTTAGCAGGCCTCAGCACACTTTCAATTGTAAACATAGCATCAGCAAAAGGCAAAAAGTCAGGGGGCAACCATGCCAAGGAGGTATTTCCTTACAACTAGGGAAGAAGCTGTACACAAGTACAGCTGAAGAACTGTTGACTTCCGGGGGGACAGTCTGCTTGACTTTGGTCTCTCCTTTGAAGACTTTGACTAAGTCTGGGTTAAGGGTCCTACTCGAGATGTTGCTGGAATCTCTTACAAGGAAAAGTGCCCTCCTTGTCTGAGAGCTGTTGTGAGGTCTGCGTTGCCAAAGTGTAATACGTTGTCCAGTTGCTCTGCAGGAGATTGAACTACCAACTACAGTCTAGTGCGGATCAGTGACAGAATATCGGAAACATAAATATTGTGTGGATAGAATATTGTGCCAAAAATTACAGAGGACAAGAATATCAAGAAGGTAAGTGTAAATAGGTAAGTACAAATTTACCATTTTTAACTCCAGATATTCGTACCTTGGTGATATATATATATATATATATATATATATATATATATACATATATATATATATATATATATATATATCATCAAGGTACATATAATCAAGGTACGTATATGTTGGGTTTATATAGTAGAACTTTACTTACACCCATAGAAAATGACTTTCACAATATTCTTGTCCTCGATATTTTTGACACAATATTCTGTACCACAATATTTGTGTTTCTGATATTTTGTACAAACACCATCCAGTGCTGGAGGCCCAGTGGAAGGATTATCACTGGCATCTTGTTTGATTGACTCACTTTATCCCTGACCCACCTGCATCGCAGGGATACCTTTGTGCCCCTGGGTGCATTTGAAGAATCTCAGAGATTCAATGGGCCTTGTTACCTGAACTGGGCAAGTCACACATGGATCTGGTTGAAGGTTCTCTGAATCTGTAGCCCCAAACCAATTCTCTGAATACATATAGCAGTTGCAGAGATATTGGCCTTTGAAATCATGACTCATGAACTGAAACTGACCTCATCCATGGGAGGATGTGTTCCTGGCTCTCTGGGCACACCTGCCATGGACCAAATCGAACCACACTCAGTGGGTTTAAATATTTAGCACCTTTTCTTAAAATCATCAAAGATATGTGGATTCATATGGGTAGGTTCTAGAATCAACCTGAGTCCCTCAACATCAGGTCCTCATGTGAGTAGAGCCGGCACCAGGAACTATATGCTGTTATCCTTACACATCGCCCCATTTGTTTTTGATAGGCAGCAAAAAGCCTGGGGGGCTCCTCTGGCCATTTTTGGAAGTGGTCACTGTTTTAGGTCCGAGCAGCTTCTAAAAGTATAAAGTGTAAAAAGTATACTGTTCAACCCCTTATTGAGAAGATGGAGTACAGATGTCATTGGGGTGTTCCTCCCTCCGGGATATAACACCTGTAATATTACAATATCATGTCACTGGAATGAAAATTCCAACAGGTGAGCAATCAAAGGAGGTAATGTGGTACAAAGACCACAGTTTACCTGGACCGCAAAACACTTTTTCCAAATATTCGAGTGCCTCAAATTTTCATTCTTACCATATTTGAATCTTAAATTAGAATGACCACATTGACTACCTTTGCTCACATTTATGACATCTGTTGATACTGTGGAAACCAATAATTCCATTAGTCCGAATTGTACTGTTTTATACTTTGTCCATCATGCGTGAGGCTTCTGGGCACCGCATTATACCTTCACTAACATTTATGTCTAGAACCTTCTCTTGCCTATGATTAATGCTTTCTGAATTTACAATAGAGTTTATATCTTGTTTCCTACTGAATATGGTTTAACCAATATATTTTCTGAAGATTCAAGGTGATTTTGAAATGTCATTATATTGATGGCCTTCACAACTACTCTTGTCGATGTTCTCCGGAATCATATTTCACGTCTTGAGTTTCCTTAAGATGGATTGTTCCATCCAAGCACCCAAAAGACCCCTGTTACTCTGCTAAGGTGTAGGTCCCCAAGGTTGCTAGGTTTGCGTCATCCTTTCCTTGCAGGCACATCTAGCATATCCAGATACCTCTGGGCCATCCTGAGTTTAAATCCAGAGTAACCAATGATTCCACTGATAGAATTTGCTTCATCTCTGCCAAACCACATAGCAATATCGTCGGACTGTGGAAATTGTTGGGCACATATATTTCTTAAACAGTGTTGTGCAGCAGTTGCAATTGCGCTTGTTTGTTATTTCCTGCTTGTAGGCACTTGCTTGGAATTTGGCCATTGTTAGCTGACCAAATATATGTTTTTATGATCCTTTTTCTGCCTATTCCAGTTTTCGAGCAGTTTATAGTTCACACCAGGGTACCAGGAATAAGTGCCAGAAATTGTGCCATTTTGCACAGGAGATCAGCCAATTCTTCACCAGTATTTCCACTGACTAACCAGTGCAAACTTACATTTTCTCTAACCGATCTGAATAAATATGCCAAACCCTTTCCTGACAGGCAGGTTTCCTGGCTGTGCATCCACTGATATCCTCTGCTATCATTACTTACGCCGGTAAAAAATAAATAATTTGCTTCCTGTTGAGGGGATCTGGGGAAAATCAGAGAAAGGAGAGTGACAGAGAAAAACACCAGACTGGAGCTCGCTCTAATACTTTTTCTAAATTGGATCTGTGTGGAGCGCATGACCTGGTCAGTGTATGTGAGGGTGGTGAGTGGAAGACAACATTCAACACATGAAACAAATATCCTGTGATGGCTGTTGGGTTATGTAATGTTCCAGCATTTTGTCAATAGTATTTTGAGACACCCCTTAGGCACATTTTTGGTGGTTTATCTTGAGAATACTTTGATATTTTCTGAAACCCTACAACAACATCAAGAACATATGCAAGAATTGTTAAGCCGACTGACAAAACACTGTGTCTGTGCTCAGACAGAAGAATCTTAGTTCAGAATTGCTTCAACTCACCTTCTTAGACTTCAAAGTTTCAAGAGAAGGAATGAGCAAAAAGGAATCAATAATAAAGGCAAGGCAGTTCTGCAAGGGTCCAAACCACCCATTATTGGGGATTTTCAAAGGTTTCTGTGATCCACATGGACCAGAATGGCTTCTTGCTGAGCAGGAGCTCTTTGCTCAAGCTTAGATGTTTCTTCAGAGTAAAGGAGTTTGCTCCTAAACTCTGGCCTCAACTGGCCTGTATGATCCTAGACCTAGAACAAGCATTAAATTGGCTGGAATGGGACTACTTATTTGCAGCCATAGAAAAGTATGGACTACGCAGATGAAAAAGTTGCTTTACACAGCAGCAGAAGCACAAGATAAGGAGAGGGAAGTTCTTTTCTGACATAATACTGGTTTCACCGAGCACCGGGCAGGGCTGCCACCTTCTCCCCTCCTTTTTGCCCTTGCACTGCAGCTCTTGGCAGCCAGGCTGTGCCTGAGGAAAGGCTTGTTTCATGGGAAATGGAATACATTTGGTGTTTATGCCGATGATCTGAGAGATGTGACTGTGATGCCTGCTAACATAGCGTGGCCGCACATATTCTGGTAACAGCGTTGCTGCAAATATTCGCCAAGATATCAGACTTGAGGGTCAACTGGCACAAATCCTGCTTATTCCGTCTTCTTCAGATGTCCCCGAGGTCAAGCTGAATGTTGGTGGAGAGATAGTAGAGCGGCAGGGTGGAACATTTAGGTACCTAAGGATATGAATATATATATGACCATGAACCAGGCCTGCTGGATTACAATATCACTAGGGCAACCTTGGCAGATCATAGCCTGGGTCGTTTTGGGGAAGGCTGCCGCCACCTCTGATGTCCTGTATCACCCTTCTAAAGTAGTCATGCTTCCTAAGATTATTATACTATTCTGCAAACCTCCCACTGTAAATAACAGCGACATTTTATCCCACTTTGTACATCCCGCTGGGCGAGCTTATATTGCGAGGGGAGCGCTGAAGGGTAGCACTGGCAAAGCTGAGACTTTCGATGGGCAAAGAGGGTCAAGGAGCTCCAAGTTTTGAACATTACTATCTTGCAGCCCAGCTGCAGCGGATATGCCACTCATTGGCCACCAGCCAAATAGACATCACAGCTACTACTCGGGCGCCTTGGCGAAAGGTGGATACACTGCACCTTTGTATGTCCAGTATTGCAAACGTCTTCTCCACATCCTCGATTGGTGCACGTAGCACATCGTTGCTTCCAGATACAACACGTACCATTCCATCCGCTCATGCAGTTCCCTTACTAGGCCAGACATAAGTATGTCCAAGGTCCCAGGAGTTAAATCATTGGAGTGCTGCTGGCATCCAGACAATAGAACATCTGTTCCATGAGCGTCATCTTAATTCATTCAACGAGTTAATGGAACAATACGGTCTCCACAGTGGCCAATTTCTGACATTTAGGGAGCTATTGCACTCCCTTCCTATATAGTGGAACATAATGTCTGATGTGTCATGAGCACATTCTGTTACAATACCTCCAAACTTTAAGAACCAGGCATCTGCTTGTTAGCGGGTTGACTAAAGCTCAGGGAGAACATACAAATGCCTCTTTGGTAACCCTTTGAAACAGATGGGAACCTAAGGTAGGCAGAAGATTTCATGATCAGGAATGGGACAGAACAGTAGCCTACCCTTTGACACTGACTGGAAGTGCCAGGTTTGAATTCATTCAGTTTACTGTCCTTCATAGGACCTAGTTCTCGCCTAGCTAAAATCAATGATTTGTTGTTCTGGGGCTGTGGTACTGCAGATACAGACATGAAAGATAGGCTGTGGTCCTGTCCACCTCTCTCTCAGTATTAGTCTTTGGTTAGGTCCCTACTTACACACATCACAGGATGTGCTGCACTAAATACTTGGGAAGAGTGTCCGTTGGGTGCATTTCCCCCCACACACAGATAAACAAATTGACAACAAGATGTTTAGACTTTGCACTATGGCTTGCGAAAAGAGCCATTGCTCTCCATAGGAAGGCCAATGTACCCCAATATATTTATATGAATTGAAGAGGGATGTGCTGGCATAGGGTGATGCTAAGAGGGGGTGCTTAGGAGAGAGGAAGCCAGAGGGCTTTGTAAACACATATTATTATCACAGTTATGGGACAGAATTCTGATTCAGTATAAAACTGAAAATCATGATGACATCCTTTTGCCCTAGATGCACAACTGGAAGATAGCTAAACATGTGCTAGGCCGATAACAGGCTCAGTACAATAAACCCATCTTTAAATGCATGTTTTATGAGGCATACATGTTCTAGGAGTTACCAATGTTGCTTGTTAAATGCAGTTATGTGTTTCCTGTATTAGTGGATCCTGCCATATTACCCCTAGCAGAGAGAATCACGCTTAACGCCTACTTAACATGCTTAATTTTAGGATCTGATGTACAATTACATCTGAGATAATAAGGCTCACTACGCAGTTCATTTGCATTGTATAGCTGCCAACGCCATATTAATTGCTAATAGACTGTTATCATAAGTACAAAACCGTCTTATTTACAGATCAAACCAGATCAATGACTCGAGTTGCTGATGAACAGCACTCCCTGAATAAAAGTCATGAGATACAAGGGAAGGTTACGGATTAGGCATTCTGTACATTATGTAATTGCCTAAACAAAGCATTGTACTGTGAATGTTAATGATAAACTCAATAAAAACATTTAAAAAAGAATATTCAATGGTTTCTGGGGTTCTCACATTTTTATTGCCATTTCATTCAAAAAATGTTCCTTCCTTTTTGGCTCCCATCAAATATTTGACTGAGAGATGTCAGCTTTCCACCTGGGGCAAAGAACAGAAGCAGGCTTTTCAAATACGTAAAGCTGCTTCCACCTCAGGACCAATTTTAAGACACCCTGGTGTTCAGCTACCATTTATTGCAGAAACAAATGCTTCTTCATACGCTCTAGGAGCAGTACTTCCCCAAAGAAATCTTGACACAGAAGCATTACATCCTTAGGCTTTCTATTAAAAAAACTTTAGGTAGTACTGAAAAGAACTTCACAATAAACGACAAAGAGCTACTTGCCAAAAAAGGAGGTATTTTTGAATTGGAGGCATTATCTTGAGGGTGCGGGTTACAAAATAATATTTTGGACTGATCATAGAAAATCTACTATAACTCACACTCATGAAACGTACCAAAGCCCGACATGGGCGATAGACTTTGTTCATACTTTTTTCTGTTACAAGATCACTAACAGATCTGGAAACTACCATGGCAAATGAGATGCAATGTCTCTAGCTGTGGAACAGTATATCCAGGCAGGCAAGATTAATTACTTGACATATTTCTCCTAACATCAGCAAAACCTATCAAACAATATTTGTAGAGTGCCCTAACATCTGAGTTCACTGTGCCGTGGGTAGTGGTAGATTACTTTATGAAAGTGGGACACTTTGTATCTCTCTAAAAAAGTACTCACAGTCTTAGCACTGTCTCAGATCTTTTTAGAAAGCATCTTCAGACTTGAAGGAATTACAAACACCATAGTTATGAACATGGGGGCTCAGTTAATTGCTTATTTTGTAAAAGAATTGATGTGACAACAAAGTACTGTTCATTACAAATCCACAGCTACCATCCCAGACTAATGGGAAGAGAGAGAGACTAAATCAGTTCATCGAACATTGCTTCATATGTCTCCATATGACACATACATTGAAATGGAGCAAGTGGCTGTCACTAGCAGAAATTGCTTATAACTCTCTATATTGTTCCATGGGCACATCTTACTTTATTGTAGCTTTGGGCTCCATTCTTGCTTTCTATCTCACTGCATTGTCCCATCCTAAGTTCCCTCAGTACTCCATGTATTATAGAACATCAGGCATGTCAGCCTGGCTGTTTACAAAAGTCTAGTAGCAGCAAAGATAATGTACAAGAGAGCTGCCGACAAGCACAGATAGGCCCATCTACAACATAGAAAAGGAAACTGAGTGTGGATGCCCACAAGATGTTTATCACTTCCAGACACACACATTCAAAGTTCACTTCCGATCTGTGGGTCCCTTTCTGACTGAGAAGTGTGCATAGGCAGTGGCAGTAAGGTTCAAATTACCAGTGAAGTAGAGATTCCATCCAGTGGTCCATATATCAAGTATTAATCCTGCAGCATGCAAATTATCTGAAAAAGTGAAGTCAACGGAGGAGGCGCTAAACGAACTGAACCCCAAAGTAACGGACAACCAAAAACAAATCCTCCACCTAGACCTAGAGGTAAAAGCACTGCAGAGAAGAGCAGAGGAGGCGGAGGGCAGATCCCGCCGTAACAACATACGGTTTCTCGGATTTCCGGAAAAATCACTGGATCAAAGCTCAGAGCTTCTGTTGGAACACTGGTTAGCTAAAGAGGTCCTGAATGGAGCCCCATCTAAATTTTTCTCGATTGAAAGAGCACACAGGATTCCTGGGCACCCCCCGGTGCCAGGCCAGCCCCCAAGACCGCTGATAGCCAGGTTCCTGAACTTTAGAGACCGAGATGCGATACTGCAACAATTTCGCAGTAAAGGCCCATTCCAGTACGAGGACTCAACTATTCACGCCTATCCAGACTTCACTCAAGAAGTGCAAAGACAACGCAACTCTTTTGCTCAAATAAAGCGACTTCTCCGTGAACATGACATAAAGTATGCTCTATTATTCCCAGCCAAACTAAGAGTACTAACAGATGAACGCACCCACGTGTTCACATCGCCGGAGGACGCTTGGACATGGCTGCACGCCAAGGGGATTGCCCATCCCCCAGAAACAACCGAAATCAACGAAAACTGGTCCACAGCGCCCTCACGGAAACGCTCCAAGAGGCGCCCCAGGGGTCAACCCACGGAGAAACAGGCTGCGGAAGAAAGAGCCAGGGCCTTGAAGGAAACTCCCCTGCTGATACAGAACTCTTTTGAGACTCTCAGGACCCACCCGGAGGAGGGCTCGGAATCGGAATCGATAAGTTCCGATTCCACACTAACGGAGTCACTGAAGGGCCCGGAGATCACCCCCGGGACCGCAGATATACTCTGAACGAGTGCTGACGACCTACCCTCGCGGCGGGACCCGCCGCCACAGTCGGAGAGCTGAACTGATCACTGTGTGCCTCACTGGTAGCAGATGGACACATTGCCTGAACCTATGTATCCTTGTTTTTCAGCTCTTAATGATAACTCCTTTATTCATACTGCGCGTAATTGGTGGCGGGCGCGGCGGGGGGGCGGTTTGCTGTGCCCTGGGGACGCCCTACACTATTCGCAGACTGTGTCTGCAGAAGGATGCGAGCCCCTATAATGAGCCGCACCCGGATAGTATTATTGCTCCCCGCAGACATCCACATGGACACAGCCCAGTCCGCACCCCAACGGGGGGCGCAGTTTCTTGTTGGTTCACAGTTGGGGATGGGATCCAGTTGGGGAGGGAGGGAGGGTAATTACTAGTTTGTACACCACGGGTCTGAGCATAACACAGGATACACGGCTAGGGGCGTGGGACTGGGCTGCCACGGCGAATGGGACGGGTGAAACTATCCGGGTCCTGTCAGAGGGCAGTGTGCTAGTCGCGTCACTACAAAATAAATATGGCACAACCTACAGCCTATAATACACACAAATATGACATAGTCACCTGGAATGTCAGGGGTCTCGGAAACCATATCAAAAGGTCCAGGGTGCATGCAAGACTTAAACGTCAGGGCACACACATTGCAATTCTACAAGAAACCCACCTGCAGGATCCAGACCTATAAGAACTGCAGAGCAAATGGGGAGGACAGATTGTAGGAACATCTTATTCAACCTTTGCGAGGGGGGTCCTTATATGGATAGCAGGGAGTGTCCCATTCCTCCAAACATCCTATAGGATAGATCAGGAGGGTAGATATGTAGTAGTGGAGGGTAAATTAGACGGCAAACAACTATCACTCATAGGTGTATACGCCCCCAACACTGCGCTACCTGAGTTCCTGAACACGCTCACCCCAGCATTATTAGCGAACCACGCAACACCTGCAATATGGGGCGGAGACTTCAAAAATAAGCCGGACCCGACACTGGATAGATCTAGCCCCCCCACACATCTAGCGCCCAATAGATACCCCAGGCGCCCACTGTCAACATGGGCCTTCATGATTTATGGCAGATGAAGCACCCACAAAACAGAGAATATTCATTTTACTCAGTACCACACAAAGTGTACACCAGGATAGATTTACTATGGGGTACTCAGGAAATTTGCACAGCAACCAACGGGATTGAATACTTAGCTAGGACACTATCAGAACACTCGCCGCTTAAAATAACTTTGGACTGGGGCAGGAGGCGTCAAGCGATCCCAACTTGGAGACTACAAGTGGAGGCGCTGCAGGACCCAGCATTCACAGACGCACTGAAAACAGCGCTAAAGCAGTACTGGGAACGAAATGCTGGCACCACAAATCTAAGAGCAGTGGAATGGGACGCACATAAAGTAGTGATTCGTGGGCACTGTATTTCTACTACGTGGGGGGTGAGACGCACACTCCATGCAGAGGTTAGCAAGCTGGAGAAGAAACTAAGAGCACTAGAAAATGAAGTAGCCCGCAACGAAACGCCATACACGTCATTAAAAGATGCGCGTGCAGAATACGCAGCCGCCGATGCCACACTACGCCTTCATGACTACAAATATCACCTGACTAGATTACAAGCGGAAGGCGACAGATCGGGTAGGCTGCTCGCATGGCTCCTACGGGAGGAACGGCAAAGCCCCCCAATAGAGGCAATAGGGATAGGCGCAGGCGCACTAGCAACTACACAGGAAAAAATAAACGATGCGTTCAGGGAATACTACACACAACTATACACTACACGTACATCATGCACTCCCCAACAACTCGGGTCTTTTCTGGCGGACTCCTCCTTGCCCCAACTCACACACACTGATAGAGAGACACTAGAGGTCCCCATCACAATAGGAGAACTCAAAAGGGCTCTTGAACAATTACCTAGAAATAAAGCTCCAGGGACAGACGGCCTGCCATCAGAATATTACTCCACCTTTGCGACACACCTTAACGCACACCTCCTAAAAGTAATTGAAGAAGCAGAGGTTAACGGAACTCTTCCCCCCACAATGAGAGAGGCAATGATAGTGGTCCTCCCGAAACAGGGGCGTGGCCCCACCGACGTTAGGTCCTACAGACCCCTGTCTCTGCTAAACCTAGATTGCAAAATACTTGGTAAGATACAAGCCAACAGGCTAGCTCCTCACATGCACACTTTGGAACACGAAGATCAGAATGGATTTATCCCAAAACGCAACACCTTCCTCAACATTCGCAGGCTGCTGAGCGTAATAGGCAACACCCCCCGAGTGAATTTGAGGAAGCAGTGATTTCACTAGACATCGAAAAAGCGTTCGATATACTAGAATGGGACTTTCTGTTCGCCACCATGCAGCGAATGGGTATAGGCCCAAAATTTATACGATGGGTACGCATTCTGTACACTAACCCACAGGCCAGGGTGAAGACAGGGGGAGTCATATCAGAGAGCTTCCTGATTAGCAGGGGAATAAGGCAGGGGTGCCCCCTGTCCCCCCTGCTGTTCGCCCTGGCGATGGAACCATTAGCCGCGCGTGTCCGTGCAAAAAAAGAAGAATGGGGGTGGTAAGGAGCGGCACCTCCCATGTCATATCATTGTACGCAGATGATGCCTTGATATATATACGCAGCACAGAGGAGGTGTTGCCCTCGGTGATGTCACTGCTGTCTGAGTTTGGAGAGATCTCGGGCTTGATAGTTAATTGGGGGAAATGTTGCATATTCCCGTTGGTCAGATGGTCCCCAGCGAGACGTGAGAATACCCCATCAGACCAATTAAAATGGTGCTTCGGCACATTCAAATATCTAGGGCTCAACGTCTACCACAGAGCGGAAGACCTCAGGGATGGCAATCGGGGGAGAGCGGTGACATCTATAAAGAACTCAATGCGTTTCTGGAATAAATTACCGCTCTCACCACTGGGAAAGGTTGCTATAGCCAACATGCTAACACTGCCCAGGCTGCTGTATTACTTTGCGGCCCTGCCGATCATTATCCCCAAAAGCTTTTTCAACAGTTTAAATTCTGCACTAGTGCAGCTTGTGTGGGGTGAGGGCAGAAGGCGGGTCGCACTCACCACAGTACATCACCCGGTGGCGGCGGCTGGACTGGGCGCCCCTAACTTTGAGCTCTATTCCGCGGCTGCACAGCTGCAGTGGATCTTAAATTGGATCCATAATCCCAGCTCAGCGGAAGCTACGTGGCTGATAACCCGACTCCAGGGAGTCCCTCTGCTCGAGTGGCTCACGAACCAGCAAACCAAAAGCACGCGTGTAAACCCACTGATGGCAGCAGCACATGCATGCTGGAATAAGTACATCCAAAAAGATGCCAAAAAACTCCCCTACTCACCGCTCCTACCACTAGAACGGCTCCCTGGATGGTTGGAAGCCGGATCTCATTCGTCCACAACCTGGATGGATGCGGGCATAAGCACGGTGGGAGAATGTTTCGAGGAAGGAAAACTAATGTCCTTCGAAGCCATACAGGCCTTCACAGATATCAGCCCAGTGCAATTTCTGACATACCACGCTATATGCCACGCCATTAAAAATACATGGGTGTCTGGGGACGCTGAGCCAGGCACCTCGACTACTCTGCACCATATGCTGAGCTGCGACACCCGAGAAAAAGTAGTCTCAAATACGTACAAACTTCTGAACAAGCCCCCGGAGTCTAATTTGCAGAAAGCTCGGGAGAGGTGGAATGCCGCACTGCCTGCCCCGATCTCAGAGTCAGAATGGCCAAAAGCCCTGAGTCACACGCGCGAGGTCTCAAGAAACCCCAGATTCCGAAACACACAATTTAATTACTTACATCAGACATACTTGGCGCCAGCCAGGATTAAACGTATGTTTCCCGGGACGGACCCAACATGCCCCAGATGCAAAACCCCAGCAGCACAGTTTTATCATATGGTATGGGAGTGCCCGTGGGTGCGGGGGGAGTGGGCCGAGATGACCACTGTACTGTCGGAAATGACTGGCCTGAGCCTGGACGCGAATCCCAAATCCTGCCTACTTGGCCTCAGGACAAGGACAAAAAGTAGTAAACATATGCACAGATTCGTAGACCTGACTTATGCAATGTACAAAAGACTGATAGCTATGAACTGGAAGGCTCCCAAGGCTCCTGACCTTGGAGCCTGGCTCACTCTCACGCTTCGCTGGGCACGTGCTGAACATCAGGTATTAACGAAACTGGCGCGGGGTGGATTGCAACACTCAGGATGTGAAGCATGGGGCACACTGGTCTCCAAACTACTGTAGAAGCGAAGAGCGACGAAAAAAACCCTTGAACCGCAGATAGCTGCGATCACCCAGATAGCTGCGGGCTTGCCCCGGCTATAATGTGACAGCAAACCAGGGGATACGCACACACCTGCCAACAGCGCCTAGACACTAATATCAATACACCACACCCCCAAACACACACAAGTCAAGCAGCACACACAGACCATCACGCCTAATTAACAGATATAGGCTCTGGAGAACACCAAGCCAGCCCACCCCCATTCTCCCCTCCCCGAGGGGGAGCCCTCAATTAGAACCCCAACCGGCAATGAAATCCCCGCACAAAAGAAAGCCTCAAATGCTCGAGCCGGCAATGCTCGAAAGTATAGACACAAATGCGCGGACCTAGCGGTGTACGAAAGTTGTTAGTTGTTTGTTAAGTTTAATAAACGAGTGCCCAGCTAATTACTGTAACTGATAACATCCTATTATTGCTGTTAACTGTGCACATCGCAATGTATGATCCTATTGAAAATTCAATAAAAACATGTTACAAAAAAAAAATCCTGCAGCAAATACCATAGAGACCCCACCTCCTCCTAACATAGTAGATGGGTCACCTGAATGTGAAGTCAAGTCATTAGTGGACTCTCATATTAAACACGGTCAGCTCTAGTATCTGGAGGCCAAGAAGTGGTATGATGTTTCTTAGCGTTCCTGGGAAGTGCATTATTTATGCTTGCTCCCCCAATTAAATACTGTAGAGAATTTCATGCCAAACACCCAAGTAAACTTGGATCAGCTAATACATCCCGGACTGAGGGATTTTTTCTGGTGGGGCTATTTTTAAGAATAGATAGCAAAGAGATCCGAAGATCATGAAGAAACGTCAAGAGAGTCTGAATAGTGATAACCAGTCAATCAGAAAAGGAAAATGCTAAAACTACGTGTCCTAGGAAGACTGAAGAAGAGAGCTCCAAGGATTGATTGAAGGTGGTGGAGAGCGGTTCCATGTAGACTAAGAGTGAAATTTTGACTATTAGCCCTTGTGTGCAGCCAAGTCTGTGTTAAGCCCATCACCTTCGGGACTTTACATTCAATTGGAGAACTTAAGGTATGCAGTAGTGGGCATTTGGTGACTGGAAACTTCTCTGAGTAGTTGTATGGCTTACAGTTCATACAGTTCATCCCTGTATTTGGGGCCATATGTACGAACACATTTTCCCATAGACATAGAATGGGTAAAACCGTTTGATACATCTGGCCCTTGGTCCTGCAGCTTTCTTGTTTTGTTTGTAATTAATCCCTGATGTTATTGGGGTTTTAGCAGGAGTTAGCCAGTGATCATATTGTAATCCAAATTTGTCAGTATATATGACTCCCTACTGTCCTGCAGTTCCACATCTGAATCCAGGTCAGTTCAGAGTTATCACAGCACCGTACACCACAGTGTTACATCCCTATACTTACTGTGCAATTATCTGCCTTTGTATGCTTATATCTGTGCTTCACATATTTGTCGTTATGTTTTGTCCTCAAGCTTCATATTCCTTCATGTGGGCCCCCCTCCATGCCGCAAATAGCTGTAAACTATTTAGCCAGAAATTTGGTTAAAAATGAGTGATGTGGGCCACGTTAACATGTTAAGTGCGCCCGCACTCCCTCCCTAGTGCGTCCATCGGCCTTTGGTGGCCAGAGGGTTTCTCTATTTTAATTATCAGGGTGGGCTGCTAGGAAGAGCTTCCCTAGCAGCCCAATAAAAAAAAAATGAGGCGATCAGCTCATTTAACTTTCACTGTATCCGTGCTTGGGGGCATATCTCAGCCCTGGACTCCCCCAAGTGTCTAGTTTTCAGAAATGTCTGGGTTTGATAGGTTTCCTTGGGTGGCCCCCAAGCCTGGGCCAAAACACTGCAGCTCTCCCCACTGCTAAATCAGGTCATTTTTAGATAGGAAACGTTGGTGTCCCCACATTGCTTCAGGTCCCATTCTGTTGCGGGCACCAGGTCCACCTGCACAATTGAGGTACCATTTTTATCAGAAGATTTGGGTCATTGATGAGGTGTAGGGCATTTGTGGTATCCTGCAGATTCCCCACCATTCCTTCACAGAAATGTGAGGAAAATTGTGTTTTTAGCCAAGGTTTGAATTTTGCAAGGGTTTCTGAGTACAAAAACCTGGTGAAAGCCACACAAGTCATAGCACCCAGGACTCCCTCTGGGTGTCTACTTTACAGACATTTTCAGTTTTGGTAGATTTTTCATATGGTGCCAGCTGAGTTAAACACCAAAATCCACAGCTATGCAAATAAAAAAAAAGTGTTAGGTGGGAAAATGTGGAATAATGTGATCCGTCCAAGCTCCGTTTTAGGCCTTTTCCCGTCGCCGGAACTAGACCCACCCCCACAGGTGAGTTGCCATTTTAATTGGTAGACTTAAAGAAATGCTGGATGGTAGGAAAGTTTTGGTTCTAGACAGATCCCAGAACACATCCTCACAGAAATGTGAGGAAAACGTGTTCTAGGCACAGTTTGGGGTTTGCAAGGGTTTCTGGGTAAATAACACCATGTTAGAAACACACGTCATACCATCCTGAACTCCCCAGGTGTCTAGGTGTCTGAAACATGTGGGTATGGTAGGAATCCTGGGTGGCGGCTGAGCTAGGGCCTACAGTTACCATGTTGTAAAAAAAAAAAAAGCATGGATTCTGCGGGTCAAATATGATGTCTCTAGGTCACATTTTGGGGTGCACTGTGTCACAGGCACTAAGACCTGCCACACAGGTGAGGTACCATTTTTATCAGGAGGTGTGTGTGAACACAGAATAGTAGAGAATTTTTTACTACCAATGGGATATTTCTGAATTTGTGCCATCTAAATATAAGCCAGTGTGTAGCAAAGTAGACATTTTGTGAAATGTCCTCCGAATCACATGCTAGTATGGGTACCCATAATGCCAAAGATGTACAAATAACCACTGCTCCAAACTCAGTATCGTGTGTGCATTTTAGAAATGCATAGGTTTCGTTCATTCCCATTTTTTATTCTCTATATTTTACCATAAGAATTGCTCTATCCTTAGTACACAGTAAAAAAACATTCTACGGTACAGCTCACTTGTTGGTTCTGGGTACCTCAGGCTCTTGGAAAACCTACAAACCCTATATGTCTTTGCAACTAAAATGGTCTGCCCGATGTAACACTATATTGGTTTTGTAAATTGGCCATCGTAAAACAAGAAGTTATAAATGAAAATGTTGCCACAAATGGCTGTTTTTTTCCTAATCATTTTTAATGTTATTTTATATGAACAGGTAGTTTCTTTGGGCAAACTATGAGGAATTTAAACAAATGACTACTTGCTGAATTCAGAATTTTGTCTACTTTTCAGAAATGCATGCTTTCTGGGATTAACAATGGTTTCACAACCGTTCCCCCACAAACTGGAATTAAGTTGAAAGCACAAAATTAAGGAAAATTAACTATGTCTTGGAAAAATGCCAAAACTGTGGTGATTTTTTATTTTTTTATTCAGTACTGGCAGCGGTGGCCACCGCACATCTTTAGGGGAGGGGTGAGCGGGAGAACAGATGGGGACAAAGGAGATAAAAAAAATAATTTAAAAAAAGTATCTGTTCACATCGCTGCTGCCTGTCGCCCTGCTCCTCTGCCCTTCTTTTGGTGTCCAGCATTCACTGGGACACTGTCACAGACTCCCCAGCAATCCTGGTGCTGCTCTCATGCTAAACCTAGCATGAAAACAGTGCCAGGATTGGTCTGAGCGGCTTGTTCTGCTGCTCAGACGCTGCGTGGGAGCCCAGCTTGGAGAAACCTAAGTGTGCACGTGTGTTTGGCCGGCCTGAGACGGCCAGCCAACAAACACACATGCGCACTTAATGCACAGATTCCACCCCCCTCCCGTGGCCCAGCCCCGCCACTCCCTGCACCTGCTGATGGCTGAGCCAGCAGCTGAAAGATTAAACAATAATGAAATATAATTTTATCTTTCAGCTCCTGGCTTAGCCTGCGAGGCGATGCTCCCTCGCCATTGGGAAGGAGTCGCCCCTGAGTACTGGTTGTTCCTGAAAGCTGGGAAGATGGTGATAATAGGAAAAACACAGACACTTTCTTTAGCAATATTTGGCTATTTTCACAGACCCCTCCAGGGAAATCCACAAACTCTGGGTACCCTTAGAATCCCCAAGATGTTGGGAATGAAGGATGCACATTTCACTTGGATACATTTTGTGGAAAGAAAATTATGGAGGCCTATGGGCAAGGTACCCCAAATTTGATAAAAAGGGATTGGCACTGGGGTAGGAATGCCTCAACAGTTAAGAGGTTAATCATCCTTATTTAGATATGACAATATAAAGGTGATTTTAGCTGGGTCATCCAATAATAATTGTGGTCTTGTCCAAAAATTTTATTGACACTGTGCAATAATGCTGTGAAATGTCAATGGATCTCCACCAAACGTTTAAGGTGGTACCAACACTAAGGGCCTGATTTAGATCTTGCTTGAGGGAATACTCCATTACAAATGTCACGGATATCCTGACCATCTTCTTATGATCTCCATAGGATATCATGGGTTCGTAATTAGGCGGGCGGGTTATCCGTCAAATTTGTGATGGAGTATTCCCCTCTACCAGAATCTAAATCAGGCCCGGTATTATTTGCCACAGGAATGTTCAGTTCTACACCTATGTTTTAGCAGCATCATTAGTATTTGCTTTGGGGTTCTCAATATGGGGTAATGAGGCCTAGATGGACTAGGAAGAATGTGATTAAGCCTAGTTAACTAAATGGCTCATTCCTGATAATCAGTCTTGAGTTCTTTGTGATCCTGTGAGACCGCATTTGCCATTACTTCAATGTGGTTTTCAGCGGGTTCCTTTTGGGGTCTAGCAAACGGTCAGGTTTCGGAGCTACAGATTTGCTGAAATCCCCTGACATACCTGAATACATACGCTGGTAGGCAGAGAACAGTGCGCTACCAGTGGTAGGGATACGGGTGAAAGCAGGGAGAAGGAAGTGAGAGCAATGAACACTGGACTGGATCTAACTCGCCATCATGTATGGCACCACTGTCTCGTGATCTTGGAAAGATAGGCAGTTCTAGACGCGCAGGAAGATAGTGTATGGTAGATAAGTAAATAATACCAGCCGCTTACACCAATAATGTACAAAGAATGCAACCAAGCTTATTAACCACTCAGAAATCCAGCGAAAGACCCAGGATGCTGCCGCAAACACACTAGTCAGCAACTTTGTGAGAACAGAAGAGAGACAGCACCAATATCAGGACAAGGCAAGGAATGAGTAGACGTGGAGCCAAGAAGGCAAATGTGATGGACAAAATACTGGTGCAAACTGGTTTGGTATTATCTTCTGTATTTATAATGTGACAGGTGGTCAGTGCGCAATGTTTTGGGAGTGATCCAATCCATGTGTTAAGGTAGGTACATAATGTGATTTATGGAGGTGAACCTCGCTACAAAGCAGCACAGCTCTGCACAAAAATAGATGAGGATCACAAGACACGTGGCTGAGACAAAAGAGAGTGGTAATTTTGGAGAAGGGATTTTTGAATTTGAGAGTGATAAAACCTATGAAAGTGTAGAAGGAATGCTTGAATCATTCTGCCTAGGATGTTGTTCCAGATTGGGAGACCTAGAAGGAGAAGCTTATTGTGAGAATTCCTCTATCGCACATCTATTGGTTTCATCTCTTGAGATGTTGGTTCTCCAAGGGCTCCAGGGGCTGTGAGCAGTTCTGATCTGGAGGCAGTTTTTGGGAGGTTTCCCTTGAGTACTTTGTGAATGATGCAGCTTCTTCTGAAGGTATTGACAGCTGACCGGAGGAGTAGGTGGGGTTGTCTAAGATTTGCTGTGATCCTGTCGAACTTCCAAAGATCCATGATAAGGGGTGTCAATCCACAGCGCATTTTTGTGTAGCCGAATAAGGATCGGGCACTCCTTTATTAGGGCATTAATTTCTTCAAGGTGTGCGAGGACCAGAGTTTGTATAGCATTTCTGAAGATTATCTGCTAAAGCAAAAGTACCCATGGTAAAAGTGCCCACCGCACTGTAGGGCCACCAAAGAATTGTCCACTAAATACTTTAGATCACTTCATGTGTTGTGTCCTCAACTTCTATGTGTGCTGGCATATGGAATCTACAGCTGCCAGTTCTCACATGCTCTGAAGACACAAATGAATCATGCCAGCTTATCATGGTCAGAGAAATCAGAAATAATCCAGTTGAGATGTGTGGGTAGTAGGTACTCCAATAGTACAACTGGAAAAGAGCTGAGTACGCCCTAAACTTTGTGAAACGTGTTGGCTTTCTTATTTAAAGAACTGCTGCTTTTAACAGCAGAATGTGGATCTTTTGAAAAGAAGAATAGAAAAGATTATGATAAATCCAATACATATTATTAAATAAATAAAAGATACACAAATAGGAGGCTGAAATTTTGGCTCCAACAATTATTTTTTGTTTTCGATTTCTGAAGGTTGCTTTTGGTGGGAAGATTTTCCATTCTGACTCAGTAATAATTGGTGCAGTGAGAATTTTGTTTGGTGTTTTAAAGCTGAAGTGTTGCTCAAAATTTGCATTAGGCATCTATCAAAGGTGCTAGGGAACAGTTCTTTTCAATACTGCTTACGCAAATTATCATTACTATAAGTAATATTTGTGAAAGTGCAGTGCAAAGTGCAGAGTTACTCTTACAGGCATCCTGGTGCTAAGCCAAAAAAATGATGTAATGATACATTCATGTGAAATCAACAAATAAATGATAGGCTACCTCAATTCTTTAGAAAATGAATTTGTGTGCAGTAATACCCCAGAAATTAACCTACAAACAGAAAAGTCTTCCGCTGTTTCCTAAATGGCAGATGGTCAGAGGTCAGATATAGCGAGAAGGGCAGAGAATTCCATGCTTGGAATGATCAATTGAATGAATGATCAACTTATGAAGTACCATAGCTACCCAAATAGGGTATTCCAGCGGTTAAAGGAAATATTATGGCTAAGAAAGAGCAAGTCAGAATAACAAAGTATTTTGTTTTTGGAATGAAGGCTCATTAGTTTGAATTGGATGCTGAGTAGATGTTCTTACCAAACAATCCTACAACATCTGAGAAAAAGAGGCCTCCTGCTTGAGCCATTTCACTTAAGGAATGAGAGCCAAACTTCTTGAGACTGATCATAGAGTACAATTTGGGTGATAAGAAAGAATACAAGTAGAGATAGTAACCAGTTTCAGCAAAGACTTTATGGCAGTCTAAGGCAGGAAGATGGGGAGAGATGGAGTTATAGGCAGCAAAACACTAGCTGCATTTTTCTGTATATGTTGAAGTCTCGAAGCTTGTAGCAGTAGACCAAGGTTCTGTGAATTACTGTAAGGTAAAACTTTATACATAAATCATAAATAGAAAGGCAGGTTGTGGTTAATCTTTTTATCTGTGGTTCAAATGAAAGAACAGAGTCAAAGATAACTTTTTTTTTTTGCTGACAATAAAACAATAGGAATAGGACAGAATTAGTGTGACCACCAGCAGGACAACCAGATTGGGGGGGGGTCTTTTTCTCACCATTCTACTTCAAAGAGTTGCCTGCATCCGGTAGGCTGTCTCTGCCATACATGATCTAAAAGTGTAAGCTGAACTCTGAAACTATTCTCTAAATGAGATGATAATCTAGGTATCATCAGCATAAGACACCAGTTGGAATCCAGAAGCATGAATGAGAGGACATAGGAAAAAGTGTGCCTTCCTGCCTTGCATTTTTTGATTCTAGGAATCACAAATAGCTCTCAGGGGCCAAATGTAGCATCTGAATGGCTTGATAATTAAATAATAGTTTGCTTATAAACACAAGACAAAAGCCATACAAGCCATTCTCATAAAATGCATATGCTGTTGAATAATAATCATTTGTGTATTGGGAGCCAGCGCACTTGTTTCAAGTGTTGAGAAATGGGGGTCCAGCAGGGCAGTCTCAGCAATAACCTTGCTGACAGATTTTGAATATTAATTTGTACCTCTGGTATTTTACTGGGCCAACTACAGGCCACTGCTGCAATCCAGCTGAGACTTGGGCTGAGCCCGAATCACAGAGATTCTTTCCCCTAATTGGAGAAGAAACAGCATCTTTCTCAGAAGACGCAGCTGGAAAGGGCATGAGTTTTGTCATTTGAACTGAGGAATCTAATTTATTATCATGTATTGACCAGTGAGGTGGGTCACCAGACTTGCGACCAGATTGAATAGGATCCACTCGCAATCATAACCTCTGTCTTGTCAAAGTTCAGCTTTACGAAGTTCTGATTCATGCATGCAGCAACTTTAATTAGACATATCATCCTAGTAATTAGCAGTGCATGTAAGTTTCCTTCCACAATAAGTAATATTTGAGTATCACCAGCATCATTCATAACTTCTAGGCCGAAAGATCTTGTAAGTTAAGTCTATGGTGTGCCACAGATATTGAATAATTTTGGGCTCAAGAAAAGCCCTGAGGTTCACACATTTCAGACTCTGGAAGGAGCTAAATGGTGGAATGGAGACATCCTTAGTATGCCTTAGTATGCCCTCTCAAAATGACCTGAATTAGCCAGAGCCTTGTCCCTTACACCGGCCTAATACAATTGAGCTATTAAGACTGACTGTGAGAGTCTCAAGTAGCTGACAAATACAATATGAATTCTGCCACAGTCCTCATCCAGAATTTTACAGAGTTGATCCATCACTGCACGCAGAGGTACTTTGGGTCCATTAAATGAGCGAGCACCTCATTGAAGTT
Organism: Pleurodeles waltl; assembly: GCF_031143425.1. NCBI lineage: Eukaryota > Metazoa > Chordata > Amphibia > Caudata > Salamandridae > Pleurodeles > Pleurodeles waltl. Next base: position 36,900,758 of record NC_090450.1, read on the forward strand.
AGCATGAATTTCACAAAAGTTTGAATGTTGTTAATTCATTTCTTTTCTTGCAATGTTTGTTGAGAAAGGAAGCAGAGAGACAGGGCGATAGTTATCATAATTTGATCGACTTTAGGTTTTTTCAACAAAAGAATCAATGATGCTTGCTTCCACCTGGAAGGAACAGAAGCTAAATCAAAAAAGGTATTAATGAGAGAGGACAAAGAATCACATAACATCTGCTAGAAGCTATTTGGTGGGCATAGGTCCAAGGGGGAGCCTGATATATTGACCAGAATGGTCGTACTGGTATCTTCCACAGTGACATAAGTATGTCTATCAAGGGTGATTTCTCCTACTCATAGACTACATCAGTGGTTCCCAACCTGTGGTCCGGGGACCCCTGGGGGTCCGCGAAGCCTCCGCAGGGGGTCCGCAACTGCATAGAAAATTATATAATATTAACAGATTAGGTCCCCAGCTTCCAGTAATAACTCATTGGGGGGTCCCCAGATTCCAATAAGGATTCCAATAAGGATTCAGTGGGGGTCCCCATGTCCCAGTAAGGATAAAGTGGGGTCCACAGAAGTCAAAAAGGTTGGGAACCATTGGACTATATCATCACGTTTAGCCATTTTCAAATAACTGAAGTACACCTTTTCACAAACTAAATTGACTTATCGTTTAATATCTCAAGGAAGTGTCCAGACAGTAAAAACAAAATAAACAGTTTTGGTGTCCCTTGACAAACTTGTAGTTCTGCAATACATTTAACATTACCATTGGCCACTGCCCTTTGTTTTTTGGATTTCCTTCATAGTGATGTGTATAAACAGAGGCAGATGATACTTCCTAATGAATTTCTCTAGTGCGTTTAGTTGTTTAAAATAGTTTTCTGGATTTCTGTATGGTTTTCAACTTTGAACTTTTCGTACAAGTGCTGTCAAAGGCTATCAAGTTTTTTTTATCATTTTTGGCTACAACAAATTACTTATGGTGGGTGATTTACTGCTTAGATTCTAAAAAATTAGGAACATGGACCAACGTTTTTCTTAGAAATCTGCTCCTGGTGGTATCAAATGCCATGGTTGCTGAATACAGTGGCTACCTGTTGGAACGTTTGTCTTTTCTGCAAGCTAACCCCAGATATTTTTGCCTTTTGGTGAACACTATTTTTGCTGGCCATAGAACTCGGTGCGCTTTACTCCTGCTAACCCAAGGTAAAGTGCCTGTGCTCTTCCTTTAAAAAATTAAGACATTATTATACACCTGATTGGCATATTTAACTTACCTATAAGTCCCTTGTATATGGTACCAAGGTGTGCCCAGGGCCTGTAAGTTAAATATCACTGGTGGACTGCAGGACCCATTGTACAATCACTACAATGACAATGTAAACTTGATTGCAGGCCGGCCACCTGTAGACTAGCTGTGCAGGTTTCAACTGCAAATTCAAAATAACACCTTTTGACAGGCTTAAACAAATACTTGAAAGTCAACCCTCAATAGGCCTTATTGCCCATAAGGCAAGGTGCATGGTATTATGAAGTCTGGCATGTAAATGATTAATTTCAAACATGCTCTTCTGTTAAAAAGCTGTAAAGGTTAGCTTCACTGTAGCAGGGTTGGCTGTTTCATAGGCAAGCACTAGGATGCAATATTAAAAAACAAATAATTTATCTCAAGAATAGAACTAGTTAGAAACATAATTAAACAACTACATTTAAAAGTTATTAAAAATCCAATTAAATGTTAAACTCATATTTTTTTCTAACTACAACGGAAAAGTAACTTTTAGAATGTTACCTTTGCCCTGCCTGACGTTTCTGGAAACTAAATCTACATTTTACCTCTCCTACTTCAGCAAGCCAGAAATTAACATTTAAATAGGCATAAATGAGGTGTGAACTTGATTCCAGGATCAAATCGTAGGCTGCCCTGAGTGGGCAGAGATGACCCATCTGAACCTGGTAGAATATGCAGGGGATGCTCAGAGAATCCTCTTTGACATTAAAGTGGCAAGTAATGGTTGAATGCCACATCCTGCTTGACAGGTTTCCTGGGGCTTTTCATATACCACTCAAGGCACACTTCAAAGAGGCCTCCCCAGTCACAGACAAATCTTCGTTCTCACTTGGGTAGAGGCCTTATTTTTTCCTACACCCACCACCCCCAGCCAGTGGCCCCATTCACAAAGGGTCTCTCTTTGGCATTACAGCATCACAGCTTGTTTGACATGTCTGCGGGGTTTGCATATAGCATTTGGGGCACACTTCAAAGGATGAAGACAGAAGGCCAATACTATTTGTGTATATCCGCTGTGTGGCTGCTAATAACTCTGCTTTATTCTACCAGCCTGCTGTCCCTGACTTTATTGGGGATACAGGGACTTTGTTGGGGTTACAGGGTAACATGGATTTTAGTGTTAGATGTGAGAAGACAATAGGATTGTCATACTAAACTCACCACATTCCTCCAGCCCTCAGAGCCCAAGTTTAGTTTGCACAAAGGAAATGCCCAAAGTGGGTGGGGCTAGCCCATGGAACATTCACCCCATTGGTTAGGGCATCCCCAGAGGTCATCGCCTAACCACTAACTCACGGCAAGCATAAATCTGGCATTTCCAGGCACCCACTTCAGGATGCTGCTGGATATGAGGAAGATCAGAAGAGGACCGAACCTGCTGTCTGCAACTGCAGAAGAGCCCTGGAGGACTGGACTCTCTCTCTCTCTCTCTCTCTCTCTCTCTCTCTCTCTCGACAAAGAAGTGTACTGAAAGAGTCATAAGGCTCTACTCCTGTTCAAGCTACAGAGATGCAGCAAGCTACAAGAGGTCTTTCCAGGCAGTGCCCAGTTGATAAGTAGCATATGGAACTTGACTGGACTTTGACTGACATCCTGTGAGTAATTGAGTGCCTCCCTTGAGATCCTGGGGGCTTTAGAAGGGTACATCTGTGGTGGATTGAGACTTAAAAGACTAATGTCAGATTGTAAACTCTTTGACCAGAGCAAACCTAGTTAGCGCATCCAACCCACACTCCATTGCGTCCAGCGCCAATTTGCGCTTAGGTCCTGTTCTACCCCAATCATTGACTATCACTGACATTTTGTGCTTCTTGGTGCTCTTTCAATGAAAAGTTAAAAACATTTCCCCAGTTCCCCTTATTGGACTTATGCCAGTTTGGTGTCATTTCGTTTATTACATTGTACTCTATTTTTATAATTAATTTGGGGATTATTGTTGTTTTTAATTTTGAATGTATTTCTGTTTTAGTAGTGCAAAAATACATTTCCTTTTTGTTAAGATTGTGTGCTCTGTGCCATTGCAACCAGGGGGTAGAGCTCAGGTTTATTTATTGACTTTAGTAGTTCACCTGACAAGGATTGTGATTATTACTTGAGCTGGCCACTTACCACATCCCCTAATACGCCAATTCAGAGTTACATTTATATTGTGTTGAAGAAATTGCCAGCTAAAAAGGGAAGTGTTCCTATTTATCTTTACTCTCTGTTGGACCTTTAATTCAGAGCAACATGTTTAGGGACGTTTAGTAAAAGGATGTTCTACAAAAAGGTACTGGTGTGATCTGTAGATGTATTGTTTTATCTTATGGTCTGGTTTACTCATCAGCCAGTACTTACATGAACATATCTCTGAATGTGTAAGTGTATACCTCTGCAGGGAATAGACTTACAACTGCTTTCCTGATCTACAAAATGCCCAGGTGTTCACATGATATGAACTTAGCTCTGTGAGTAATGCCCAGTGAGGGTTATTCTTCTTACACAGGTGTGCAGATATGTCACTTGTAAGATTACTAACTTAGGCCTGGTAATGTACGACATTTAATATATTCCTACTATATGCATGGACATACATGGAGTCGCAACAGAACCATTATTCCACAAGGGTAGGGTTAACAAAATAGTCACATTTCTCAAATATCTTCTAATTTCCACTTTTTTCTTCATGGTGATTATTTTCCATGCAAAGGTCTTTCCTTGCTATGCACACCCAAGAAAATGTGAATGATTGATGCTCATTACTGCACATTCTACACCCTTGTGCACAAATAATCAGAAAGATACACTGACTCACAGTCCAAAAAGCCTGTAGCTGAAGGAGGCTGACCAGGTGCCCCATGTTGCATTCTATGGTGGACGGAAGCAAAATGAGAGTGACAGGTTACTATGCCCATAGATAAAAAAAGACTGGCCCAAGACCCTTCTTGTATGTGTACATGTATTTTGTATGGGTTTTCTTTCTTGAATGCGGCTAAGGACAAAGCTGAAGTTGTTGCAAGGCCAACCCTAAAAATGGCATCTTACCAAGGCAAGGCCCATTGGATTTGCTTATGCTTGTAAAGCTAAGGAATGCCATTTTACCAAGGTAAGAACCATTGGCTTTGCTTATCAGTGGCGGCCTGTCCTTTAGGGTGGAGGGGCTATGCCCCCCCCACCTTTTGCCCCTCATGATGAGTGTCTGTCAGGCTGAACAAAGGTCATTCTGACAGACACTCTCCATGTTCATCTCAGGCAGCCAGGAGCAGACATGCGCGATTTGCGCACACTCCTGGCTGCCTGAGCTGAACTTTGCGGGGCTGAGGAGGTCACAGCTCCTATGGGCGTGACCTCCTTGGCTCAGCAAAGGTGCCTCGAGGCCCTCCCCTGGGTGATGAGGAAAGCGTCACCAATTGACACTCTCCCTGGGCGCTTCAGGTTTAAGCCCTGAAGCTCCCAGGGCGAGTGTCAATCAGTGACACCTCGTCACAGAGTGGGGTGGGGTCAGCAGTCTCACTGACCCCATCCCACCCTGTGACGAGGCTGGGACTGTTGCCTTCCCTCATTGGCTGACCTAAGGTAAGCTAGAGAGGGAAGGCAGCAGTCCCAACCCTCCTTGGAGGCTGAAGGTAAGTGTGTGTGTGTATGTGTGTGATATTTTAAATTGAATGTTTGGTGCACGCGTGCATGTTTGAGTGTTATGAGTGTTGTTAATGGATGTGCATGTGTGTGTGATCTTTTAAAATGAATGTTTGGTGCGTGCGTGCATGTTTGAATGGTATGAGTGTTGTTAATGGATGTGCGTGCGTGCGTGCGAGTGTGTATGTGTGTGAAAGAATGAGTGTATGTGTGTGTGTCCCGCCCGCCCCCTTCCCTCCTAAAGCTGCCGGCCGCCACTGTTGCTTATGCTTGTAATGCTATGCTACAGAACTAACTTTAGGATCAAAACAAAATATCTCCATGGTGTCAAGTGAGCAGTACCACTTTGAGGGCCATGCTACCTACTACGGAACATAATGAAAGCTGTAGCAGTCCTGGCTTTTAAAGAACAGCGCTTAGCAAGCAGGCAAACATAATGGAGACTAATAGGCCAGCACGGTTTGACCGTGTCACTTGACAAGCTGGCTACATGGCATAGCAGCTACCTAAATCCAGTTGGATCCACTGAAGTGAACCAAGTCTATAGTTCCCAGAATGCACCCAGTCATTAATTCAAAACCAACAATAGGATACTGGCCTTTGCAAGGAAACCGTAATCCTCAAGAGTCAAGAGCTTAACCCGTTTTTAGAACAGTTCGTGGACAATTTGAAACATTTATTAGCCTGTGGTGTATTCAAGGTGACGAGCTGTCGTAGGGTGCCCTCAAGATCACCACCACCTCTTCTGACTGGCATCCTTTCTGGTCTGCTTTAGGTTTCTGTTCAAGAAACAGATATTTTTACGTCTTCAAGATGACCAGAGTAAGAACACATTTATGCGATGTGCAGGATGCCCTGATACTTTCGGTGAGGAGACGTTTCATAAATTTTACGCTATCGCTGTTAACAGTCTCTGATTTGAAAGACATTGGCTGCAGGCTTTCCTTCATCCTTCCCAGGCGTTTGGAAAAGCATCACCAAGCTGGGACGATCTGAGAACTTGCAGAGCAAGACAGACTCCTAACAGACATTCACTCAAGTAAGCAGAACATCAGATTAATCAGTGCTTGAGAAGTGTTCTTTTTAAAAAGTGACATTCTTCAAACACAAATTTAAGAAGCGTCCATGCTTACTTCTGTCTACTTTGACAACATTTGCAATAGTGAACTAAGAGGCAAGTCACCTGTAATGTTCACCCTTTGGGTGGCCTGGGTTGCTATTATACATCGACAACATTATAGTTTATTAAATCGTACACAGGAGAAGTTTTTGTACAGCACACATCCTGAAGTCAGGTAATTCAAGGTCCTCTTATAAGTGATAATGAATTAAAAGGAGAGAAAGTAAAATAAATCAATTGTCTAGAATCACACAATATTGTCAAGCGAGGAAGCAGGATTAATTCCAGGTTTTCTGGTTTTATATTGTGCAATTCAGCCACTAGATGTACATGCTTCACTTCCTCTACACCCCCCCTTACAGTCCCACCCCTCACCGACCCTCCCCCGACCGCTACCCTGCTGGGATCAATGCGGTCCTCGCTCACACTTCAGACCAAACTTTTGGCCCTTGGGAAAATGTTTGAGAGTACCCACGATGTACACCCTCAATGAGGGCCAGAATTGGTACAGGACTTTGGTGAAGATAAGCTCACTCTGCTTGAACTGACATTAATCCAAAGGATACGGTGGAAACCTGGTACATTTATTAGGGACCTTTCCCATGAAAATAGACTTCAAGTGCAGGAAAAACCACTGGGAAGGTCTATGTAGCAAAAAGGAAGGACAATCTCTTTGGTTGGAGCTATCAGCGAGATTTAGGAATTACTTTAAATCTGAACGCACCTGATCAAGTGATGATAGGTGTATTAGTGACAATGTAGATAAAAGTACTTAAGAGCAAGCTGTGATTGTTACAGACTTTTGGACTTAGAATTATTCTTAAAAATGATTTTAATCCTACAGCTCATAAAGGTCCGAGGGTTACCCATTTTAAGGTGGAACCATTAAAACTAGAGTTAGAAAGATTGAAGGGGTTGGGGTGATGGGGGAAATTGGGTTCTCTGAGTGGCTCGACCCACTAGTTTTAGCACCTAAGGTTTGTGGGAAAAATATTTGCATTTTTGTAGACCTTTGTTACCTTATAAGGTGCATCTAGGTAGACAGGCAACCTCTGCCCAATATCAATTTCAATGTTGAGTTCAGCACACGTTTTCAGTGTGATGACCTGCCATGTATTGATCAAGTATTGATTAGTGAAGATTCAAGGCATCTGACATTGTTCGTGATGCGATTGGATGTCCTTAGATTCATCAGTATGCCATTTGGGTTGGTCTCTGCACTAGTGAATGTTGGGCAAAGTTTACATTCCCAAGGCAATATTCTATTCTACGGGTGGGACATAGGAGTTCATGATAAAGTTTTGTTTGAGGCATTAACTATGTTGCAAAGTAGCAGATTAGCAGGAAAGAGAATGAAGTGCCAATTTAGTGCTGGCCCAGGGAATTATTTGGGCCACCTGTCAAGTCCCAAGAGGGATTTAATGGAATCAATTGTTAAAGCACTTCCACCTTTGCCTTAACCAAATGTGGCCTCTTCTCGTTTTAAAGGAATACTATTACAAAATTGTTATTTTGCTTAGTTGGTTCATCCCACAAACGCACTTTTGGAGAAAGGAGAGACATTTGTATGGTCATCAGAGTGCTCCAAGGCTTTTGACGTTGTAAAGGTGCAGTTAGTGAAAACACCTAAACTGAGGCGTTTTGATGTACACAATAAGACTATACTGATAAAAGATGCTCGTTTGAGTGGCTTAGGAGCTATTTTGGCCCAAGTGGACAATAGTGAAGAGACAGCTGTGGCTTTTGCCTCCCAAGGACTGAGGGGTGCAGAATCATGTTACTCAGTGATCCAATGAGAAGCTCTTGCATCTCCCTGGGTTATTTGGCATTTCAGGTATTTCTGTGGGACATGCCATAGATTGGTAGAAGTGACCACAAACAGTTAGTGCATGTGTATTCAGGTAAGGATAGTGAGCGTGCCACAGCTAGGAATTGCAGGTGAGTGGAATGGGGTTAGATAATTTGATTTTGATGTACAGTAACTGAGGGACTCTAAAAATAGAGCTGTTGACCGCCTTTCCGGATAGCATATCAATAGTAGCAGTGAGGGAGAAGACGTGCTGACGGTGTTATGGGTCAACTGTGATACTTTGAAGGAAGAGGAATGGGAGGATGCTTCATTGAAAGATTAGCTGTACTGGAAGATCATCAGTCATGTAGTCAAGTGTTGGCCCTCTGCCAAGACTGCAGCTGATGTTGAGAAACAGTTTGAGAGTGTTAAGGATGAACTGTGCACAGTAGGAAACCACTAGGCAGGGGAGAGCCAAGCATTCCTTTTGCAGATGTGAAAGAAAAAGTTATGAAGTTGGTGCATGATGATCACCTTGGAAGGAATTTGACCAAAGATAGGACAAAGAAGCAGCACTGGTGGCCTAGCATGGACAAAATGGCGGAGGAAGCTGTAATGATTGATTGCTATGTGCTTAGGCTGACCACAGCAAGAAGATAAGGAAAGCACCTTTTCCCCCAGTACAGATCGCTGAAGAACCAAGGTGGAAATTGTGGATGGATATTGTTGGACCTATTGATCTTTTACATCCTTCATAAATGTTTGTAATGGTGTTGATTGTAAATGACACTGCTATTCCATTTGTCGTGTAGGAAAGGAAGGTGTTTCCCAATAGATTGTCAATTTCACATCACAGCACAGTACTGTTATCCACAGCCTAATGGCCTTGTGGAGGTCATGGATAAAATGGTAAAGAGGTGTGTGCTGTGTATAAGTGAATTTAGAATAAATAAATAATGGTTCTTTATTAAACAAGAATAAGCTATAAATGATATAACTCAGCTGCAGTTGACATACCAAAGCTTTAACATGACTAGGCACATCCACTTGCATTTTGTTGTACATTGCATATTTTAAAACAAATACGGGTTCTCATTTCTCTGTCTCTGCAATTCGAATTAGAAACGTGTCTTTCAGCATTTTGTAAAATACTCTTAAGGCAAGCAGTTTTATGGCTATGTTTAGAATGTATCCTAAAATATAATTTACGTGTGTCTAATTTCTTGGAGGAAGAAGTAAAGCTTAACTGCATCTTTGCATGGCCACTTCCTCTGCTTAGTGGAGGTTACGTATCTAATTTCAAATGTGCCTTATTTTTCTCTTGTGTTGACAACAGATTATTATACATTAATATTAGAGCAAAAGTTATTTTCTATGTGTTTTCTGCTTTACTAGGATTAGTGTTAGGTATCATTTGGTTCCCACCATGACAACAGTATGATTTCTCTGTTTAAAAACCTAAATAACATGATGTTTTGGGAATGTGAGCTAAGACATTCCTGGGAATTCTATCAAGCATGCACACATGACAAACTGATCTTTGGCTTTATAATTAAAATATTTTCGAGCTCTTTGCTCACTTTCTTTGGATGCAGAGTCCATACTAAGATGCACTTTGTTACTAAACTTAGAATAGAATTCCATTATTTTCTCTTATGCTAGACCATATTTGGGTTTGACTACTTTACTATAATAGGGCTCAGTCTCTATTATCCTATGCTAATTCCTATTTAGTTGCATTTTAAGATTGACTGACAATGTGATTTGAACTGTCTTCTGTAATTATTCCAAATTTTTAAATAAAACAACATGGTTTTTGTAGGAAAGTGTCCCTTTTGACATGGTCACCCCCATTTTTTGCCTGGTATTTGATGCAAGTTTGACTGAAAGTGCACTGAGTTCCTGCTAACTAGGCCCCCAGTGCCAGATATCTTTCCCTAAAACTGTGCAATTGTTCCCCAATTGGCAATACCTTTGGCCCCGCTGTAAGTCCCAAGTAAATAGTAACCCCTGGTACATAGGGCATGGGCACCAAAGAGGGTCCCCAAAGGCTGCAACACATGTTGTGCAACCCTCAGGCACAACATAGCACATGCAGACTGCCATTACAGGTTGCATGTCTTGGGGAAGCTAAAAGTGAAAACATGACAATGCACACAGCCTGTGTGCCATGTCCCCTAACACTGCATGCAATATATGTAAGTCACCTCTGCCTGCAGGCCCCCTCAACCGTGAGTGCTCTGGTGGAGAAAACCCGACGCCACAAGACACCTTTTCAAGCGTCGCACATAGAGAAGAGGACCTGAGGTATCCCCGACCATCTAAAGATTGGAACCCACTTGTTGGTTCACCCTGGCTCGAACCCCAGTCGTAACCTACACCATCTTTTCAAACGGACCAATCCCCATTGACTAGCATTGGACATGTGTCGCTGTACTACCCCTCTGCACCTGGCCCCCCAGTGCTGCCCGGTGTGACTTGTTGGTGTGGTCTTAACCCTTGCCCAATACTCACCTTAAGTCCAGGAGATTGGTCTGTTAAGGCGCTGTTCTATACCTGAATGCAACACTTGTTTTTCTCTCCATAGGATAACATTGCTGTTTTTTAAAATTGCACTTTTGAAACCTGAAAGTATTTTTCTAGCAAAATGTACTTACCTGTTCGTATTGATTCTGGTGCCTACACATATGTAAAGATACTTGCTATTTTTGTAAATTAGTATGGATCTCCTTCTTGAGTTGTGTGTCTCATTGTTTGGCTGTGTGTGTATTTGCAGATGTCTAACACTCTTCTTAGATAAACTGCACAACCACACTACCCAATAATATTTGGGATTGCTAGAGCAGCCCCTGTCCACTAGTAAGGGAACCCCTGGACTCTTTGAACAATATATTGCACTTTGATATATCATATAAAGAGCCAGCTTTCTAAAGTTTGACTTTGAAGTTTGTCTGGTGTAAGTGGTTTGACATGGATTATCTTTATCTCTATTCTGGGCTCATTGTCCTTTGGGACCTACATTAGGCACCTCATCCCAAAACGGAACACTTAGGATAATAATTTAATGTCCACAGTTTTGGGGGGAAGAAAAACAGTGCAACAATTTTGGAGGAGAATGTGAAGAGTGGAGAATAGACATACAGAACAGAGATTAAATCAATATTAAAATTCGAGATATTTATTTGCATTCCTGATCAAATGTGTCCTGTGCCCATCTGGAATAAAGCCAGTGTTTCTAATGGTGTTTTGAGTGGAAGTACATGAGATTTGCAATTTGTGCAGTTGTTGTGCAATGTGTTACATTATGTGGCACAGCAGTGTCACAGCCCATGTACTGGTTTGATACATTGTGGTACTAGTAGTTTCAGGTATGCATAGTGGTATGTTGGTGCTATTAAATTGTAATTGTATTTATATATTGCTTACTACCCCTGATAAAGCGTTGAAGTGCTTTACGGCTAGTAGCACACTACTGCAGAACCCACGGTTAGTGGTTGTTGTGATGAGTCATGTGCTCTCAAGAAACAAATTACATGCATTTACTCCAGTTATTTGGCGACAGATAATATTAATACCAGTAAGGTGTGATTATTAGTGGGGGCTGTGTGGCTTCAGGTGAATGGGTGGTGAGGTAGAGAGATAGATAGGCTGGCGTAGACAGATAATTTTAGGTTACAGGGTTAGGGTTTTAAGGAGAAGAGGTTGTGATCTATGAAATAAGGTATCAAACAATTGCAGAATAACAAAATTAAGGTATAAGGCAGATAGGCATGAGACAGAAATGAAGCTATACTTGTCATTTTGGAAAACGCTAAAAGGGAATCAAGCCGAAGTAGGTCAAAGTCAATTTTTCATGCCGGGTTTTAGGAGTATAGTGGGAGAAGACTTTCTGTGATAGCAAGCAACTGGATGATGCAAGCTGAAAAAAAAACATTATACATAGTCCTCCACACCTGGGGCAGACAGCTTAAACATATGATTCTGAAGTGTACGCATCATTTAAACCAGTGGTTCCCAACCTTTTGACTTCTGTAGTCCCCCCACTTTATCATTATTGGAACCTGGGGACCCCCAGTGAATCATTATTGGAATTCGGGAACCCCCAATTGCTGAGGATCTAATCTGTTAATATTATTTAATTTTCCAAGCAGTCGTGGACCCCCTTTGGAGGGTTTGCAGACCCCCAGATGTCCCGGCACCACAGGCAGGGAACTACTGATTTAAACATTAAGAGCCCGAAACTGCTGTGTCCTAATCTGAGTGCAGCACTTTTCAATATAGCCTGGAGCATCCTAACCTTGGTGCAGGGCCTGTACCCTGCACAAGGGAAGTTGGTGTTGAAAAAGAGAAGGTCTCATTTAAAGATATACCCTCACTATTTCATAACTAAAGGTTTTTTCACTCACTCACAAGATTAGTTATTTGCCACTGGCTGAGAGTGTCTTGCCAATAAACAGTCAGATGTATTCCCTGTCACTCATTTACATCCAACTGCATGCTGTGCATGTTTTTGTATGTGGCCACTGCAGTACATGTATTGTACATATAAGCGAAGCCGAGTGATGGAGCCCTGTGGATTCTATTTTAGAAGCCACTGGCCTATTTCTCTACAAAAGAAGGAGGTGGTGTTTCCCAGACAGAGGAAGTGTATCAGAAGAGATGCAGGACAGAAGAGACCTAGATAGTGGAGAGAGTAAAAATAAGATAATGCTCCTATAGAAATTCAATTAGGTCCTTTTCCTGGGAGGGGCTACTGATTAGTCATGCTTTAGCACCACAACTTGGTGAATGGTGGGAGTGACGTGAGCTGCAATCTTTGTTGTTCAGAGTGAGAATGGTCTTTTAGGTAAAACAATCCTTTTGTCTCCTCTCATTGCACTGTCTTTGTGGCTGTTCACTGCCAGTTACAGACAGTTCACACTCTTGGTGCCTCTGTTGTGGGTGCTTCAGGCTGGAGACTACACCACTGTGAGGAGCATCAGATTACAAAAAAGATGTGTTTGCAGAACGTAGAAGAGAGGCAATGGTAGTCATTCTAATAAATATTGTGGGTAACTATTTTGAGCCATGTACTTTAAAGCACCATTAATTATTCCTTTGACTTCTGTCACCAGCCTTTTATGTTGTTTATGCTGCAATTTATAGAGGTGAAGCAACCTGTGCAGCATCAATCCCAAGAGCAATAACTGTGCAATATCAAATAATAATAAAAATACATTATAAACTGACACAAAAATTAACAGTTATAAGAGTACTTATTATGATAAGCAACAAGAAAGTGGTGAAGCTATAAACATTAAAGCTGTCGACACTGTTGGATTTTGCGCTTTTGGTGCTAAACTATGTTAATGGAACTTGAAGTCTTTTTATCAGAAAAACATGGTTAATGCTGTTCTCTGTGTGTTTTGAACTTGGTGTTTTACTGTTGTAACATGGCTGCTATACAATGAAAGCAAGACAGTGAATGCATAATACAAAACCTCCTGCACTGTCATAGAACTACCATATTACAAAATATTCCTTTCAATTTTGCATGAATTATTTTTCACCAACAAACTAGTGGTTGTTCCAGAATAGCAAAGCATAAACAAATGGCTGTTATTTTTGCCGCCAAAAAGAGGCAATCCTATGATCTCCTCCCCACTTCTCTCCTTCCCTACAATTCAACAACTGGAAGCAGCACAACGCGCAAACATGCAGCCCTGCCAAGTACCACGCATCATGTGTCAGACTAACGCATTTTAGTGTGGTGGTCTGAATTACATCACTAAAAAGTTTTAGTCATGCATTTTAGAGCCTCCTAACACTGCTAGCGCTGCAAGGCGCACACCAAGACCTAGAGGAGCTACATCAGCAGTGCAAGGCGCTCACTGCTGACGGAGTGCACACTGTGCTGCCTGACCACTGTGCACTGGCTTAATTTTCATAGTTTATTAATTCACAACATTTTACAGGACATAGGAACTCACACTGGCACCACATACCACAAGGGTTGTCAGTTACAGCTGTGCATCAACACAGACAAGCTCATCCTATCCAGAGTGATCATGACCCGGCAGTGCCCTCACGTGAATGGGGGTTGGGTGAGCTTGCTCTTTGTTGTTTTTCTGGCAATTTGCTCCACTCCACCGGTGAGTGTCACTGTAATTTCCCCCTTTAAACTTTAAACGGGCAGGCATTGGACAAAACTTTGTTTTTGGTTTGTTGCAGCACCCGCCGCCAGAGTGTGGGGCTGGAGCACCTGGTCCTCACAGCACAACCTAGACTGAGGAGGGTGGGTGTGCGTGAATGGCCCCAAGCTGGACTTTAATTTGCAAATCCTGCTGGCCCAAGCCCCAAGGAGGCATTGCTGCTGTATTGCTTGTGTTCACACAGTGGGCAGACACTGACAGTGTCTTTAAATACAGATGTGCCATAATCCCAAATGTGCAAGAGCCTCTGCAAGAAGATGAACTTGAAGCATATTTGTAGACCCTGGCCATGACATGCATTCCCTGATGTTGTTTTATGGCTGCTACTCAGCTCTACCAGAGGCCTTCTCCCTGGCTGGAGCTAAAAAGAGCAGAGGCCACCTTGAGACGGGAGTCTGCTATCAGCGTGACCCCTGCAGAATGATGACTGAGGTGATTTAGCATAACTGTTGCATGTTAATGCACCGTGAGGCCCATGGCAGCAGCAGCAGCATGTTCTCACGTTGATGTCTTATGACAAACTGCTGTTTATTCTCTGAAAAAGAGTTTGATGTTTACTTGTCATTCTCAAACTGAAAAGTTACAGGGTTTTCTAATGGAAGCTGTGCAATAATTGTGCTAAATAGAGTGAGTGGGAATGTAAAGGCTGTAAAATGCAATTTTTTCCTAACACACAACAACATTTAAATATGTCAATGAACTGTAGATTTTTTTAAATACACCGGTAATTAGAAAACCATACTGAAGCATGTTTTTGTTTATAATCCTCCTGTGTGATGGAAACAAACACTTATTGAAGCACAAGTGAATTCTGTGTCAGGACCAGAGGCTCCGATTATGCTTTCCTTTCTTTACTACACATAATACAGCAGCCAATCGGATACAATAAAGAAAAAACTGCATTAAAACTACAAATCCATTGAACCCCAGTTCGTGAATCACATGGGCCAATCCCATACTGTCTAGCTCTTCAACAGTCACTGCCACCATATTAACCTCCTCTTTCTTTGCTGCTCGGCAGCCAGTTAAGTCACTCTTTTCATTCCTTGTGATATGTTGATGTTGTTCTTCTGTGAGCGTGTCTAGTAAAGCGTGTTGTTGTTATGACGACTGTGTGGCTGACGTCACCGGGTTTTCTGGCCGTTAGCAGAGCCTGTGTGTCAGGGCGAGCACTACCTTCGGGGCGATTCCTCAAGCATCGCTTGGTGTTTTTTCCATTTCAGGGGAGCGCTTCGGCCTCCAAGGCAGCGACGCTCGTCGCGCACCTCATTGTTGGTTGGGAGGGAGTGGGGAGCGCCCGCCATTTTGCGTCGGCCACAAATCCCCAGCCTAATCCTAATAGACAGTGGCACTTGCGCGCATGCGCTGATTTGCGCGCGCATCATTTGAACGCTAATATGAGACTGGAAAAGTCTGTTCACGATGCGCTTTACCCTTTGGTGGAAAAGACTTACAGGCAAGAAGTCTATTTAGATAATACTGCCTGGCTCCCTACGCCCTGAGGCATCAGAGAGTGTCCAGGGTCGTATAAATCGTGCATAGGCTCTGCCTAGAGTGCTTGCAGGCACCTCCCTCCACGCTTTATATTTGTAGGAAGTTGGCTCTGTATGTGCTATTTCAAAGTAAGGAATAGCATGCACAGAGTCCAAGGGTTCCCCTTAGAGGTAAAATAGTGGTAAAAAGAGATAATACTAATGCTCTATTTTGTGGTAGTGTGGTCGAGCAGTAGGCTTATCCAAGGAGTAGTGTTAAGCATTTGTTGTACATACACATAGACAATAAATGAGGTACACACACTCAGAGACAAATCCAGCCAATAGGTTTTTGTATAGAAAAATATCTTTTCTTAGTTTATTTTAAGAACCACAGGTTCAAATTCTACATGTAATATCTCATTTGAAAGGTATTGCAGGTAAGTACTTTAGGAACTTTAAATCATAAAAATTGCATGTATACTTTACAAGTTATTGACAAATAGCTGTTTTAAAAGTGGACACAGTGCAATTTTCACAGTTCCTGGGGGAGGTAAGTTTTGGTTAGTTTTACCAGGTAAGTAAGACACTTACAGGGTTCAGTTCTTGGTCCAAGGTAGCCCACCGTTGGGGGTTCAGAGCAACCCCAAAGTCACCACACCAGCAGCTCAGGGCCGGTCAGGTGCAGAGTTCAAAGTGGTGCCCAAAACGCATAGGCTAGAATGGAGAGAAGGGGGTGCCCCGGTTCCGGTCTGCTTGCAGGTAAGTACCCGCGTCTTCGGAGGGCAGACCAGGGGGGTTTTGTAGGGCACCGGGGGGGACACAAGCCCACACAGAAATTTCACCCTCAGCGGCGCGGGGGCGGCCGGGTGCAGTGTAGAAACAAGCGTCGGGTTCGCAATGTTAGTCTATGAGAGATCTCGGGATCTCTTCAGCGCTGCAGGCAGGCAAGGGGGGGGTTCCTCGGGGAAACCTCCACTTGGGCAAGGGAGAGGGACTCCTGGGGGTCACTTCTCCAGTGAAAGTCCGGTCCTTCAGGTCCTGGGGGCTGCGGGTGCAGGGTCTCTCCCAGGCGTCGGGACTTTGGATTCAAAGAGTCGCGGTCAGGGGAAGCCTCGGGATTCCCTCTGCAGGCGGCGCTGTGGGGGCTCAGGGGGGACAGGTTTTGGTACTCACAGTATCAGAGTAGTCCTGGGGTCCCTCCTGAGGTGTTGGATCTCCACCAGCCGAGTCGGGGTCGCCGGGTGCAGTGTTGCAAGTCTCACGCTTCTTGCGGGGAGCTTGCAGGGATCTTTCAAGGCTGCTGGAAACAAAGTTGCAGCCTTTCTTGGAGCAGGTCCGCTGTCCTCAGGAGTTTCTTGTCTTTTCGAAGCAGGGGCAGTCCTCAGAGGATGTCGAGGTCGCTGGTCCCTTTGGAAGGCGTCGCTGGAGCAGGATCTTTGGAAGGCAGGAGACAGGCCGGTGAGTTTCTGGAGCCAAGGCAGTTGTCGTCTTCTGGTCTTCCTCTGCAGGGGTTTTCAGCTAGGCAGTCCTTCTTCTTGTAGTTGCAGGAATCTAATTTTCTAGGGTTCAGGGTAGCCCTTAAATACTAAATTTAAGGGCGTGTTTAGGTCTGGGGGGTTAGTAGCCAATGGCTACTAGCCCTGAGGGTGGGTACACCCTCTTTGTGCCTCCTCCCAAGGGGAGGGGGTCACAATCCTAACCCTATTGGGGGAATCCTCCATCTGCAAGATGGAGGATTTCTAAAAGTCAGAGTCACCTCAGCTCAGGACACCTTAGGGGCTGTCCTGACTGGCCAGTGACTCCTCCTTGTTTTTCTCATTATTTTCTCCGGCCTTGCCGCCAAAAGTGGGGCCTGGCCGGAGGGGGCGGGCAACTCCACTAGCTGGAGTGTCCTGCTGGGTTGGCACAAAGGAGGTGAGCCTTTGAGGCTCACCGCCAGGTGTGACAATTCCTGCCTGGGAGAGGTGTTAGCATCTCCACCCAGTGCAGGCTTTGTTACTGGCCTCAGAGTGACAAAGGCACTCTCCCCATGGGGCCAGCAACATGTCTCGGTTTGTGGCAGGCTGCTAAAACTAGTCAGCCTACACAGATAGTCGGTTAAGTTTCAGGGGGCACCTCTAAGGTGCCCTCTGGGGTGTATTTTACAATAAAATGTACACTGGCATCAGTGTGCATTTATTGTGCTGAGAAGTTTGATACCAAACTTCCCAGTTTTCAGTGTAGCCATTATGGTGCTGTGGAGTTCGTGTTTGACAGACTCCCAGACCATATACTCTTATGGCTACCCTGCACTTACAATGTCTAAGGTTTTGTTTAGACACTGTAGGGGTACCAGGCTCATGCACTGGTACCCTCACCTATGGTATAGTGCACCCTGCCTTAGGGCTGTAAGGCCTGCTAGAGGGGTGTCTTACCTATACTGCATAGGCAGTGAGAGGCTGGCATGGCACCCTGAGGGGAGTGCCATGTCGACTTACTCGTTTTGTCCTCACTAGCACACACAAGCTGGCAAGCAGTGTGTCTGTGCTGAGTGAGAGGTCTCCAGGGTGGCATAAGACATGCTGCAGCCCTTAGAGACCTTCCTTGGCATCAGGGCCCTTGGTACTAGAAGTACCAGTTACAAGGGACTTATCTGGATGCCAGGGTCTGCCAATTGTGGATACAAAAGTACAGGTTAGGGAAAGAACACTGGTGCTGGGGCCTGGTTAGCAGGCCTCAGCACACTTTCAATTGTAAACATAGCATCAGCAAAGGCAAAAAAGTCAGGGGGCAACCATGCCAAGGAGGCATTTCCTTACACAACCCCCCCCCAAACGAAAGAGGATGAGACTAACCTTTCCCAAGAGAGTCTTCATTTTCTAAGTGGAAGAACCTGGAAAGGCCATCTGCATTGGCATGGGCAGTCCCAGGTCTGTGTTCCACTATAAAGTCCATTCCCTGTAGGGAGATGGACCACCTCAACAGTTTAGGATTTTCACCTTTCATTTGCATCAGCCATTTGAGAGGTCTGTGGTCGGTTTGAACTAGGAAGTGAGTCCCAAAGAGGTATGGTCTCAGCTTCTTCAGGGACCAAACCACAGCAAAGGCCTCCCTCTCAATGGCACTCCAATGCTGCTCCCTGGGGAGTAACCTCCTGCTAATGAAAGCAACAGGCTGGTCAAGGCCATCATCATTTGTTTGGGACAAAACTGCCCCTATCCCATGTTCAGAGGCATCAGTCTGCACAATGAACTGCTTAGAATAATCTGGAGCTTTTAGAACTGGTGCTGAGCACATTGCCTGTTTCAGGGTGTCAAAGGCCTGTTGGCATTCCACAGTCCAGTTCACTTTCTTGGGCATTTTCTTGGAGGTGAGTTCAGTGAGAGCTGTCACAATGGATCCATATCCCTTCACAAACCTCCTGTAATACCCAGTCAAGCCAAGGAATGCCCTGACTTGAGTCTGGGTTTTTGGAGCTACCCAGTCCAGAATAGTCTGGATCTTGGGTTGGAGTGGCTGAACTTGGCCTCCACCTACAAGGTGGCCCAAGTAAACCACAGTTCCCTGCCCTATCTGGCATTTGGATGCCTTGATAGAGAGGCCTGCAGATTGCAGAGCCTTCAAAGCCTTCCTCAGGTGGACCAGGTGATCCTGCCAGGTGGAGCTAAAGACAGCAATATCATCAAGATAAGCTGTGCTAAAGGACTCCAAGCCAGCAAGGACTTGATTCACCAACCTTTGGAAGGTGGCAGGGGCATTCTTTAAACCAAAGGGCATAACAGTAAACTGATAATGCCCATCAGGTGTGGAGAATGCTGTCTTTTCTTTTGCTCCAGGTGCCATTTTTATTTGCCAGTACCCTGCTGTCAAGTCAAAGGTACTTAGAAATTTGGCAGCACCTAATTTATCAATGAGCTCACCAGCTCTTGGAATTGGATGGGCATCTGTCTTGGTGACAGAATTGAGCCCTCTGTAGTCCACACAAAACCTCATCTCTTTCTTTCCATCTTTGGTGTGAGGTTTGGGGACTAAGACCACTGGGCTAGCCCAGGGGCTGTCAGAGCGTTCAATGACTCCCAATTCCAGCATCTTGTGGACTTCCACCTTGATGCTTTCCTTAACATGGTCAGACTGTCTAAAGATTTTGTTTTTGACAGGCATGCTGTCTCCTGTGTCCACATCATGGGTACACAGGTGTGTCTGACCAGGGGTTAAGGAGAAGAGTTCAGGAAACTGTTGTAGGACTCTCCTACAATCAGCTTGCTGTTGGCCAGAGAGGGTGTCTGAGTAGATCACTCCATCTACTGTGCCATCTTTTGGGTCTGATGATAGAAGATCAGGGAGAGGTTCACTCTCTGCCTCCTGATCCTCATCTGTTACCATCAACAGATTCACATCAGCCCTGTCATGGAAGAGCTTAAGGCGGTTCACATGGATCACCCTCTTGGGGCTCCTGCTTGTGCCCAGGTCCACCAGGTAGGTGACCTGACTCTTCCTTTCTAGTACTGGGTAAGGGCCACTCCATTTGTCCTGGAGTGCCCTGGGAGCCACAGGCTCCAGAACCCAGACTTTCTGCCCTGGTTGGAACTCAACCAGTGCAGCCTTTTGGTCATACCAAAACTTCTGGAGCTGTTGGCTGGCCTCAAGGTTTTTGGTTGCCTTTTCCATGTACTCTGCCATTCTAGAGCGAAGGCCAAGTACATAGTCCACTATGTCTTGCTTAGGCTCATGGAGAGGTCTCTCCCAGCCTTCTTTAACAAGAGCAAGTGGTCCTCTTACAGGATGACCAAACAGAAGTTCAAAGGGTGAGAATCCTACTCCCTTCTGTGGCACCTCTCTGTAAGCGAAAAGCAGACATGGCAAGAGGACATCCCATCTCCTTTTGAGTTTTTCTGGGAGCCCCATGATCATGCCTTTTAATGTCTTGTTGAATCTCTCAACCAAGCCATTAGTTTGTGGATGGTATGGTGTAGTGAATTTATAAGTCACTCCACACTCATTCCACATGTGCTTTAGGTATGCTGACATGAAGTTGGTACCTCTGTCAGACACCACCTCCTTAGGGAAACCCACTCTGGTAAAGATACCAATGAGGGCCTTGGCTACTGCAGGGGCAGTAGTCGACCTAAGGGGAATAGCTTCAGGATACCTGGTAGCATGATCCACTACTACCAGGATATACATATTTCCTGAGGCTGTGGGAGGTTCTAGTGGACCAACTATGTCCACACCCACTCTTTCAAAGGGAACCCCCACCACTGGAAGTGGAATGAGGGGGGCCTTTGGATGCCCACCTGTCTTACCACTGGCTTGACAGGTGGGGCAGGAGAGGCAAAACTCCTTAACCATGTTGGACATATTGGGCCAGTAGAAGTGGTTGACTAACCTCTCCCACGTCTTGGTTTGTCCCAAATGTCCAGCAAGGGGAATGTCATGGGCCAATGTTAGGATGAACTTCCTGAACAGCTGAGGCACTACCACTCTCCTAGTGGCACCAGGTTTGGGGTCTCTGGCCTCAGTGTACAGGAGTCCATCTTCCCAATAGACCCTATGCGTTCCATTTTTCTTGCCTTTGGACTCTTCAGCAGCTTGCTGCCTAAGGCCTTCAAGAGAGGGACAGGTTTCTTGTCCCTTACACAGCTCCTCCCTTGAGGGTCCCCCTGGGCCTAAGAGCTCAACCTGATAAGGTTCAAGCTCCAAAGGCTCAGTTCCCTCAGAGGGCAGAACTTCTTCCTGAGAAGAGAGGTTCCCTTTCTTTGGCTGTGTTGCAGTTGGTTTCCCAACTGACTTTCCTGTTCTCTTGGTAGGCTGGGCCATTCTTCCAGACTCCAGCTCTACTTGTTCACCCTGTGCCTTGCACTGTGCTCTTGTTTTCACACACACCAGTTCAGGGATACCCAGCATTGCTGCATGGGTTTTTAGTTCTACCTCAGCCCATGCTGAGGACTCCAGGTCATTTCCAAGCAGACAGTCCACTGGGATATTTGAGGAGACCACCACCTGTTTCAGGCCATTGACCCCTCCCCATTCTAAAGTAACCATTGCCATGGGATGTACTTTTCTCTGATTGTCAGCGTTGGTGACTGTGTAAGTTTTTCCAGTCAGGTATTGGCCAGGGGAAACCAGTTTCTCTGTCACCATGGTGACACTGGCACCTGTATCCCTCAGGCCCTCTATTCTAGTCCCATTAATTAAGAGTTGCTGTCTGTATTTTTGCATGTTAGGCGGCCAGACAGCTAGTGTGGCTAAATCCACCCCACCCTCAGAAACTAGAGTAGCTTCAGTGTGGACCCTGATTTGCTCTGGGCACACTGTTGATCCCACTTGGAGACTAGCCATACCAGTGTTACCTGGATGGGAGTTTGGAGTGGAACCTTTCTTGGGACAGGCCTTGTCTCCAGTTTGGTGTCCATGCTGTTTACAGCTATGACACCAGGCCTTTTTGGGATCAAAGTTTTTACCCTTGTACCCATTGTTTTGTGAAGAGGCTCTGGGCCCACCCTCCTGTGCAGGTTTTTGGGGGCCTGTAGAAGACTCTTTACTATTTTTAGTTTTGGTTGTCTCATCACCCTTCCCCTGGGGAGTCTTTGTGACCCCTTTCTTTTGGTCACCCCCTGTTGAAGTCTTGGACACCCTTGTCTTGACCCAATGGTCCGCCTTCTTTCCCAATTCTTGGGGAGAAATTGGTCCTAGGTCTACCAGATGCTGATGCAGTTTATCATTGAAACAATTACTTAACAGGTGTTCTTTCACAAATAAATTGTACAGCCCATCATAATTACTTACACCACTGCCTTGAATCCAACCATCTAGTGTTTTCACTGAGTAGTCTACAAAGTCAACCCAGGTCTGGCTCGAGGATTTTTGAGCCCCCCTGAATCTAATCCTATACTCCTCAGTGGAGAATCCAAAGCCCTCAATCAGGGTACCCTTCATGAGGTCATAAGATTCTGCATCTTGTCCAGAGAGTGTGAGGAGTCTATCCCTACACTTTCCTGTGAACATTTCCCAAAGGAGAGCACCCCAGTGAGATCTGTTCACTTTTCTGGTTACACAAGCCCTCTCAAAAGCTGTGAACCATTTGGTGATGTCATCACCATCTTCATATTTAGTTACAATCCCTTTAGGGATTTTCAACATGTCAGGAGAATCTCTGACCCTATTTATGTTGCTGCCACCATTGATGGGTCCTAGGCCCATCTCTTGTCTTTCCCTCTCTATGGCTAGGATCTGTCTTTCCAAAGCCAATCTTTTGGCCATCCTGGCTAACTGGATGTCCTCTTCACTGGGGTTATCCTCAGTGATTTCAGAGGTGTTGGTCTCTCCTGTGAGGGAACCAGCATCTCTGACTATTATTTTTGGAGTCAGGGTTTGAGGGACCCTGTTCTCCCTAGATAGGACTGGTAGGGGGGAATTTTCCTCCAAGTCACTATCCTCTTCCTCTGAGTTGCCACCCTCAGAGGGGTTGGCCTTTTCAAACTCTGCCAAAAGCTCCTGGAGCTGTATTTTGGTAGGTTTGGGGCCCATTGTTATTTTCTTTATTTTACAGAGTGACCTTAGCTCCCTCATCTTAAGATGGAGGTAAGGTGTGGTGTCGAGTTCCACCACAGTCACATCTGTGCTAGACATTTTGCTTCTAAAAGTTGGAATACTTTTTAGGAATCTAAAACTGGTTCTAGAATCTAATTCAAACTTTTACAAACTTTTAAACTCTAAAAGAAATGCTAAACAGGATCTAACACAAGGCCCTAGCAGGTCTTTTAAGAATTTAGAAAACTTTTCAAATTGCAAAAATCAATTTCTAATGACAATTTTGGAATTTGTCGTGTGATCAGGTATTGGCTGAGTAGTCCAGCAAATGCAAAGTCTTGTACCCCACCGCTGATCCACCAATGTAGGAAGTTGGCTCTGTATGTGCTATTTCAAAGTAAGGAATAGCATGCACAGAGTCCAAGGGTTCCCCTTAGAGGTAAAATAGTGGTAAAAAGAGATAATACTAATGCTCTATTTTGTGGTAGTGTGGTCGAGCAGTAGGCTTATCCAAGGAGTAGTGTTAAGCATTTGTTGTACATACACATAGACAATAAATGAGGTACACACACTCAGAGACAAATCCAGCCAATAGGTTTTTGTATAGAAAAATATCTTTTCTTAGTTTATTTTAAGAACCACAGGTTCAAATTCTACATGTAATATCTCATTTGAAAGGTATTGCAGGTAAGTACTTTAGGAACTTTAAATCATAAAAATTGCATGTATACTTTACAAGTTATTGACAAATAGCTGTTTTAAAAGTGGACACAGTGCAATTTTCACAGTTCCTGGGGGAGGTAAGTTTTGGTTAGTTTTACCAGGTAAGTAAGACACTTACAGGGTTCAGTTCTTGGTCCAAGGTAGCCCACCGTTAGGGGTTCAGAGCAACCCCAAAGTCACCACACCAGCAGCTCAGGGCCGGTCAGGTGCAGAGTTCAAAGTGGTGCCCAAAACGCATAGGCTAGAATGGAGAGAAGGGGGTGCCCCGGTTCCGGTCTGCTTGCAGGTAAGTACCCGCGTCTTCGGAGGGCAGACCAGGGGGGTTTTGTAGGGCACCGGGGGGGACACAAGCCCACACAGAAATTTCACCCTCAGCGGCGCGGGGGCGGCCGGGTGCAGTGTAGAAACAAGCGTCGGGTTCGCAATGTTAGTCTATGAGAGATCTCGGGATCTCTTCAGCGCTGCAGGCAGGCAAGGGGGGGGTTCCTCGGGGAAACCTCCACTTGGGCAAGGGAGAGGGACTCCTGGGGGTCACTTCTCCAGTGAAAGTCCGGTCCTTCAGGTCCTGGGGGCTGCGGGTGCAGGGTCTCTCCCAGGCGTCGGGACTTTGGATTCAAAGAGTCGCGGTCAGGGGAAGCCTCGGGATTCCCTCTGCAGGCGGCGCTGTGGGGGCTCAGGGGGGACAGGTTTTGGTACTCACAGTATCAGAGTAGTCCTGGGGTCCCTCCTGAGGTGTTGGATCTCCACCAGCCGAGTCGGGGTCGCCGGGTGCAGTGTTGCAAGTCTTACGCTTCTTGCGGGGAGCTTGCAGGGATCTTTCAAGGCTGCTGGAAACAAAGTTGCAGCCTTTCTTAGAGCAGGTCCGCTGTCCTCGGGAGTTTCTTGTCTTTTCGAAGCAGGGGCAGTCCTCAGAGGATGTCGAGGTCGCTGGTCCCTTTGGAAGGCGTCGCTGGAGCAGGATCTTTGGAAGGCAGGAGACAGGCCGGTGAGTTTCTGGAGCCAAGGCAGTTGTCGTCTTCTGGTCTTCCTCTGCAGGGGTTTTCAGCTAGGCAGTCCTTCTTCTTGTAGTTGCAGGAATCTAATTTTCTAGGGTTCAGGGTAGCCCTTAAATACTAAATTTAAGGGCGTGTTTAGGTCTGGGGGGTTAGTAGCCAATGGCTACTAGCCCTGAGGGTGGGTACACCCTCTTTGTGCCTCCTCCCCAGGGGAGGGGGTCACAATCCTAACCCTATTGGGGGAATCCTCCATCTGCAAGATGGAGGATTTCTAAAAGTCAGAGTCACCTCAGCTCAGGACACCTTAGGGGCTGTCCTGACTGGCCAGTGACTCCTCCTTGTTTTTCTCATTATTTTCTCCGGCCTTGCCGCCAAAAGTGGGGCCTGGCCGGAGGGGGCGGGCAACTCCACTAGCTGGAGTGTCCTGCTGGGTTGGCACAAAGGAGGTGAGCCTTTGAGGCTCACCGCCAGGTGTGACAATTCCTGCCTGGGAGAGGTGTTAGCATCTCCACCCAGTGCAGGCTTTGTTACTGGCCTCAGAGTGACAAAGGCACTCTCCCCATGGGGCCAGCAACATGTCTCGGTTTGTGGCAGGCTGCTAAAACTAGTCAGCCTACACAGATAGTCGGTTAAGTTTCAGGGGGCACCTCTAAGGTGCCCTCTGGGGTGTATTTTACAATAAAATGTACACTGGCATCAGTGTGCATTTATTGTGCTGAGAAGTTTGATACCAAACTTCCCAGTTTTCAGTGTAGCCATTATGGTGCTGTGGAGTTCGTGTTTGACAGACTCCCAGACCATATACTCTTATGGCTACCCTGCACTTACAATGTCTAAGGTTTTGTTTAGACACTGTAGGGGTACCAGGCTCATGCACTGGTACCCTCACCTATGGTATAGTGCACCCTGCCTTAGGGCTGTAAGGCCTGCTAGAGGGGTGTCTTACCTATACTGCATAGGCAGTGAGAGGCTGGCATGGCACCCTGAGGGGAGTGCCATGTCGACTTACTCGTTTTGTCCTCACTAGCACACACAAGCTGGCAAGCAGTGTGTCTGTGCTGAGTGAGAGGTCTCCAGGGTGGCATAAGACATGCTGCAGCCCTTAGAGACCTTCCTTGGCATCAGGGCCCTTGGTACTAGAAGTACCAGTTACAAGGGACTTATCTGGATGCCAGGGTCTGCCAATTGTGGATACAAAAGTACAGGTTAGGGAAAGAACACTGGTGCTGGGGCCTGGTTAGCAGGCCTCAGCACACTTTCAATTGTAAACATAGCATCAGCAAAGGCAAAAAAGTCAGGGGGCAACCATGCCAAGGAGGCATTTCCTTACAATATTGTTTGCGCCTGTTGGTGTTGCACTCCCCCACCATACACTGTACAGACTGTTTGCCCTTGCTGATGGGTTGCCTTCTGTAGTCTGCACTATGGCTAACTATGACACCTATGAGGAGGAGTTTGAGCAAGGGATACCCCCTTTATTTGAAGAGAGTCTGGTGGAGGCATTGGATTCCAATGTCCAGCTCTCTGTGAACAAGGCTTTGGCCAAAGCCCTCGGACCCCTGACGTCACACCTTAAGGGTTTTGCGCCCCGGCAGGGCTGGTTGCCTTCGATAGCACCCGCTGCAGAGACACCTCCACACCCGACTAAACCTTCCAAAGGGAAAGCCAAGGCTAAGAAGTGGGCACACTCGGAGGCCTTCGAGTGGTTGTCACCTACCGTTCTGGATGAACATGGCTACAGTAACCCTCGCACACAAGTGCCCCCCTTGGATAACTCCGAATGGGCAGGTTCTGATTCCTCTCAGGAGACCTCAGATAGTGACCAGGAGGAAAAACCTGGCCCCAGCAAGAGGAAGCGCCCGGACTATGGATCATACCACCAGGCGCCACTCAAGGTGCTAAAGTTCGATCCTACAGAGATAGTTCACCCACGTTCCACCAACTGGACGCCCCTCCCTAAGGTGGCTAGCTATGTCCAATCACACCTCCGACAGGGTTTCGACAAGGCAAGGACGTCAGGTTGAGGCTCAGGTTGGAGTGTTCTATACCAGACATGGAGTGCAAAGTTTCCGATAAACCAGATGTGGATCGCACCATGGTGACTTTTATGAAGAAATGGGCCAAGGACCCCAAAAAAGGGCTGGACAGGGCCTGTTGGTCCTGTCAAGATAGATTGCTGGATATTTCAGGCCCCTTAACTAAGATTCTGGAGATGAAGGGTCCAGGCTAAGGAATCCAGGGTGACAGTGGACCCAGATGTCCTCATTGGATGGGCGCGTAGGTGCCATCTGCCAGCTGGGCAACGCCAATGTTGCAATTTCAACAGAACTAATGCACTCTATCCTAATGCGGATAGACCCTAAGAACAACCCTGAGCCAGGATATTCAGTTGAGTCTTATTCCTTTATCAAAGGTGATTTTGGGGGGTAGGATCAGAATGTTTGTTCACAACTGGAGGACGCTGACTCAGGATCCTTAGGTTTTTGAGTCTGTCATGGGGTACAAGATGGAGTTCTACGACTCCCCGATACAGACAGATCCTCCTCAGGAGCTATATTTTTCCCAACAAGATCGAGACCTCATCTCAGGGGAAATTTCCGCTTCTCCCCATCCCAGGGGATTCATCAGTTCTATATTTTTGGTCAGCAAAAGAGGAGGCGGATGTCGCCTTGTGCTCAATCTAAAGACTTTCAATTTTGGGATTTTCTATCAGCATTTCAAGATGGAATGTATTCATCTTCTTCAAGACCTACTACAGGAGGGCGACTGGATGGTCCGGCTGGATCTGAAGGACACATACCTTTCAGTTCCCATTTTTGCTCCCCACAGGCGTTTTCTTCAGTTTTACAGGCTCGGTCAATGTTACGAGTACAAGGTCCTTCCCTTTGGTCTCTCTTCAGCTCCATGGTGTTTCACCAAGCTGATGAGACCAGTGGTAGAGTCTCTTCGGGCTCGTGGCATCAGGTTTATCATCTACCTCGACGATATCCTCATTATGGCCCAGGATCTTCAGACAATATCCCTGCATTTATCTTGGACGATTCAACTTCTGCAGGACCTGGGTTTCATCATCAATCAACCGAAATCCTGTCTGGTTCCCTTCCGGCAGATGGAATTTTTAGGATTCCGGATAGATTCAGTGTTGTGCCAATTGATTCTTCTGTCGCAAAAAGTCCAGTCGATCAAGAAGGAATTGAGAGCTACACTGCGAGGCCAGACAATATCATTGAGGTCACTAGCTCGGATTGTGGGCCTTCTGGCCTCTTCCATCCAGGCCATTTTTATTGGATCCCTCCATT
The DNA here is from genome assembly GCF_031143425.1 of Pleurodeles waltl. NCBI lineage: Eukaryota > Metazoa > Chordata > Amphibia > Caudata > Salamandridae > Pleurodeles > Pleurodeles waltl. Next base: position 36,928,758 of record NC_090450.1, read on the forward strand.
ACAGGGCCCTTCAACGCCCCAAGATACAACACCTTCAGAAGGGGTTGTGTTATTCGGAACTGATTCACCTCTCGTCAGAAGCCAGGCTGGAGATGAATTGGTGGTTAGCCCACATGGAAGCCTGGAATGGCAGGGCAATTTTTGGCAACACCCCCAACATTATCTTGGAGTCGGATGCCAGCAGGTGGGAATGGGGAGCAAGTTTTGGGTCCCTCTCAGCAGGTGGCTGTTGGTCGGAGCAGGAACTTCAGCTCCACAAAAAACTGCCTGGAGCTTCTAGCGGGCTCATTTGCAGTCAAGAGTCTATCCCCATCCAAGACGGACTGCTGCATTTTACTGCAGATGGACAACAGCTCAGCAGTCAGGTATGTCAATAGGCTGGGAGGTACGAGGTCCCGGATGTTGGCAGAGATTGCCAAGGATTTTTGGCATTTTTGTCTGCAGCACCGGATTTCTCTCAAAGCGGAGTATCTGCCGGGGTAAAAAAAATCGGTGGCGGATTGGCCCTCCCGCCACCTTCGGGATTTCAGCGGTTGGAGGTTACACCTGAGGGTTTTCTTCCTTCTCAATCTCAGATGGGGGACCCTGTTCAGTAGACCTCTTTGCATCACGGCTCAATCGTCAACTTCCAAATTTTTTCAGCTGGCGTCTGGATTCTGCAGGATTGGTTGCCTCTCCTGGGCTATGCCTTTCCCCCACGATTCCCAGGGTATTGGCTCAGGCGAGACGCCAGAAGGCCAAGATTGTTCTGGTCACTCCGCTATAGAGAGCTCAGCATTGGTTCCCCATGAAGATGTAGCATTGGTTGTGGTGGCATGGCTTTGAACAAGCATAATCGCAGCCTCCGGTCCTGACATAGAATAAAAAAATTCTAGCTAACGCAATAACAATTTTCATTTCTATTAAGGACACGGAGGCGAGGATTTCCCCACCCCGAGTGTTGGCATTACTATGTAAATAATTGAATTGAAAATTCTGATCTCGTTAGCTAGAAAAAAAAAATACTATTCGATAAACCCAGTATCCAGTTATGATCGTTTACACGCTACACAGGTTTATCAGTAAAACTGTTCTTTCAAATTTAGTGGCCATTCCAGTTAAAAATAGTGCGCTACCAGACAAAGCTTTAATAATATATTTGAGACTTTCTTGACTTCGTTGTTTGTTTTTATACGCGAGAAGGTGCCACGCTAAGTTTCACACATTTGACAATAGAATGTCACTCATAAGTACCCTGAAACCATATATATGTCACAAATAAGCAATCTGTGAACTTAAAACCTATGTGTGATTCATTTTTCACCTACAAATCCACAAAGGAAAAAAAGCGAATAATGTTTTTCCCAATAGCACGGGGCTCACTGGTGAGACGTTGAATAAACTGACAATATTTTTGTTACATCTAGGTGTAATATTTCACCAGACTGTAACTTACGTCAGGGGACACCATCTTTGATCGGGATCATTTTGCGTTTCAACCCTCGCCCTGACACGCTCTCCAGGCTGCTTTTAACCAATTAACAAGCTCCAGTGGGAATCGCATGACGTGACCAGCAAGAGCGTTATCCGACTGGCCGTTCTTGCCTCGACCCCGCCTTCCGGAGCCGGGCGCGTGGGGTCGCGCTTGCGCAGGATCCCGGAAAGAAACCACCAGCAAAGATGGAGGACGCCAGCCGCAAGAAAGCGGTCTCTCAGCCTGCCTCAAAGGACGAAAAGAAGCCCGCAGGACCCGGAGGCAAGAAGGAGGAGAAGGAACAGGAGCTGGTGAGACACGCCGAGGGAGACAGTGCTTTCTGGTTATCCCGGGGGGTGGTTTGCTGGTTCAAGTGCTCGGTCCCGGCCCAGTGCTGCTGTGTCACTGCCATGGTAGAGCCCTCTTGGGAGGAAAGCCGCGGCTTAGGCCGAGAGCTATACGACCGGATACAAAGTACAAGTAACGACGAAGATCTGTATATTGTGCTTTTGCCAGCCCGGTGGGTGTGTAGCAGATATTCTCACGGTGACCTATAACCTCTAGTGTTTCATGTGAAATACTGTCATGTGGTTGGCAAATTGTGCAGATTTAGCTCTCGGTGGTTTGCAAACCCGAGAGCAACGTGAACATATTTCCCAACTAGTCTGCCACTCCACATTTTGGTACTCCGGTGATAGTTATTGCTCAAAGTGCTTAGAAACCCAAGTAAATATTTGGATCGATACAGACTTACATACCTGTATAGCAGCGATACTAGCCATGTGGTACAGTGAGCCCTGTGGCATATTTAGATACGTAGGTCTATGAGGTAATCCAATTGGCCTCTCGAATACGAGTAAGCACAGGTGGATACTAAGTGTTTGTAACGTCTGTGATGGCTACATGTATGCTGATTTTGGGTAGCAGGGAGGGAGACGTGTCGTTTTAACCCTCAAAGCGGCTATCTGGAATTTTCTCATGCAGGATGCATTGGGAAGTACATTATGCATTTTTCGGTTGTCGGGCAACCGAAAAATTGGAGGCATGTATTCATTAAATTGTCCTGGATATAGGACATATCCTCGAGGAGCCACATGAGAAGGAGCTTTATTTTTCTTTAATTCCCTTTTTAGTTCTTCGTATTGCTGCTTTACTTTCCTTTCGTGCCTGAACAATGGCAGAGGGTGTATTTATTATTTCCATAGATGCCCTGGCTCGAAGATGTGCAGTTATTCTTTGATGCAGTGTGCTTTGCAAGGCAGTGTTAGGGCAGATTAAGCGTTGATGTATTTCTTTTAGTTGGTGTCTGCTATCAAAGGGACAAAACCTGCTGTGAAGTTGATGGGGGTGTTTAATGATGGTGACAGCCAGTTTTTTTGTTTAATATTTTCAATAGTATTTGAAATGTGGGAAGCACATTTTTTTCTTGGTTTGATACTGAGCTTTAAAAAATATTCAGTAAAGAGTTAGTTTTTATTAGTGCTCTCTTCTTACCCGAGTATAGTAATACACATTTTGAGGTTTCCTCCTGGTGTTAAGTTGCCTTTTCTGTGGCTCTTAGAGCACTTTATACTTGTCTATGCTTGATTTTGTTTTAAAATATATGATAATGCAGCGGTGGAGCTTCATTCCTTTTCAGGTCATATAGCCCCATGTCGAACGGTTTAGTGTCGTCTTTTGATTCTGATACAATTTCTTTTGTTTGAGTGACTGTTGCTAATATTTTCTAAGGTTCATTTAATTTATAAATTAATTTTTGTTACATCTCTTGGTTTGTGTTGCTGAATGCTTTTGATGAAAATGTTTTGTTCTTTGCTTAAATTATACTTTCTCTTGCAGTTGTTGGTGTAGTTAGTTTATTACCAAGGAGTAGTGTTTGGCCAACTAAAATTGGGATGGTTTTTAAGTCTTTTACCATATTGTCATGGAGCGACTTGATACTTCCCCCAAAGATAGTACCATCATGATTAACATATATGCCAGATATACACAACTCTACTAGAACATTTCCCCTGCTTCAGACATCTTTGCCTCAAGCACTGCTGCACCTAAGCAAGATAAACATCTGGTTATTAGTCAATAACAAAAAGTACAAATCTGGTTCAATAACATGATGATAATGATCTGGTCCAAACACCCAACCTTCACTGACTGCCTACTCATTTGCAATTATCCTGGATACCATTCTCGTCCTCAGGGAACACATTCCCAGAAACAGAGTGCCCGGTACCATCTCTTGCCTATAAAGAAAGTGAAACTGTTTCTTTCAGAAATTGACTTCAGAGCTGCTGTTTAAGCACACATGCACCTGAATCTGGATGGTGGTAACTCCCTGCTCCATGACTTCTCAGGCTCTACAGTGGCATCTCCCAAGGGCAACCTACAGCTGGCAGCTCTTCTAGTCCTGGACCTGAAGAATTATGATCACATCGCCCCCATCCTTCTAGAAAACCTTTGGCTGTCTTTGCCGGTCCGTTCCATCTTCAAAACCAGCTATATCATTTACAAAGCCATCATGAGGGCCACTTCTGCTTATCTTACACCCAAGCTCACGAATTCTTGTAGTTCTCCGCACACTTGCATCCAGGATACCTACAGACTAAGAAGTGGGGGGAAAAAAAACAATGCAACTGGCCTTTTCAGTCTGTGCAGCCTGAATAAACAGGTCCTGGGTCCATCTGAATATCACCAACGCTTCTGAAAGTTAGGAAAGAGTTAAAGGCACTCCTCTTTAAAGAACACTAGGTCACAATGCTTGCATGACCCATTAAACTGCTACCTTTCATATAACTTGTTGACTTTATGCTTGTCTTTGACTCTTTACAATGATCTACTGCCTTTTTGCTTGGTTTGCACTATAGAAATAGCACCTACATACATTACCTAGTGGTGGTAGGTAGTTATAGTTAGGACCTAGTTTCCATAGGATTATTATTATTTTTTTTTAATTAACTTGCCTATATATCTTTGGTGCCTTTTGATGAATCTTCATGAAATGTTTCCAAAAAATACAACACTCATTACAGCTGTGGTCTGGAAAGTTTGGGGTGAGCCATCAAGCATGGGCTGAGAAAAGGGAGTGGAGGGGGGTCTCAAAACACATTTTCCCCATGCATGTTAGGATTTTGAACACAACTATAGCCTGAACCACTGGACGGAATTACACAGAATTTGGAGGAAAGGTAGCTCCTGGTCCAGAATGAGCTGTTTTTAGAGTCAAGCCTACACTAGCATATGTGTATCACTTGCGAGATGCTGTTGTAGTTAGAAAAGGGCTTGGTGCCAGCTTGTCGCTCACCATTTGTTTGCCTGTCCACTTCAGGCCTAGTATCCTTTCCGGTCCTGGAGGAGAGACCAAGCACTGATTGATTTAACTTAATTAGTGCCCGTCCACTGCTCCCGACGTGATGGGTACCCTCTTGCTTCTCCCTCATTAGCTTTTTTTCTTGTGTGTTTTTTTTTTTTTTTTTTTTCCCCCAGCCTCTTGAGAGAGAAGCTTTCTTCCATCCTTGCGCCTATGCACCAAATATCAGACACCACTTTAACATAATGTTTAACTGGTGAGATTCCGAGCTGTATGTGCCAATATCGCTTTACATTGTGAAGGTAATATCTGCCACTGCTGTCCACGTGTGATATGCACCCTTTTTGTTCTATACAGTATATGCCACATTACGTTCTGTTCAGGCTCTGCACAAATTCAGTTTGGTTAGATTGCGGGCTTTATTCACATATCGGACACACCGCATGTTCTATTGTGAGAATAATGCTTTTTATGAGTCTTGGCTGAGATTACTTCCCTGGGGATTTATTATCCGCTTTACAAGCAGAAAATGAATTTGCTTTCCTACCTGTTTTAATGGATTTGTTTCTGGCAGGAGCGTCCCCAAATTGACCAAAGAAGTAATGTGAGCTCTTTGTGTCCAGAGATAGAAACTCACTTCTGGGAGGGATTTAATTGTTGATGTCACTGTTTGTATTTGGATCCACCCTAGCTACCTCAACACACTCCCAACCCAGACATCTCTGCCATACTAAGGCTTGAGCGTTGAGGTCTGTCTTAATACTGCCTTATATACCATCTGCCCAGTGACTGGTGCTAGAATGCAGCTACCGAGCTATTATAGCATTCATACGCTGCAGTTACTGAAGTGTACACAACAGCCCAGTGAGGTAAGTGTATACGCAGTGCTAAGTAGTGATAGAGCCTTCACTGTCCTGCGTTTAAAGAGCTGCCTAGTAATGCAAAAGTACAATCCGTGCCCAGTGATAGTTCAGTAATAGATGAATATGGGCATTGTACATTGTGGTGGACACCTACTGCCTTAAGATTAAAGAGTAGACACAGTGCACACTAAGTGTAACCCTAAACCCCAAAAGGTGCACAGTAGTAGACATTGACATAGTGTACATGCAGTGCCTCCTGATTGTGGCGTACGAGCACTGCTCCGTGAATGTAGTATTCGCTCCCTGACCAGTGCTAATTGAGTTAATGAAAACCATTTAAATATTACAACCTTAAATATAGATTGGCATATATTAGAAAATCAGTTTCATTCTGCAGTGTAAATTGGTACATGAATTTTGAAACCACAGTAATATATTTTTACAAATCTACTAATTAAAATGACATCAGAGCCCCTAAAACATAAATATTGGCAATGGGTCTCGCTTATGTGACAGCTGTTAACTTTGCCAAGGTCTTCTAGCCATGTTGTAGAGCAGCATGGCTAAAAGTAATTAAAGAAACTATACAAACCCTTTTTTTAGCCTTCTTGTGTGATAGCACTATTTTATTTTATAACTTATATAGTGCTTTTAGCAAAAATATATTTTTAGCCCTACTGTGGAGCAGTCACACTGCTGTACCAAATGGTTAAAAGATATTGGCAAAGCCAGTATGTAGGAAGTTGGCTCTGTATGCACTATTTCAAAGTAAGGAATAGTATGCACAGAGTCCAAGGGTTCCCCTTAGAGGTAAGATAGTGGCAAAAAGAGATAATACTAATGCTCTATTTTGTGGTAGTGTGGTCGAGCAGTAGGCTTATCCAAGGAGTAGTGTTAAGCATTTGTTGTACATACACACAGACAATAAATGAGGTACACACACTCGGAGACAAATCCAGCCAATAGGTTTTGTTATAGAAAAATATCTTTTCTTAGTTTATTTTAAGAACCACAGGTTCAAATTTTACATGTAATATCTTGTTTGAAAGGTATAGCAGGTAAGTACTCTAGGAACTTTGAATCATTACTTTAGCATGTATACTTTTCACATAAAACACAATAAGCTGTTTTAAAAGTGGACACTTAGTGCAATTTTCACAGTTCCTGGGGGAGGTAAGTTATTGTTAGTTTTAAGTCACTTACAGTTCTCAGTTTTTGGTCCAAGGTAGCCCACAGTTGGGGGTTCAGAGCAACCCCAAAGTTATCACACCAGCAGCTCAGGGCCGGTCAGGTGCAAAGGTCAAAGAGGTGCCCAAAACACATAGGCTATAATGGAGAGAAGGGGGTGCCCCGGTTCCAGTCTGCCAGCAGGTAAGTACCCGCGTCTTCGGAGGGCAGACCAGGGGGGTTTTGTAGGGCACCGGGGGGGACACAAAGTAGCACAGAAAGTACACCCTCAGCAGCGCGGGGGCGGCCGGGTGCAGTGTGCAAACATGCGTCGGGTTTCCTTCAGTTTTCAATGGGAGACCAAGGGGTCTCTTCAGCGATGCAGGCAAGGGGGGGGCTCCTCGGGGTAGCCACCACCTGGGCAAGGGAGAGGGCCTCCTGGGGGTCACTCCTGCACAGAAGTTCCGTTTCGTTAGGGGCTGGGGGCTGCGGGTGCAGGGTCTTTTCCAGCCGTCGGGAAATGGAGTTCAGACAGTCGCGGTCAGGGGGAGCCTGGGGAATCCCTCTGCAGGCGTCGCTGTGGGGGCTCAGGGGGGACAACTTTGGTTACTCAGTCGTAGAGTCGCTGGAGGGTCCTCCCTGAGTTGGTTGTTCTCCACCAGTCGAGTCGGGGTCGCCGGGTGCAGTGTTGCAAGTCTCACGCTTCTTGCGGGGAATTGCAGGGGTCTTTAAATCTGCTCCTTGTAACAAAGTTGCAGTTCTTTTGGAGCAGTGCCGCTGTCCTCGGGAGTTTCTTGTCTTTTTCGAAGCAGGGCAGTCCTCAGAGGATTCAGAGGTCGCTGGTCCCTTGGAAAGCGTCGCTGGAGAAGGTTTCTTTGGAAGGCAGGAGACAGGCCGGTAAGTCTGGGGCCAAGGCAGTTGTTGTCTTCTGTTCTTCCTCTGCAGGGGTTTGTCAGCTCGGCAGTCCTTCTTCTTGTAGTTGCAGGAATCTAAATCTTTAGGTTCAGGGAAGCCCTTAAATACTAAATTTAAGGGCGTGTTTAGGTCTGGGGGGTTAGTAGCCAATGGCTACTAGCCCTGAGGGTGGGTACACCCTCTTTGTGCCTCCTCCCAAGGGGAGGGGGTCACATCCCTAATCCTATTGGGGGAATCCTCCATCTGCAAGATGGAGGATTTCTAAAAGTTAGAGTTACTTCAGCTCAGGACACCTTAGGGGCTGTCCTGACTGGCCAGTGACTCCTCCTTGTTGTTCTCATTATTTTCTCCAGCCTTGCCGCCAAAAGTGGGGGCCGGGGCCGGAGGGGGCGGGCAACTCCACTAGCTGGAGTGTCCTGCGGGGCTGTGACAAAGGGGTGAGCCTTTGAGGCTCACCGCCAGGTGTTACAGCTCCTGCCTGGGGGAGGTGTTAGCATCTCCACCCAGTGCAGGCTTTGTTACTGGCCTCAGAGTGACAAAGGCACTCTCCCCATGGGGCCAGCAACATGTCTCTAGTGTGGCAGGCTGCTGGAACCAGTCAGCCTACACAGATAGTCGGTTAAGTTTCAGGGGGCACCTCTAAGGTGCCCTCTGTGGTGTATTTTACAATAAAATGTACACTGGCATCAGTGTGCATTTATTGTGCTGAGAAGTTTGATACCAAACTTCCCAGTTTTCAGTGTAGCCATTATGGTGCTGTGCAGTTCGTGTAAAACAGACTCCCAGACCATATACTCTTATGGCTACCCTGCACTTACAATGTCTAAGGTTTTGCTTAGACACTGTAGGGGCACAGTGCTCATGCACTGGTACCCTCACCTATGGTATAGTGCACCCTGCCTTAGGGCTGTAAGGCCTGCTAGAGGGGTGTCTTACCTATACTGCATAGGCAGTGAGAGGCTGGCATGGCACCCTGAGGGGAGTGCCATGTCGACTTACTCATTTTGTTCTCACTAGCACACACAGGCTGGTAAGCAGTGTGTCTGTGCTGAGTGAGGGGTCTCTTAGGGTGGCATAATACATGCTGCAGCCCTTAGAGACCTTCCCTGGCATCAGGGCCCTTGGTACCAGAGGTACCAGTTACAAGGGACTTATCTGGATGCCAGGGTGTGCCAGTTGTGGAATCAAAAGTACAGGTTAGGGAAAGAACACTGGTGCTGGGGCCTGGTTAGCAGGCCTCAGCACACTTTCAATTCAAAACATAGCATCAGCAAAGGCAAAAAGTCAGGGGGTAACCATGCCAAGGAGGCATTTCCTTACACAGTAGCTCTCATATGGGCCAGACCTACTGGCTTTGCCCCTTCCTATTATAAAGTTAAATAGTTTTTAAGTTTTAGCCTGCACTAGCAAAAGAATAGCTTTCCATAGATGAGTTCATTGACGATTGGCAAAAGATTAAATGCAACATGTGTTGACTTGTAGAGGCAGTAGAAGGCGCATTGAGCATTCACATTTTATTTTGCCTGTTATACAAGGTATACTAATACATTTAGCATTTTCTGTAGCAGCTGAATCCATTAGGTAGGGAACACTGGCTCAGTGTTTGGCATAAGTATTTCATTTGTTGCTTTTGTGATTAATTCACATGCGTCATCCTTGAGTCTTTTCTGAGAATGGAAAAGGAATTTAGCTGTTGTAATTGGGGCTGGAGCGTCACACTCAATCTACGTTGTTTTATATGTATATTTTGATATCGTTAATCACTTTTGTCTGTTACTGTACTGTTTCAAGGTCGGTCTGTGACAAATGGTTTATCAACAATGTTGGCAATAAGCTTTTGTTATGGTCTAACAGATTGGCTTGGTGGTTGAAGATAGAGTTGGATGTAATCTGCTTATGGTGGACAGGACACCCTAGTAGAAAATTATAGTAAAGGTAGTTGGGTTGTTTGAGGGCAGTTGCTCATAATGTTGCATGTCTGCTTCAGCGTGTTCAAACTGAGCTAGTTCTGTGGTTTAAGCCCCCTATGTTCTTTAGGCCAGAATTGCCCTCATTAAAATCCATATAGATCTCATGTTCCCATATGCCATAATATCATTTAAGCAAATTTATTGTGACACAAGATACACCCTGAAGGGGTATTTTAAGTAAATTCTGTAATAAATTGATTCATAGATTTCTTTCACAAATATAGGACCTTGTTGAACCATTTAATATGATATCAGGAATTTTCACTACAGGAAGTTGACTGCTGCATAAAGTTGCAGACCTCTCTGCGGGAAATCCCTTTGCAAGGTGTGTGTATGTATGTATGTATGTATGTGTGTGTATATATATATATATATATATATATATATATATACACACATTTTTTTCTGTTGGATATTTACTGAGTGATTAGTCCTTCTGCCAACCACCAACAGACCCCGTCCCCTATTTTAGACAATCCCTTCTCACTACTCTTCTGGTAGTAGGGTGTTTCTGGGAGGAGCAAGGAACACGGGTGAAGTGAGTGAAGGGCGAACCGTGCATTGCGGACGCTGCCACCACCAGAAATTAAGTTGTGATTGTCTTTTGCAGCTTGCTTTCGTAATACAGGTTCCTACCCCTCTCTTTCTGTAGCTGTGCCTCATTCCTTTGTTTTTTCATTTGAACAGGGTTATCCCCCAAACTACTGTCACAGTCCTTGCATAATTTTTCTTTTTGTAAAATTTGTATTTAAGACCGAAGGACGTGACATGCTTGATGCCATGTCTTTCTCAGTAATGTTAATTGACTCACTCACATTATTCTCTTGAAGGGGGTTTACTAATTTATTCACCCTACTTGAGAGGACGCACAGTCTGAAACTGAGCAAAATGTACCTTCACACAATGCAGTGACAGTACTTCCAACAGACCCTTACCAGCTTTGCAGAAGTCCAAACTTGCAGGCACTGGGTTTGAGTCACACGCGCTCCTACAGGCTAACTGACCAGTGGTTATGCAGCTAAAAACCTCTTACCTTCTGAACACTGCATTGCAGGTCTCTAAGTAAATACATGCAAGCAATCCTTTCAGCTTCTAGCAGGAGAAGATTTGCACTAGCAAGTATTTTGGATGTTTAAGTAGACGGGACAGTGGGCACACATGGATTGCATTTCTGATGCATCCACAGACAGTAAACAGCTCCTTCTGATTTCAACAGAATTCTCTGTACCGCTGGTAACTGTTAGGTGAGAGACCCTCTACTTGGGACCCAATGGCAAAGAGTTTGTTCAAATGTGTATTTTAAATACTAGGACGTTCTCTTAGATTACACCCCTTCCATGAGTACCTACATTAACTAAATGGTCAAGAACATATTATTTTATCCGGAATGTATTAAGGAATATTATTGACAACTGTTGCTGAATGCTTGGTTAGTATCTTATGTTCTGTACAGGTTGTGTGGCCACGGTGTAGCATTTGTAGTTCCATAGTGTTTTGAACAATAAGTGGTGCTATCACCCAATTATATCAACTGAACCAGACCTGCTAGCGTAAAATGTGCTGAGAAAGTTGCTGTAACACATTACAGGATATTGTTTGATGATGGTGCCATGAAAGAAGCTACACTGCATATTTGATTTGCTTTTTAAATAGACTGATATCTGTGTTAAGTAAGTTGTTGAAATCTCAAGGAATTTATAGGCATTAGTGACTCTATTCCATTATGTTGCAGTCAACACCACATCATCGCTTTTGCCTGTGTACATAGTAAGGATCTAATTTCTCCACTAAATTAAAAGTAGAACTCGTAAAGTTAGCACCCATTGAAATGGTTTAGTCTCCTACAGAAATTTCAGACCCTGGAAACCTGCTTGAAGTGAAAACATGCCTTTACCACTCACCCTCTTAATAAAGAAGGTTAACGTACTGCCACTCTGATATAGCTTGTCATGGCATTCACAGCAAGATGTATGGTTACTTGCAGTATTCTAAAAATGTTGAATTATAAAGCCTTTTACTGTTTTTGTTGCCAGTTTTTTGAGATTGTGATTTCTGGTATCATGAGGAAGAACTTACAGTTGGCATTTGTGATATGTTATAAAAATGGACCTATTGCTGAAATCTGTCTGCAAACTGTGGATCATCACAAGTTGGAATCTCAATTGGCTGCCCAGCTTCTACTTCTTGTGAAGTAAATACCATAAAACTGATTTGGTGAACGGTAACAGTAAACTCCAGCAAGTAACAACCAACTAAATCTGCCTGATGGCAAGTGCTATGTGACTATCAATCTTATTACCATAGTCATTGATAGTCAGTCACCTCATTTTTTTCGATCTGTTGTCTTTGCATTCTGTTCTACATGTTTTTGAGTAAGTGTCATGGACCCCATTTAGAGGTCGAGCTGCAGATTTGTGCCACAACTTTGTCAAGCTTATTTTTTTCCTTTTTATTATGTTTCACTGACCTTAATCTTTCCATTTCTTGTCTCTCAGTCGGAGGAAGACAAACAGTTGCAGGATGAACTGGAGATGCTTGTCGAGAGGCTGGGGGTAAGTAGCTGATGTAAAATGTCAGTGTCCTGTTGTATGTTGCAGCGGGATGCTTATTTACCAACTGCCATAGGAGATGTCTTTAGAGGACAGCTGCTGTGTTAAATTGTGTGCGCCTTCGGTAGCAGTCATGTTGTTATATGGGGTCTCTGCTGCTCAGCAATTCCTATTTTATGCCAGACCTGTCTCGGATAAGAGGGAGCCTGCCGCCACTGCAGCATCTGCACTGGTACTGTTTGTGTTTTATAGAAGGGGGATGCATGGAGTGATTAACACATTCTCCAGTTTGACTTGGAACTATTAGTATGTGGAAGGTACTGCCATATGTTGGGTACTGATTGCGTGCAACAAAAAGCAAACCGATAAAAGGAATACTTGACTGATCCTCAGCCTCTGGAAGTCGTTTGTGACCACACTCAAGTTCATCCTTATTCAGTCTCTACACTACTCTAGATACACAACAGTAATATGCACATTAGTCTTGGGCCTGCTGTAATGGGAATACTCCAACATGAACTGCCAAGTCCGGTTCCTTCCAGACAGGAGCACAAGCAACAGCAGATCAGTTTTGGCCCACTTAGGCTCCGCCAGTGAGGTATAGCTTCAACACTGACTCCCATTTGGACAAACTTGTCCCACTACAGCAAACAACAAAGTGATATAAGCAATGTTTGAATTAACCGCTGGCACTGGTGATCACTCAAGGCCACATTCCAGCCAACATTGTTTGCTCTCTGTGCCACTCTAGGCAGAGTCCAACCCTCTGTAAATCAATCTTGGTCCTGCTCCATACTGAACAGTTCACCTTCCCACACCACCTCTACCCCAAAGTGAGTGACACTGCCCTAGGATGAAGCTTTTGTGATAGAGATTGTGGGTTATTTCACAGTTGGGCCCTTTCTTTAATAACAGAAGAGTGGACAAGAGGATGGTTGGAAAAAGGTAGTTGGGGAATAATAACATGGGGCCAGGGGTTTGGTAGTAGAGTGAAGTCTCCATATAGTCTCCAATAGAATGTTTTGTGATTAGTGTATTTCTGTACTTTTAGTCATGAGACTCTTACTTGGCATCTGTTACATGAGTGTGTAGTGGAAATTTTCGTGCCTTAAGACAGGACAGTCTTTTCTGTAATGCTGGTTTTATGACTGTGGAGTGAGACAATCATTAGGTTTCTGTGAATAATGTGTTTCGTGATGTTTGTAGAGGCCCCATTTCGCTTGCCTGGTGCTGTCCCTGTCCAGAGCATCTATCCAAGAGGATTATAGGATGGTTTAATAACTGTGACGTCTTTAATAGCTGTGACATTCGCTGCAGTGGGACTACTTGAATGTTTCATTAGGCCTGTTCCAATGGCAAATGTGCAAAATGATAATTATATTAATTTTCTATTTGCAGCCCTCATTGGCTTTACTGTATAACGTAATGATTTTTGTTAGGAAGTGAAGAGTGGGGAAAAGTGCATTTGAAACGCTAAAAGTTTGAAAATTACTCACTGTGAACTTTATTGATTTGTTCTCTATACAAATTTTCATTAAAGAAATGTCCCTTTGGAGCAGACTTTACTTTCTGTTGAAAAAGCAAATCTCTTCTTCTGTATATCTTAAATGTGAAGTCTAGGAATTCGTGTTTTTTTTTAGGCTCTTATATCAAAGGTAAATATTAAGTCGTAAAACAGTCTTCACCACTATGTACCCAAAACCTGGGGTTCTCCTATTCAGCCCCACAAAACACCTTGGCTGACTGATATCGTTTTCACAAACACTTCACTGTTCTCTATATTTAAGATAATAATGCAAATGTAATTAATGCGCACATATCCTGCATCTGTACCCCCCCAGTTACCTGCTCCCCGCCCCCTCTTACCTTATTTAATTAAAACCTTTTTTTCACCCTATTTAGAACAAATACATTTTTTGTTGATTTTCTTTCTCTCTAATGTGTCAAATATATTGATTTTATAACTTTTTCATTTTAACTCTTCACCTAATCTTAACTGGACTGGCAAGATGTATTCATTTATATGCTGAGAATAGTTGTTAAGTGTACGGATGTGCTGTGCCAAGATTCGGGTGTCACATGGTTCATTTGCATGGGTTGACATGGACACCAGTCAGCACTTCTTTTTCTTTTTTTTAGGAAAAAGATACATCCCTGTATCACCCAGCACTGGAGGAGCTTCGGCGACAGATCAGATCCTCCACCACATCCATGACTTCTGTTCCCAAACCTCTAAAGTTCCTGAGGCCACACTATGGGAAACTAAAGGAGATCTATGAGAGCATGGCTCCTGGAGAAAACAAGGTACAGTCACTTGTTCACAAGCTCTTTAGCTTTTTTAGGGGTATGGTCTGTGTATGTGCATTTGTAATGTCGGGTGCTAATTATTTCTTACCTAAAACAAAGGGCCTGATTACAACCTTGGCGTATGGGATACTCTGTCACAAGCATGATGGATATCCTGCCTGCCGTTTTACAAGTTCCATAGGTTATACTAGGACTTGTAATACAGCGGATGGGATATCTGTCACGTTTGTGACAGAGCATCCCTTCTGCCAGTGTCGTAATTGGGCCTAAACACTTCATGATACCTTTTTTCTTCTTGCTAACGCTTGGCTTTGCTTCAGGCTGTTTCTATACCACTCAAGTGTACGGTTGCTCATGAAGCAATGGAAACTAATTATATAATCCATTTCCATATTGGATTTGTGCCACAGGCTTCATATCTGCTAGGAACTTGACAATGCCGCTTTGTTGTGCTTTGGAATAAGGCACTCTTTGTTTACTTTGTGTAGGTTATTTTGTTATGTCGTCCCAATTCCTCCCCCAAGCCTCCTCCCCACACCTTCTAAGAAGCATTGGGAAAGCTAGTGGGTCTTGCCTTTGGGACCTGTTGGCTATGCCAGTGGCTTTAGCCATGTGACCCGTCATTCCTGAAGTTATGCTGCATGGCTAAAGAATAATAAAAAACAAACGTCTTTGACACAGGGTTGCCATGTCATTTTGCAGATGCTTGCACCTATAAAAGTATGTGGCTGCTTTTTCCCCTTTTTATGTCAGTATTGGAGTTTGATTGGTAACTAAAAAGGGAAAAAGTGCAACAGTGTACTTTTTTTTTTTCTTCTTTTTTTTTTTCCTCACTTCGGAGAGGTGTGTAGGCAATACTTGTCAGGGCAGTGCCAGCATTGGGGACAAGTACTGGAAGCAACACAGGGGCGTGGTGTCGAGAGGTGTTTTTTAAAGCGTGTGAGGGGAGCAAAACAGAAGGTCGTGGGTGGGGCAGAGGCACCACAGAGTTGTGGGTGGGGGATCAAACTGGTGAAAGGGCAACAAGGAGCTGGTGAGTGGAAACCACATGGGTGAGAAGGCAATGCTGCGAGAGTTGGGGAGAAGCACCTAAGTGAGAGTGCACAGCAGAGTGGGCAAGAATCACACAGGGGAAACCGGTAAAACACATGCACTCTTGTAGAGTACTTAAACAAAAAGAAACAAGCATTGGTAAGGCCAATAGGTTTCGCCTATGCATAAATCTATATTTGCCTTGTTAAATCACTTTGTAGGATTTATCATAAATCACATTGTGCAAGTTATATTATTTTACCTTATGTGAGAAGAAAAGTGAGCTGTGCGCTGTCAGGAAAGAGGTATGAAGGCCAGAGCTGCAGGTGTTGGAACCTGGGAAGCAGGTTCGAGGCTTGGCTCAACATCCTGTGATTCTGATGCTTTAAAAATGTGTAACCTCTGGCTTTCATGGAAAACTAATTTATGTGCCCAGCTGCTTTGCCAAGTTTGTGTTCTATAATTGTGCCAAAAAATAACCTCTATATGGATCTGCACTGCAGTTCGTCCAGCTTGACAGCATTTTAACATATGTAGCACTTTGTGCACTAATTTCCACAATATTCGTTTAACACATTTTCCTCAGAATGTAGAGCATTTAGGCTGTATTGGGTTGACAACCCTCAGTGTACTAAAGGTCCATTTGTAGGTTGAATGCACAGGTCCTGGCTGTATTGAAACCTCGAAAACCATTGTTGTGTATTTAAAAAAAAAAAGAGCAAGTAAAGTAATACAAGGAGGGGTGAATTGGGCAAACACAGGGATTTTACTAAGAAAGGTGGGAAAGCAAATACAGTGCACTCTAGCAGACAAACTGCAGACACAATCATTCCTAGAGCATGGGAAGCATGTGGTCCGTGGAAGGATCGTGGTCAATGACAGGAAGATGTACTTGGTCCAGGCTCCACAAGATGGCATGGACGGCAAATCAGAGAGCAGGAAGTGAAAGTACGACGTGCTGGCCATTGAGAGGCATGTAATTTAGAGTGACGTTGGAATAAACCAAGGGTAAGTTCAGGCAAGTAAGGGGTGGTTTCTAAGCCCCTTTTAAGATTTTTTTTTTTTTTACTCATTAAAGATTATGCAAGTTAGCATGTGAAGGCGAAATCTAAAAAAGCAAGAAGTGAAAGGACATAGTAATCAATCTCTGCTCCAGGGGTGGGGTGAAAACAAGAAGTGGAAGGAAAGCCCACACAACTAACGGATAATAAGCAAGCAAAGAAGAGTGCCTGAAGCCATAGGTGAGCAATGGGTGGGCTTTAATCTCACTGTAAGTTAACATTGCATACACTGTCTGTTGAAAGACGTTTTATAGGTGAGACCTAAAAAATTACTATGAGGTTTTAAGACAAGTTTGTGGTATTGTTAGGGTCGCAATCATGGTTGGTTTTGACCCAGGGTAAGAAATAAGGTTATAGTGGAGTCACAGTAACAATAGAGTGCAGGTATTTGGTGATTAAGATCAGGGGGCTAAATGAGTTATGGAAATGGTTTAAATGTCAAGGTATAAAAACAACCTTTATAAGGGCTAGATAGCTAGAATGTATGCAAGTGTTCATCACACCAACTGTGATTGCTGGCCTCTAAGGGAAGTAACATTCCACCCATGCTTAAAGAGGGAGAGGCAGAGTATCTCGCACAAGTAGCAAAATGTCACCGAAATGTTATGACGTGTACTGTAACACATATTGAGGTTCTGCTTCCCTTTAGTACAAATATTGAATATATATGTAGGGTACATATACTATACTACAATACTGTACAGTGTTGCATGCCATTGTTCTGTTTTATTATCTATCTTTCTCAATGTTCTGTCTTATTTTATTTGGTTTTGAACACATTTTATTTTTTAATATTGCTGTACAATACAGAATTGTAACATACTGTTATGTACCATTGATATGACGGGTGATTGGTAATAGTGTACTTAGACAATAGAAAGATCCCACACATAATGCTCACTCTATAGTATGGATGCTACTTTGTAATGATACATATGTAATGGATGGTGTCACATTTATATTTCCAATGAACTGTCCGTTCATGTTATGGTCCTGAAAATTGGATGAAGAAATGTAACCCAAAAAAACTATTTTAGGAAGGCTTGGAGTAATCAAAAAGTTTTGCCTTGGCAAACTAGTGCAATGATTGTGTGTTTTTTTTTTCTTTTTTTTTTTTTTTAATCTATTGCAAGCATGTGCCACAAAATAAAAATAATATCTGCTTATTTAACTTGGTGGGCATATGCTCACAGTAACAATGGTAATAACAAAAGAGGCGCCATATGATTTTATTAGAGCGATCAGGAAGATAATTCTTATTGGCGCAAAGAACATTGCTATTGACTTTAAATCACCGGAACCTGGGTACATAGTTTAAGCACGGAATGGGTTATGAGTAAAAAGGTTAAACAATGGAAAGAAAACACATTGACATAGCAAACTATTGGCTCACCTGCCATGGCACTCAAGTGCACTTATTTTTGGACAGATATGTGCATGTAAACAGGCAAAATGTGGTCGGTCTCGGGGCCGGAGAGCCAGTGGCTGAAGTGGGTTGACCGGTTACTCAATGCTGCGGAGCACAGGAACAAAACATGCATGGTTATTGAACAGATGGTTGAAGAGGTCTGACCCAGAGCCCCTTTTGTGTGTATAGATTTGTTTTCTGTTTATTTTATTTATATATATATTTATATATGTGTGTGTATATATCTATATATGTATATATAGGGCTTACTTCACAAATACAGTGTTCACTTTTGAGTTGGGTTCTTTTTGCTTATTCACATAATCTGCGTTAGTTACTACTAACAAAGAAAAGAAAAAAATTGAGAATTAGTAAGTCCAGCACCGCCCATGGCCAACCAATAGTACTGCAATACATTTCCCATTGAAAATAATAGTTGTGGAATTAAAACCCCTTCCGAAATAATTTAAATTATTTGAAATTATGTAAATAGATAGTTTAAAGTTAGACATTTTAAAACAGTACTCCTGTAATTGTAAAATATTCTGATACTCCATCTTGAACTTACAAATTAGTCATCTTTTTATTAAAATATAACAGAATTGATTTTAATTAATTCTATGCATCATTTTTATCAATACATAATAAATATTTTTAGATGAGTTTGGGTGTGAATTATTTTTGTAATTTAAACTTTTGAAAAATATTTTTAATTTAATCTATTTCCATTAATGATTGATTTCAAAATTCCAGCTAATAGTTCGGTAGAATTTTTTTATTTAATTTCATTCAGCATTTAGAATACATGTTTAAAATTAATTAGCATTAATATTTAATGTGAAATTTAGTAATTATTTTCGAGTCCGATACTTTTGTTTTAAAAAAAAATTCTATATACATTACCATGGAGAGACCCAGTATCTTGGGACAAACCTGAAATTATTCTCTTTGGTTATGTTGTTTTCTAATTTTAGTGCATCCTGTTCTTGCAGTACTTTTTAAAGATCGTAAAATGTTCAACAGATTAGAATTCGGGGGGGGTTTACCTGCTGGCTACACTGGAGGATGAGGTGTAGACAACAATCCACACTGCTAAAATTGCTAATTGTACAATGCTAAAATATATGGATAAATTGCATTGTAAGGTAAGTTGCCCCTTTTAAAGCCCTTTTTCCTGAATTATTGCTAGGTCGTCTTCATTAGCACCGAAGTGCCATTTATCCGCATATTTTAGCATTGTCAGCTGAACTGCTCAGTAGATCTAGTAATTGTCTTTAATGAGACTTGTAGGTCACTCTGTAGAAGGTGTGTATATGTTTGGTAAGAGACACTGCTAAGCAATGTGGATTGTTGTATACACCTCATCCTCCAGTGTAGCCTGATTCAGCATGAGACATCTGCCCAAATTTCTCTGTTTCATGGCCTGCAGTACACTTTACTCCGCTTAGGCATGTTTACTCTGCAGGTAAATGAGTTGTTAGGATAAAACAGAGTAGCTGTTCTAAGAAGCTAAATGTGTTAGTCCCATCCATGATGATAGCAACATCTCTACCGAACATCCTCGTTGGAATCTTTCTTGCTCCGTTTATGTCCAGTGGTATGGATGGCCAACCCATTAATCATCCTTCTTTGTGGAAGAAATGATGGACTAGAATTTTAATATCACCTTCTGAGTTGTGTAGAGCCCAGTACCCTATATATGCAGGTCGCTCTTATTCTGTTTTAGCTAGCTCTTGCATCCAGATTTTGCTCCCTGAAAGTAAGCAGTATTTGGAGGTCTTAGTCATGCACTCATGTTTTTTGAGAGGGTGTTCCCTGAACCAATCCGTGTAGACTAGTGTGTCCTGAATCCGTGTAACTGTCTCCTCCGTTTTCCCAAAGTCTCCTTTGTAGTATTTGAAGTGCTGCAGTAGAACAACCCAAACAAACTATCCACAAGTCAAATTGGCCAGGTGGAGGTCTTCTAAGCCTTTCTCTGTATTGGAATGTTTATTCAGAGCAGTGTTGTTGCTGGGCGACATGTTATTTTTTCTCCTTATATAAAGCTTTATGAGCATAATTGCTGTACAGTGCCACTCTAGGTGCCTTACCCAAATTCCTGGTCTTAGTAGCCACCTAGGTTTTCAGGAATGTTAGTATGTCATTTCTGCAGTTCTCCCTTCAAAGGTACAATACTGCACATCTCTATTAGGAGTGCCTCAGTTGAAAACACCATCTTGGAGGGGCACGTCCTGCACATTCCAGTGGGGGTGGTCCTAGCTCCTCCAACTTTTCCCAGTTTACTGTAGCAACATGTACCTCCTTCCCGCCTGTTCAGGTGCATGGCCATTTAGTGCACCTGCAGTGTTCCTGACAGTGAGTTTATCAGGCATGTGCAGCCTACATGGAGTCGCACCTGAGTCCTGTAGCAAATTGCCCATTACTTATCCTGTTCTCCTAGACTCTTTTAACAATTCTACTACTATGAAATCCAAGATACAAGCACCACCCTGATGCCCGAACATGCTCTTTAATACCCATAGAGTAAAGTGAATGTCTCACTTTAATTATCATGTATTAATGGCAGTTCTTAAGAAGACCGGGTAGGTTGCAGGAATATGATTAACGCACAAGTGACAAAGTGCAAGCAAGAAATAAAGTTGCTGAGGTGCTTATTCAGTGCAGCAGTATACACCATGGGCATCCTCAGCATAAAAAATATTGAAAATCTAATTCTTTCTTCATGAACAAGTTGACTCCGATGAGAACCAACATTGAGATTTCTAGTCCCAGTGTAGGACTGTAACCAATCCACTAAGGATTGGTAAAGATAAGCTCTCTTTATAATGCTTTAAACTTAGACAGAGGTCTCCTTTCTACTAGATTGGTGCCCAGTTGAATTTAAGCAACCTGCTTTGGACGAAATTGCCACACTAATGACATGTTATTACTAAATTTGAAGGTGTACTGCCAGGCCAGTTAAAGCTCATGGTTGTTGCACTGCATTATTTAACAAAAACTTGATTTTCATTCGCGGAATCAACAAATTGTAGGCCATTATGAAGCATCCTTTTTGTTGGAAAAGGACTTCTCTGGGCACATTGACTTACATTCACCCAAGAGGCTTTTGTAACTCAAACTACTGGTAAGCACACAATCCTAAATCACTCTTGGAGGATGTCAGAAAAATAACTTGCAAAAGGTCAGAATGCGGTTGGTTGGTTGTGAGTTCCAACTAGACTGGGGGCATGAAGTGTAAGGTTGAATGGCAGCTCCGTTGAACTTTATGTACAGTAACATAAGGAATTAGCACACTACATATAACTCTACTATTATGCAAACAAATCCAGGATTTGTAAAGTGTGGCATATCACTTGTGGGGGCCTCAAGATGCGGAATTGTAGACGCGGGGAGATTAAGTGATTTGCCCAGAATCACAGGATGTTGAGCGACTCAGAGATTCGAACCTGGTTCTACCCGGCTCCGAAGTCGGCAGCTCAGGCTATTATGCCACATCCTCTCCCATTAGAGGAACATATGTGAGCTGAAAACACTGGGTGTGTTCAAAGGATGCCAGCTGACTCTCCAAAGTGCCAATGTTTTTTATTATGGCTCTCGGCGCCATCTTTACAGCTCAGTGGGCCACAGATTGTACTAAGATGAGCATCGGGGTTTAGCATGCAAGTAATATCATACATCAACTAAATATTATTTGTAGTAATGCAAATAAATATCTTGTTTTTAATGCAGCTAGAAAGTGATTATGACGCCAGTAGTGCATTTGGTTAAAACAAATTGCATTTCTGAATCTTTGTTCAGCCTTCTATTCAGGATGTATGCTTGCATTCAAATTTTTGTGTTCATCTTGGACACGTTTGGTCAGTGTGTGTGTTGGGTCACGTTTGAGTTCCTTTAATTTACTGCCAATATGCTTTTAATGTTTACCATTCTGCTAAATTTCCTATCCTGCCCCCTCCACAAAACTCTACAGGACCAGTTTTTTGCTGGCATTGAATAATTGCCACTTTTTTCACACTGTTGAGGCACTTGGCAGTAAGATTGCGAAACTGACTTTGTATGTTTGAAGCATATGAACTAATAGAACTTGCTGTCATGGTAACACACCATTGTTTAGCCAATCGCTGTGTTGATTCTGCATGGAAATTCACAATTGTTTTGTACTTCATATGCCAGCTTTCAAGAGGCTCTCCTATTCTTCATAATAGATCACATAACTTTGAATCCATCTGGTTGCCATTTTAACCTTGAATGAAGAGCGAACCAGAGTGTGATAATGGAATTGATACAAAGAGCAAGACAACACGTGATGTCATCATTGGCCAGTGCCTCTGATGCAGAAGGTCACATAGACTTTGGTGTTCCGGTAGCCCAACAGTTTATGCACAATGTGTATGTTCCTATGGTGATCTGATATTCTTAGATAGTTCACCTCGTATCTATCAGTAGCAAGCATTTAGTCTACATTGTAATGTGCATCCTGTAGCAGTGTTTCAAGTTAATAATGAAGTGGTTACCCTAAAGAGGGTATCTTTTGTGAACAATTGTTCTGGTGCAGTCTTTGTGCTCTGCCTGGTGAAGGACAGTACTTTGTTTCCTACAGTACTCTGGACTGTGCATGCTTGAATTTGCCTCTGTTTCATGCATTGGGGTCCTGGTTTGTTAGCCAAAGTCCAATGTGCTCATTCTGCTACCACATATGTATGTATTCCATTGAAAAGTGCCTCACTGTTTTGCACCATCTCAGTGTCCTGCCTCTGTACTTTTGTGCCTCTAGCGCTTCGCTGCGGATATCATCTCTGTCCTGGCCATGACAATGAGTGGAGAGAGGGAGTGTCTGAAGTACAGGCTGCTGGGCTCCCAAGAGGAACTGTCTTCGTGGGGCCATGAATATGTCAGGTGAGCTTGAGCAGCGTACAAAGAATGTGTCCGACCTTTCTTGCTGGCTTGCATTTGTGACGATTATGTTGACCCTCTACGCTTGAAAGTTCTTCTGTCCAAGGGTAGGCTTGTTCATCGTATTAGTACAGGCAGCTCGTGCTTTACCTCCAGTAGTACTGCATAGCATAGGGAGGAAGAACAATGTCATGCTGGATCTTATTACAATGTAAACCACGTACAGTGCTTGATTTCAGGACACCGTGCTTCTACGGATGCATGACTTTAACCCCTGGAATTGAAATGTGACTCTTATAACGTGCTTTATTCACTTTACGCATGACTTAGCCCGTTCAACATTTGAGCGATCAATAGTACTTGAATTTTAGGGCTGTGGCGTTTAGTTATGTAATAAGAATGATGAGGTTGTTTGTAGTACTTGATGGCACACTGTCTACCTTTTTGTGGTACTGTTAAATGCCTATAGTCCTGTTTAACAGCGTCTTGTTGATGCTCTAATTAAGAGGGTCATTGGGTAGGAACGGGGCTGTCTGAATCTCACTTAGACTTAGTCCAAAGTTGTTAATAAAATCTGAACACAACTACATTCCAAAGTTATCAGTCTCCTGGATTTATTATAAATAGTGTAGTGACAGATCGCTGAAAGTAGTCTGTTGATTAATCTAAAGAGCTAACATAATCAGAAGTATCTAAATAGATATGCAGATAGTGACATAGTCGGTCTCTAAAGGAAAGCCCAAAAGATCAATTGTAGTCTTACAGAATAGAATCTTATATCATGTTTTAGAGACTGGAGGCTCGGGCATTGTCATTGTGTGGCATTACGTAGAAGGGTTGGATTAAAATGTCTTCTTTTGTGACAACCAGTCCACTCATAAATTGGTACAACACCCATAGGAGCTCCAACTTCCAAAGGCACCTCGATGTTTAAATCTACATATTCAATTAAGCAGACTGCGTAATATATTATGATATGCAGGAGTATAATGGCTTGTTTAACTATAACAGAGCTCGGCTAAGTGATCTCAAAACTTGTAATAGAAGCATCCTTCCCGTAGGAAAGAGCAGAATATAATATACAATTGTATAGACCATTGCTGAAGCTGTATTTTAGAATTTATAGACCTCACTAAGAGGTGTAAACCCACCCTTTGAATTTCAAATCTATATCTGCGAGTCACATTACATATTGGCAATGAGTGCTTAACTCGCTGAGTCATCTTGCTGCCAAAAATGCTTTCAATTGGTATATGTAAATTGCATTGTTGATTGATGCTTTCAGGAGTGTAATTGAAACATATTGACTAGCACTGTACAATTCACATTGCCTCGTACCATAGTTGGAATGTATTGCTATTTGAGAGGCTAATTTCCTGTCTATTTTGCAGACATCTCTCCGGAGAGGTTGCTAAGGAGTGGCAGGAGATTGATGAGGCTGACAAGACTCAGCGCGATTCCCTGCTGACGCTGGTGAAGGAGATTATACCATACAATATGGCACACAACGCAGAACATGAAGCATGTGACCTCCTTATGGAGATTGAACAAATGGACATGTTGGAAAAGTACATTGATGATAATGCATACTCAAAGGTGTGCCTCTACCTGACAAGGTGAGTATCAAAGTGGATCTTCAAATATGTGACCATGCTTATTTTCGTTGGCCTCGTATCTGATCAAACTAGAATCTAAACCAGACCAGGATGTGAGTTAAGGTTTGTCACCAGCATTACCCAAAATATGCAATTGTATTTATGCCTGGTTCAGAAAATCAGTGCAGCTAAATTTGAGTAGGCATTTCCGAAGGAGACTTTGCCTAGTTAGATCTCAAGCTCATGGATGTTATCTGGATTTTACATTTCAACACAGTCATCTGTAGAATATCTTATTTGACGCCAGATAATTCCTTTCTTAAATGTTCTGAGGGCAGCAGAGTGGTGTGCAGAGTCCAAGGCAAACATACAGTCAGGGTGTGATTGTAGGGATAGCTGGATTCTTAGCGGTGAAATGGACTTTTACTGCAGAGTGATGTAGTGATCTTCCTAGAGGTGGGTCCTAGGCTCTTTCCCACTGTGAAGCAGGATTAGAGTTGTCTTGATGGATATGTAGATGTCCTTCAGGATCCCGGGTGGATAGGTGGAGAAGACTTGTTGCCTTTTTTTGTACATCTTTGATTAAAGTCTGATGGATCTTGGCTGTGCCGAAAGCCACTGGAAATGGTGAACTCGTCAACCAATTAGACAGCCGGTTATGATGGCTTTGTAGACGATGCAGCTGGTTTTGAAGTTGGACTGATTTATACAAAAAAAGTAATGGATGGACTGCTTGAATTAATTTAAGTTACTAGTAATTACCCTGGGCCGTCTCCCAATCCATCTTTATTTTGCACACCGCTTCACCTCAGTTTGGACCCAGCCATATGCAATTCAGTCCTGACCCACTGCAGAGGGAACCTTCCAGCCCAAACTACCAGAACACAAGAGACCCTGGACTGGTTCTCCCTTATTAGTGCTCATCAAGCAGGTGTATCTTGGTTCCATGGGCACATTGTGCTCAGGGCCCCCATCCGGGTGTTCCCCTTGCCCTAAGTGTGGCACACTGATGTATATAAAGAAGTGATGGACAGAATGCTTAAATTAATCTCAGACACTGGTAATTACTCCGGCTGCATCCTATCCCACTGTTATTTTGCAGGTCATGCCTCCTCCTTTTGGACCCATCTGTATGTAAATCAGTTTTAATACTGCTCCAGGATTGTCCTGGGACTGTCCAGGGAGGCCCTGGCCTTGTAGCTGGTCTGCACTGTTCTTTCGAAGCATGGTCAAGACTGATCTGCAAATGGCTGGCTCCAAACGGAGGGGGCATGGTGGGCAAAAAACCATGGACTTGTGATGTAGTTGAGTGATTGCCAGTGACTAAGGATAATCAAGGTGTACCATCCATCAAGTTGTTGTTGTTGCAGTCAATGCCCGAAATGCAAGGGGTAAGCCCAGACATGGGTCCTGTGTTCATTATGGTACTGGAACCAAGCAATACCTGACGGATGTGTCCTATTTAGGGCGAAACTGGTTTGGGTTGCTTTTTCCATTTCAGGGAGGACCTGTTCTGGCAGTGCGGGCTGTACTGTTTCTGTTGGAGCTGGTTCAAGGCTGATTTGAATATGGCTTGGACAAAAGTGTGTTTTTAGTGGGGGGGGGGGGTGATGAGGAAGGCATGATAGGCAAAAAAACGAAAGACTAGGTTGCGGCCCAAGCGATTGCCATTGGCTGAGATTTTTCAAGCGTTCCATTCATTAACTTGTTTATTTTGAAGATGGTGCAGGCTTTCAATGGCATACAGGTAGTTTTCGTCAGGGTAATGAGGTGTGCTGCTACACATAGGGTTCCCTTTAGTGGGGGCTAGTGTGCAGTCTGGAAGGCTGTGGAGCAGACAGTTGCCACCAAACATGTGCAAGAGTACAACAGCTTGCAGAGCAGTTCTGAAGCTGCTTTCTTTAGTAAAGAGAACAGGTACCTGCATTAGTTTTCTGTGTGGTATGTTAATTGAGGACAAGATCGGGCTCCTTAGAAACTTGCAGTTGTTTGCAGGTGTGGAATCAAATCTTTCCAGAGTCATGCCTTTAGGCCAGGTTTGCACTAGTCATTCATTACCTGTTGTTCTTGGCAAACTATAGGAATTCGCTTTTGATTTGGTTAAGTTTAAGGATGTTGCTGGACATCTGCATCTTGATTGGGTGCATGCAGTGTGGAGGGGTTGGACAACTCTCATTTACAGTTGTCATCTGCATATTGGTGCATTCTAATCCTATCTCTGAGTAGAACCCAGGGGGGATCTATAAAGAGGTTGAAGGTGATCGGGGAAAGAAGGAACACTGGGGAACTCCACAGGTAACTGGGATATTCTGGGTCACTCACTCAATCAATTTGTAAAGCGTGCTACATACCTGTGAGGGTTTCAAGGTGCTGGGGGGGATGAGGAGGGGGGTGCTGCTACTGCTTGAAGAGCCAAGTCTTGAGGTGTTTTCTGAAGGAAAGAAGGTCCTGAATCTGTCGTAGATTCGGCGGGAGGGTGTTTCAGGTCTTGGTGGCGAGGTACGAGAATGATCTGCCGCCAGAAGATTTGCGGGGGATGGATGCGAGGGCGAAGTTAGCGGAGCGATGCCACGTGGGGGTGTAGAAGCTGAGTCTGTTGTTCAGGTATGATGGTCCGGTGTTGTGGAGTGCCTTGTGTGCGTGGGTGAGGAGCTTGAAGGTCATCCTCTTGTTGACGGGGAGCCAGTGAAGGTCTCTTAGGTGGGGGGTGAAGTGGCAGTGGCGAGGGATGTTGAGGATGAGTCAGGCGGAGGCGTTTTGGATGCGTTGGAGGAGTTTGGATGAGATACCGGTGTAGAGGGCGCTGCCGTTGTAGAGTCTGCTGCCGACAAGGGCCTGGGTTACTGTTTTTCTTGTTTCTGTTGGGATCCCTTTTTTTAAACTCTGCGAAGCATGCAGAGGGTGTTGTAGCAGGAGAAGGAGATGGCGCTGACCTGCTTTGACATGGAGAGTGAGGAGTCGAGGGTGAAACCGAGGTTTCACCTGTGCAACATCTTTGTGAACCAACTGATGTTGATTTGGATAGGTAGGAGGGGAACCGATGAAGGATGCTATTGATGTGATCTTGTGGATAGGCAGCTTTTTAATGAGCTTGCCTATAAAGGGTAGGTAAGTATTGGTCCAGTCATAGGCAAGGTTTTTGAGGGGGTCTTCTGGAGTGGGAGTATCTGACCTGTTTTGAGAGAGAGCTTCATGGAAGATACCCTGAGTGACTGAGGATTTGACAATGATGACAAGTGGGAGTGCAGCCCCCAAAGAAGTATTTATAAAAAAATAAAATAAAAAAATAAGGATTGTGGTGAGACATCTTCATGGATGGTGGCCATGATGGAGTGGAAGATGTCAGTAAGGTCTTTGCAAGGAAGGATTTTGAGGGTTGGGCATTGCAGGATGCAGTGGGCAGCCTAGGCGTAAGAAAATTAGGTTGGCTGTTGTGATGTGCCGTTAGATCTTTTGTATATTTTTATTTTTGCATTGCATTTGTCCTTGTAGAGTGGGATTGGAATATCAGACTGGAATTTATGTAGTGTGTGACAGTTTTGAAGCTTCATTGATGGCTTTGTCTAATGTGAATAGTAGTCTGCATGTCATATGGAAGGAATCCAATTGCATGAGGTCTCTAGAGTTCTCTTTTTCAGGAAAAGTGGTGAATCACGAATTCCTTCTTTTTTCCTTGTCTTCTCTGTGTCAGGGCTGTTCATTCCCCATCACTGTTTGCTGGACCTGGTTAATTTCCTAAACATGTAACCCTCCAAAGCCCTTTTACTTGATATCGTCTCCTTTAATAAACCTCATGTCCTTGTCAAGTCCCAAGTTGCAGCCTTCTGAGATCCTCTCTACTGCCCTGCTTTTCCTTGGTTGAGGTGGCTTCAGGACAATTTCCCTTGGCAGTAGACAAACACTCTCTACTAGTCTTAGTTCATTCCATGTTTAGTAGTCCCGCGTTTGTACAGAATAGCACATTTCAATAAACAGTTGTCCTATTTGTAACAGGCTCTTAACACTGTAAAATGACATCCATCACTCTGTACAATGATGTCCATCGTAGTTGTGAGCTCCTGGAAATGTACCTGCCTGGCTTTCATCCAGTCAGTTTATCATTTTTTTTCTACTTTCTTCAATTGTTTAGTTGTGTAAGCTATGTACCGGAGCCAGAAAATTCTGCCCTGTTGCGATGTGCCCTTGGAATCTTCCGTCGGTTTAACCGCTACCCTGAGGCACTGCGGCTGGCGTTGATCCTCAATGACATGGAGCTGGTGGAGGACATATTCACTTCCTGCAAAGATGTGTGAGTAATTGGCACCTAGCAACAGCTGGGTGGCTGCTGCTGAGGAGGATGCACCAGGAATGAGTTTAAAATTCTGTGTGACTGCAAATCTCGAATTGAAATGATTATGTACCTCAGTATGGTCATTGTGACAATATGTACTTCCACCCACCTGTCCTGTGGTTTCCTGCCTATGTGGTTTCGGCTGACTCAGCTGTTATGCAGATGAAAAACGGTTTATGAAAAAGCATTTCTTGTGGTTTGGTATTAGCCAGTGGAGTAACCACTCACCAACCCAGTATGTAAGCCAGACCCATTAATCGTGCACTTTTCTGGCGGCGCTTGACTGGGACATAGAAATGTGTCAAGATTCGTTGCACAGTTGAAATTGAAATGATCTAGATGTCCATGATATGCCCCACAAATCAGCACATAGATTATTTTATTTTAAGCCTTTTTTTGTGGGACACTTATTCTGTGTCACGTAACCCTGTCAATAGTGCAAGAACCTTTACTCATGGTGTAGCCATTCAAGGCATAAGGTACAATAATTTTGTTGTGTATGATGCTGCTTTTTACTGTGAAAAGTCCCTAATAGTTGGTGTTCTGTACATGTGTACGTCGAAAATAAATAGCCCACAGTCAAATATCCCCTATCGTTTGGATCTTAATAGTGCCACTGTATTCAAACGTTTTACCTTTTTACACTCAAGGCACATCCTTTTATGCTTTTTAAAGGCTACTACCTCTGATTTGTAGGGTTTTTGCACAGCTATTTCTGAAGGATACAACTACCTGTGGATTCCTCACCTAATGAATACTCCCATTGCGCCAGCACTCAACGGAAATCTTCTTCCTAGCTTCTGCACGTCGACGAGGACGTCACAGTTGCCCACGCGACGCAGTCTGACTTCATACAGGCAATAAGAGGTCCTCGCCGACATGCCGACGTCCGTTCCCTTTTTCCCGTGCCATTCGAAACGGTTATCTTCGAGGGAGCTACTGTTGCTGTTCGACAGTTAGTGTGTTTCGGGAATCACGGCGCCGGTCGAGTAAAGAGAGGTCTCGGTCGAGGTCACCATCGACTGCGTCGGAAGACTTGGGAGGTCAGTCCCACTGTCGCTCCTCATCCGTCGACGCAGTTGCCTTCTCCAGCCTCACCGACTTCGCCCAGGTCATCGGGCCAACCACCTTCAGTGTTTTCTCCGACGTTGCAGACGTCGAGGTCGGCGTCTCATTCGAAACAGGCACCCCAGTACCCGGCTTTCCCGGCCCCTGGAGCTGATGATACCGCATTTTTAAATGCGATGTTCTCCATCTTCCAGCAGATGGCTCCAGGTGGTGGACTGGCTGGGCCTTCGGCCCTTTGGCTTTCAACATGGGTGCTCCGGCTCCCCTTCGACCGGCACCCTTTATGCCCTTTCTCCCCTTGGGGAACGTGGGCTCGGCGTTGGAATCGGCTCCGGTGGCTCCTGAGGCTTCGACTCCGACAACTTCGGCTCCGGCGGCTTCGATGTTTCAACCAGTGGCGCCGTCTAGACCTCCTACGACTCTGAAGCAGTCTTCTCTCCATCTGACTCCTTGTTCGGCGCCAAAGGTACCTGTGGCACCTGTAGACCCGGCGTCGGACGGATCCGGGGATCAGCGTCGTTCTTCGACATCTGCTGACGCCATGTCGACGCCGAGGATTGAGGAGAGGCTGCACTCGAGGAGGCTTGCGCTCCGCCTCCTTGAAGAACAGGAGTACCAGAGACAGAACCTGGAGGAAGGAGAGATTGAGGACTCTCATGAGGGTCTCCATGGGCTGGACACTGCTAGTGGCCTAGATACTTCCCCCGAGTGGGACTTGTCATCTCCTGGGGAGTATACAGAAGAGGCGGCCACTTTTCATGCTGTTATCAGGAAGGCAGCTAACTTCTTGGATCTTCCTTTGCCGGTGACTGAAGCCAAGCAGAATTTGTTGACAGAGGTGTTGCACCCGGCCTCTACATCGGCAGAACCACTTTTGCCGTTCAATGAGGCGCTGCTGGAACCTGTTTTGGAAGTCTGGAAGAAGCTGGTGTCGTCTTCAGCTGTCAATAGATCTGTGGCTAGGAGGTATCGGGCTGCACCGGCTGACCCTGGTTTTCTTACCAGACATCCAACACCTGAAAGCTTGGTGGTCCAGGCTTCCTGCTCGGCAAGGTCTGCTCCTGGCTCTTTTCCAACAGTGCCCTCGTATAGAGACTCCAAGAAGATGGACATGGCATCCAAAAAGGTGTTCTCGTCATGTAGCATGGCATTAAAGTCCACCAATGATACATGTATTTTAGGAAGGTACATTTATGCTCTGATGGACTAAATTGCATCTACGCATACGGAGGTCCCTCAGGGGCTATTGAATCTGGTATCGGACGCTCAGGCAGCTGCAACTCAGGTTATCCAATCTGGGTTGGATACAACTGACTCTGTGGCTAGAGCAATGGGCACTGCTGTAGTTACGAGGAGGCAGGCTTGGCTTCGTAACTCAGGATTTTCCTCGGATGTACAGTCGACCCTACTGGACCTTCCTTTTGATGGGGACAAGCTCTTTGGTGCCAAGGCGGATTCGGCCTTAGAGAGGTTCAAGGAGAGCAGGGCCACGGCCAAGTCGCTGGGCTTGCAAGCCACTTCTTCTGCCTCCTCCAGATTTTTTAGGAGGTTTCGAGGATTTGGTCGTGGCTCCTCCTCCTCCTCCTTTCGAGGGAAATTCCAGCAGCCTACCTCTGCTCTCTCCTATAGATCTTTTAGAGGGAGGGGTAGGGTCCGTACCAGGGGAGCCTCTCAGCAGCACTCTGCCTCTTCCTCTGGAGGGGTGCAGCAGGGGAAGCAGCCTTAGGCTTCCACCAATTCCCACTCACTCCTCTCCTGTAGGGGGGAGGTTACTGAATTTTCTCCACAAGTGGGAGGTCATCACATCAGACTCCTTGATTACCAGCATTGTGAGAAAAGGCTACACCCTTCCCTTTCGGGAGTTTCCGCCCCGCCCATCTTATTGTTCAGAAGAACACCTCCTGTTGTTAGAACAGGAGGTTCAAGTCCTCCTTTTAAAAGGCGCGTTGGAGTTGGTTCCAGAGCAGGAAAGGGGTCAAGGTTGTTACTTGAGGTACTTCCTGATTCCCAAGAAGGATGGTCGGTTGAGACCAATCCTGGACCTGAGGATCTTGAATTGGTTCCTCAAACAGGAAAAGTTCAAGATGCTAACCCTAGCTCAGGTGCTTTTGGCGTTGAACAATGGAGATTGGATGGTGTCTGTCAACTTGCAGGATGCTTACTTTCATATCCCAATACTAAAGTCGCACAGGAAGCATCTCCGGTTTGTGGTAGGGTCGTAGCACTATCAGTTTGCGGTCCTCCCGTTTGGTCTTACTTCAGCACCTCGAGTCTTCACGAAGGTGATGTCGGTGGTTGCGGCAGAGCTCAGAAAGAAGGGGATAGCAGTATTCCCTTACCTGGACGACTGGTTGATCAAAGCCAAGTCCCCGGAGCTCGTGTTGCATCATCTGCAGTCGACAACCCAGTTGTTGTTCGACCTGGGCTTTTCGGTGAACGTGCCCAAATCTCACCTAGAGCTCTCTCAGCGCCTCCTGTTCATAGGGGCGGTACTGGATACAACATTGAATCGAGCCTTTCCTCCGCCTCAGCGGATTCAAGACATTCAGGCGTTGGTTCCAATGTTTCAAAGTGGAGAGGTCATTCCAGTCCTCAAGGTCCTACGTCTGCTCTGTCTGTTTGCCTCCTGCATACTGTTGGTCACGCATGCTCGCTGGCACATGAGGGCTCTTCAGTGGTGTCTCCGGAGACAGTGGTCTCAACACA
This sequence comes from Pleurodeles waltl, assembly GCF_031143425.1. NCBI lineage: Eukaryota > Metazoa > Chordata > Amphibia > Caudata > Salamandridae > Pleurodeles > Pleurodeles waltl. The sequence continues at coordinate 36,961,379 of NC_090450.1, forward strand.
AAGGGGATCTCGAAGGTTCGGTAAAGATCTCCACAGATGCTGCCACGGATTTGAAGTGGTGGATTGCGGGCGACAATCTTTTCCGAGGAAGGCCGTTCACGCAACCTCCACCAGTGACCACGGTAATAACGGATGCTTCCACTCAAGGGTGGGGAGCTCATCTGGGGGACCTGGAGATCAAAGGGCTTTGGTCTCCAGTGGAACAGATGTTTCATATCGATCTGTTGGAGTTACGGGCTGTACGTCTGGCTCTCAAGGCCTTCCTCCCATCCCTTCGCGGTCAGTCGGTTCAGGTCCTGACGGACAATACTACCGCGATGTGGTATATAAACAAACAGGGAGGGGTTGGGTCGTACCTTCTCTGCAGGGAAGCTCTTCGGCTATGGTCCTGGGCAAAGGACCCTCCGATTTGCTTGGTAGCAAATCATCTGGCCGGAGTCTTGAACGTAAGTCCGGACAGTCTCAGTCGCCATTTCTCGGCCGACCACGAGTGGCGTCTCCATCCAGATCAAGTCCTTCTAATCTTCCAAATGTGGGGGTTTCCTCGGATAGATCTGTTTGCCACCCAGGAGAACTCGCACTGCCCGTTATTCTGCAGCCTCCAGTATCCGGTACAAGGGGCGTTGGGGGACGCGTTTCAGATGACCTGGTGCGACCAGTTGCTTTACGCGTTTCCCCCCCCATATCCCTGATTCCTCGAGTATTGAGCAAAATATGCCAAGACCGGGCCCAAGTCATCTTAATTGCTCCGGATTGGCCAAGGAGGGTGTGATATTCCGACCTTTTCCAACTCTCACTGTGCCCTCCGCTCCATCTCCCTCTCAGGGCAGACCTCCTCTCACAGTCGCAGGGGCAGGTTTTACACCCCAACCTCCAGTGCCTGCATCTTCATGCCTGGAGATTGAACGGGGCAACCTGAGTTCCTTTTCTCTCCCGCCTGAGGTAGTGGATGTTATCTTATCGGCCAGGTGACACTCCACTAAATCTATCTACGCTAATAGGTGGTCTAAATTTGTGGTATGGTGTGGAGAGAGGCAGAATGATCCCTTACGTGCTCATTTGTCAGATGTATTATCTTTTGCTTTGTCTTTAGCACAGAGGGGTTGTGCAGTGGCTACTGTTAAGGGTTACTTGTCTGCCTTGTCAGCCTTTATTTGTTTTCCAGACCATCCTTCTTTATTTAAATCTCCAATAGTACTTAGATTCTTGAAGGGCCTTATGAATACATTTCCTCCAAATCCTTTCGTTATGCCTCAATGGGATTTGTCCTTGGTTCTAACTTTCCTTATCCGGTCCCCTTTTGAGCATATGCATTCTTGACCCATAAGATTGTTAGTTCTTAAAACAGTTTTCCTGGTTGCTATAACATCTGCAAGGAGAGTGAGTGAGTTGCAGGCTCTATCGGTAAAACCCCCTTATACATCTTTTTATGGGGATAAGGTGGTGTTGAGGACCAAGGCTGCTTTCCTTCCGAAGGTTGTTTCACCCTTTCATTTGGCCCAGACAATTACTCTATCCACCTTTTTTCCTCCGCCTCATCCGTCAAAGGAAGAAGAGAGACTACACCGCTTGGACCCAAAGAGGGCGTTAAGTTTTTATATAGACAGGACAAAGGATTTCAGGCTGGAGGATCAGCTTTTCATCAGATACGTGGGAAAGAGGAGAGGAAAGGCAGTCCACAAGAGAACACTCTCCAGGTGGGTTGTTCTTTGCATTAAAATGTGTTACTCTTTGGCAAAGAAGGATCCCCCTGATGGTATAAGAGCTCATTCCACCAGAACTAAGTCGGCCTCGGCCTTGGCTAGGGGTGTTCCTGTGGTCGACATCTGCAAGGCCGCAACTTGGTCATCCCTTCACACTTTTGCGAAGCATTACTGCTTGGACTCTGAGGTCAGAAGGGACGGCCATTTTGCACGGTCAGTGCTGCAGGATTTCTTGGTTTGACCATTCAGGCACCCACCACCGAGTGCGGTACTGCTTTGGGACTCTATTCATTAGGTGAGGAATCCACAGGTAGTTGTATCCATCAGAAGAACGAGTTACTTACTTTAGGTAGCGACTTTTCTGGTGGATACGTTAGCTACCTGTGGATTCCTCACGGTCCCACCCGCCTCCCCGTTGCCTGTTTGGTCTGACCAAGTAATTCTTGAGTGTGCTCCTCTTGGTTTTGAGGATTGGTATATATTATGTATATATGTTTATATGTATATATATAGTTCATATATTTATTTACTTGAGAAAAAAAAATGGTAGGTTGAATTCTCAGAATGATGTGTTTGTTTGGAATATCATTAAATATTACTATTGTTCTTTCATCTCAATGGCCTATTATTCTCAGGCACGTAAAAAATGTTGGTACTGACGTCGGCACGTCGGCGAGGACCTCTTATTGCCTGTATGACGTCAGACGGCGTCGTGTGGGCAACTGTGACATCTTCGTCGACGTGCAGGAGCTAGGAAGAAGATTTCCGTCGAGTGCTGGCACAATGGGAGTATTCATTAGGTGAGGAATCCACAGGTAGCTAATGTATCCACCAGAAAAGTAGCTACCGAAGGTAAGTAACTCGTTCATTTGGATTGGTTTTAACAATGCAGTCTGCTCCCTCCCATAACTGCTTTAGTAATACAAAAAGATGTATATATTTATTTTCTGGGAATATGCTGTCTTGTGTTGATGCATTCTCTTACCAGTGACTCGTATCAGAAGTGCTAACGTACATTAGAGAGGCTCTTGAGTACCAAACAAATCCCTGTATTTTTCAGCCTGATAATTCCTGAGTGCATCTTCCCCCTCTATTGGCTGTATGGTTTTGTATGGAATATACTGTGCTTTCAGAATAACCATATGTATAATACCATTGCACAATTTGTATTGTCGATGGAAAGCTATCTAAAGTAAATCCAAATACCCAATGTACATGGAATTTACCATGTTTACGTAACATACGGATTAAGAACTGACTTGTTTTAAGTTTGAAATTGAAAAGGGAATGCTACAGTCTACAACATGCATTGCAGATGTTCAAGTACACATACATTTCTCACTTGTCTGGTTCAGCTCCCTGCTTACCTGACACCTGTACATGCTGTGCTTTTTGTTAGCACATGAAGATGTGACTGCACCAGGTTGATTGTAGTGTAATGGTTCTTTTGACTGGGATGAGATTTATTGGCCAACTGTAAATGAGTGTCACAGGCTCAGATCCCAGCAAGGTGGATACAGGAGAACACACTTTGAATTTTGCTATAGACAAGATGCAAAGGAAAATAATCTGTCTGGTGATATCTCTGGAAAAGCTCTGAAAGTCAAGATGCTCAATTTCTCCTGCTGACTGTGCAGGGTGGTGCAGAAGCAAATGGCATACATGCTTGGCCGCCACGGAGTATTCTTGGAGCTGAACGAGGACGTGGAAGAATATGAAGACTTAACAGAGATAATGTCCAATGTCCAGCTGAACAGTAACTTCCTAGCACTGGCTCGAGAGGTGAGTTGGGCAGATACTGGGGACGAGGGGATTTAAAAATAAGATCAAGTACTGTCCAATAGTGGTGATGTTTACATGAGAAGATGCCACGTGGCCTTGAAGTGCAAAGGAAGGGTGCTGACTAAATGTTTATTGCAGGGTTGGGTGTAGTTGAACCTGTGAAGTGAAATCTAAAAGAATAGGTTGTTTCCAAAATGATAAAGAACGTAAATTCCATTGAACAAGATGGGTGAAGAATGGTAATTTTTGGTGAATCATGAACATTGTTTTGGCTTCATTCATGTGGTTGTGGTTTGATTTGGCTGGAGCTTGTTGTAGGTAGATTAGAGCGAAGGCTTTTAGAAATGACAGGAGGCTGTTTGTTGTAGATGTTGGTTGTTTATTGCGGTTGTGGATGGAAGTGGCATATGAGCAGGCAGTTTTGTGTGATGGTAAGATGCAGTTTTGTGTTTTTTAGGCCAAAGTTTGAAAAAGACAAAGTAGCGAAAGGGTGATGGGGTGACAGACGTTTCTACAGTCAACAAGCGGGAAGTAGCTAAACAGCAGTGGCCAGAGTACGGCCAGTTGAACAGCATGGGTAGCTGTGGGAGGACAGAACAAGATGTGCAGAAACTGAGTAACAGGATATAGGAGATGATTTAATGGATATAGCGGTGATTAGAAAACAACGGGTGAAGGACGTGTCAAGCTTAAAAATTTTTTTTAAAAAAGTGGCCAGCGTTAAGTGATTAAATTGTTTTCTGTCTGCTGAATTAAGTGTAATGCAGGCACACTCCTGCTCAAGAGATTACATTAAAAAATGTAAGATTTTATGACGTTCATGTCCTTATTTTTGTTTTTGCAGCTAGACATCATGGAGCCCAAAGTTCCAGATGATATCTACAAAACACATCTAGAAAACAACAGTAAGAGTGAATTTTCTTTCTTTTTTTTTTTAAACCAAGAAATGTAATTTCAATGAATTTTGCACTAGTGCTGATCGTTCTAGAGCCTCATTCCTGCCAGATTGAATGTAGTAATGAATTTACGCACTTTAGTTCCCAAGTACCTTTACAGGTCTTTTTCTCCCTCTTCTACCATGGCTGGTTTTGATTCGCAGAGAGGCCTTGTTGGGGTGGGGGCTCATCTCAAATTTCTTGTTTGTGGTCCCCCACACTGCCTTGTGCCTGCCAGTTGTGGTTGAGTTGTTGCTTGGTTAACTGAACCTAACTGGAAGGCTGTCACTCACTCGTCTGCCTCAGTTTGAAGTAGACATTTTCTTGCCTCACTCCTGCTTTATTGCACGTGTATCTGTTTTCAGTCCTCAGAGTTTGGCATGACTTTGCACTGTATATGTGCCCTCACTTATCATCCATTTGGCCTCTCCTAATATTCAGGATGTCTTAATTAACCATGGGTGTATGGATTCATTCCAAAGTCCTGCAGATTACTGTGAGGCCTTTTCTTGAGGTCCAGGCATGGTTACAAGGCACTGATTGCCCTAAGTATCTAAGAAAAGGCCTGTGTAAAGCCACCAACTCCCTCCATAAACACAACCCTTTTCTCTCACCCAGTCCCTCCAGGCTGTGCACACTACATGATACATCCAGATCAAGCAACTGATGTGTTATGATCACTTAGAGTTACATTCTAAATATGAAAAGAGTGTGATATTCTGGCCTATTAAAATCGCCATCTGGGTCTGTCTTTTTAAGATATTTAAGACCTTTGATAGTTGCCTTTTTCCCATGCTATCAACCTGGGACGTGATTTTGAGTTTTTTGTGGATGAGTATTCGGTCACGAACTTGACTGATATCCTGTCTGCCTTTTTTTACGTATCCAAATGCACTCCTCAGGCCGTTAGTCTCACTGCAGAAACGAACATGAATTTTGTGGGCTTTTTTTTTTTTTTTTTTTTTTTTTTTTTTTTAGCAAATATGGACCTTCTGCATGCAAGAAATGTGGTATGAAAATAAATCGGATGTAGGGGAAAATTATCTTTTCATTCCTATACAAACTTTGCATTTTTCAAATTATCTGTGCATGGGAGGTATTCCTAAATGTTGATACTGCTGAAATGCTCTCTAACGCTTTTATATTTCCTTGGTTTACTTGAGGGTTCGGTGGAAGTGGTTCTCAAGTGGACTCTGCACGAATGAACCTGGCTTCATCCTTTGTGAACGGTTTTGTAAATGCTGCATTCGGACAGGATAAGTTGTTAACAGATGATGGCAACAAGTGGCTGTACAAGAACAAGGATCATGGTAAGCCCTTTAGAATGGAAGGGGATAAACAGCAAAGACATACAGGACATTTGTTTTGATTATTGATGATGATGGAAGTCATAAAAGCCACAGGATCAAGAATTTTCGACGATATAATGGAACATGGAGCACTCTGAGTGCATTTTGCAATGCTATATTATTGTTTACAAGTGCACCTAAATAAATCTTCGTCAAGCATCCGTTTTCTGTAAAATAACCATGCTAACAAAATCTTACACTGGACACAAAATTAAGTACATTAGGCTAGGCAGAGATGTGATTTGCTAGTGTGTCACTGGTGCACAACAGTTATCTCTGTGTGGTCAGACTTGATTCAAATCCTCTCTCTTCATAAACCCTGGGATTTGTTTTCCTAGTCATAGAATACTTGTTTGAAATGGATTCAGTTTGCTTAACCAAGAAACATCTGGCTTGGAGGTTTTTGGGGTGCAACTATTTCTGTTGAATGTGGCGGTTGCTGAAGGAGAATGTTCATCTTCTCAGAGTAATGAAGGTCCAGAAATGAAGTAAACAGGGTTTTGGTGTTGTACAATCTCCCAGATTATATTTAGGATGGCTAAGCATTTTTCATTAATGTACTCGTTTTCATTCCTGTATCTGAAGATCCAAGGAAGCAGCTGTCTGTTTCAGAATATTGGTTTGAAGCTTGCCATCATTTCAAGCCCATAGAAAGCCTATTAGCAACACTAGCCCGTAATCGCCCCTTCATGGCTGATCATCAATGCCAGAGTGCGGCTGGACTGTAGATAACCTTTGATGCTACACCATGTATTTTTTTTGTTTGTTTTTTACTTAAATGCCACATAGCTAGTAGCTGGCTATCAATTATAGACTGCAGTTGGTGAAGAAATTAACTATAGTTTCTAGGCTGCGGTTGGTCCATGGGTGTTTGGCTTTAATTCTCAGCAGTTATTAAAGTACACAGCAAACTGACTGTACATGCCAGGCTGCACCCTTCTCTGTAAATAGCATTGATGTTATGCCCTGTTAATTTCTAAATGAGTATCTGCCATAGTCTCTATGTTGCCCGTGAATGATTGACAATCATTGCTTGATGATCCACCGTTGTACGACTGTCCATTCTAGAATGTAGTTCAAACATATTTGTGTAATAACGTGTCAATGGTCCATTGATGGTGATTGATACTAAAACATAGTTGATCATTTCATTGCTGACTTGATATCAACGGTATTTGAAGTACTCACAGCCTATCAGTATGTACGGGATATTGGGCCATTGATGCCTAACCAAAAGCACTAGATAATGGTTTGCCTACACATAGCTGGGTATCTCCTTTTAATAAAGGAAGACTACTGATGCTAAACTGTGGGGTGCATGGCTAGTGCTCATCATGGTGGCCCTATGCATGGCTAACATGTTAGATCATGGTTGTATTTGTTTAAAAGGTAATAGCCTTCCCAAAAAAAGCGATGACCATGGATGTGTACACAAGGTTATGACCAGGATTGACTGTTCCGTATAGTTCTAAAGGTGATGGTGGTGTGCAGTGATTCTGGATGGAAAACCTTCCACATGATCATTTCATGCATATGTTTATTTGTGGATGTTTCCTCATGAACGTATGTCAGAACAACGCATGCTAAAACAACGCATGCCTGAACAACGAGGTTGGGGGGCAGGGTGGGGGGGAGGGGCAGGGGGGGCATTGGTTTGCTGAATGACAATTGGTAGAAGACCCCAAGTGAAGAGCTCAGGTGGCTAAACAATAGTCCTTGATTTTAGCTGCTTTTGCTTGACAACATGAGATCAATATACCTGTGGGATTTTGTTTTTTGTTGTTGTAAGTTTACACTTCACCTTCTGGACTCCTATTGTTCCTACGATTGTGAAAGAAAAAAACAAAGTAGTCTCACCTTTTATGTCTGAGCATTCACCTCACAAACAGCCAACTATCCAAGCGATGGAGATGCCATGCCGTTTCCCTGTAGTTCCGCTTTACTCTTCATATGAACTTAAACTACAGTTTTCAAAACATTTTACTCGGTCAAATATGGAGTAAACTATTTAGTTCACTAAATCTTAAACAGATCTAGGAACACCAGCAGAAAGTTCTGTGGGGTGTGTCCAGCAGGAGCTGAGCCCTACTCTGTTACCAAAGCAGATGTCTCTTGCAATAGAAAAGAGAAAAGCAAAGGTGTTTGCTACTATTTGGTATCTTTCCTGTGCCCAAGAGGATTTCATCTTCTGACTGTGTTAGACTTTCACACACTCATACTCTCTCTTTCTTGCACACTTCTTGAGAAGTCCATTAGGAGTTGTCCTTGAACACTACGTACTAAGCAGGATTTGGGACTGTGTAAAATATTGGAATTTTTTCCAAAGCAGCATTTGTCAAGGCACTCTAATTTCTGATAGAGCAAAAGTACAGAGAAAAGGAAAAGAAGCCTTTAGGCCAGAAAAATTCAGCTTGAAAAAAATGTCTTTTTAGGACAGCATTTAGACAGGGAGCTTCTACTGTTCCCAGGTACTGCACTCACGTTTGATTCTAATTTGTGCCACCTAGGTTGTTGGGACTTTGTGTGATTTTTAACATCTATACATTCATATGAGATGGTATTTGTATAAGTAATTTTACTAGCTGAATGTTAATGTTTGGTAATATAGACTGAGGCTTAAATGATTGCTCAGGTACCACATAACTGTGAGATACACAGAGGAAATGTTTGCTAATCATTGACATGCACCAGCACATTAGTCTCTTGTATACTGGACCGAAATGACGCTCTTACCCTGGGTACTGCTCTTTACTTCATATCTGCCCCTGGACCCTGAAGAAAGGCCGTACTTTTACTGAGTAGCTGCGGCCACTGCGTTGTTAGTTTGCTTTTGCAAACTACCTTTCATGACGGCGACCTGTTCAGGCTCTCAAGAAATGGTTGTGATATTCTTACGAGGGTGTTTTATTTTAGTTTAATGCATGGAAGCATGATTAAACTAAAGGAGATCCTTGCAATGAGTAAAACCTCCTGATGTTTAAATGTACTAATACTCTGTTGGGTGGAGATTGGGGCAGGCTTGGTGAATGGTGAAACCAATCTGCCACCTTTCCACAGGCATGCTGAGTGCTGCTGCATCTCTTGGGATGATTCTGCTCTGGGATGTGGATGGAGGACTGACACAGATAGACAAGTACCTCTACTCCTCTGAGGATTACATTAAGGTGAGTTCCTTGAGTGAATGGCGGTTGATTGGCCCCATACTTCACAAGAGGTGTTACCTCCACTCGGAACTGTAAGTGCATCTGATATTGTAACTTGAAATGTATTTTCCACTTCTCTGACCTCTCCTGAGGAGTTTGGCCTACACAACCAATCCTCTGAGTTATGATCACTGCCTAGAGACGTTGTGACCCACACTCACTATACCCCATTACTTGTTAACACGACCCTCATTCATTCACAAACAGGGAGGAACTGGTGTTAATAATTTATCAGATAGGGATCACATAACTTGATAGATCAAAAATCCCTAAATTAATTTGCTACTCAGCAAGTTCTATGCTTTTATTGTATCTTCTTTTTTGTGTCAATTTCGCCTGACATCCCTTACAACCCATGCTATGGAATTTCCTGTTGGGCACGGGCTCTCGCCTCATGTTTTCTTTTAGTTTGCCACTATAACTTCTCGCCTATTTGCTTTTTTTTAACTCATCTTCTTTATACAGCATCCATGTAAGTGTAACTTTGATTTCTCTGTCCTGTAGTCTGGTGCTCTCTTGGCCTGTGGTATTGTAAATTCTGGTGTCCGAAACGAGTGCGACCCTGCCTTGGCATTGCTCTCAGACTACGTCCTTCACAACAGCAGCACCATGAGGATTGGAGCCATCTTTGGGTAAGGATTGCAGGGTATTCCTTCAGCATGTTGAATGACTGTTTCACACTACCCATTGGAGTTCCAAGAGCTCACAATGCCTCTTACCATTCACAGGTTGGGGTTAGCGTATGCTGGCTCAAACAGGGAGGATGTTTTGACTTTGCTACTTCCTGTCATGGGAGACTCTAAATCCAGCATGGAGGTGAGTATGTCTGTACTGCAGGTAAAGTGTTCTTGTTTCATGTTTTGACTATCTACCAAATGCTCATTGGACTACATTGTAGGAAGAATTGTAAGGGCGTATATTACTGCCATGGTCCCATTTGGTATGTTGTATCCTTTAGTTGTTTAGGCCAAGTTGCTAGTATAAGGACAGAATGACAATTTGGACACAGGCTGCTAGACTGGCGCATAGGGTCAAGCTTTGTCACTTGCGGAAAGGTTCAAAACTGAGTATACAAAGTCTATAACAGAAATGTCCACTCTCTACAAGACATTTTCTAATCCAATATTGTTCCTAGGAGTCCCAACGAGAGAGGGGGGGGGGGGGGGTGTCAGAATTAGAATTTCACTGCACAAGTACTGTCTGTACTGAGCAGCCACCCTTCAGAAACAGTGGATCTCAAATTGTTAAATACTTTTCAGAAGTTCATTAACATCTTCAATGTTATGCCCCAAAGATTAAGCTGATTTCACAAATGATTTTTTTTTTGTTTTTTTTTTTTTCCCCAAGTAGTATTAGCAAGAAAACTGATTGGAGGCATTTCCCTAATACAGCCTGCTCTTTGTGGTGTCCATACCCAATGAGCTGAGGCTGGCACGAAGACTTGTCTCCTCAAGAAGAGTGGGGAAAATGCCCTTCTTCAGAATGTCATTGCTGTCTGGTAGGACAGTGCATTGCTCTCTTTTCTAAGTTCTTATTACGATAAAATGAGAGGCCTTTGAAAGGAAGCCCTCCCTATCGCACGTTAGTTTGGGCCTGTGCTCAAGCAGAGCAGAGGTAGACTGGACACAATATAAGAAGCTGATGTTTCTCACCAGGATGGCTTTCCCTTATTTATATAATAGATCACATGACGGTCACGCTATGAGTCAAAGGGCTCATGTGCGTCACTACAAGTTGTGGTGCTACCATCATGTATTGTCCTATGACCTTCGGCCTCTGTCCTTAGTTACTCTTGTGGCCTGCCTAATTTGGTTTGCCAAGACATTTGATTCTTTTCTCGACCAAATAACATCCTAGTAGAGCAGGTAAAGTAACAATTACATAAAGAGCTATACATTGCTGAATACTATAAAGGCTTTTTAACAGTAAATTGTTTTTACTGAAACTGGTTACAATGCTTCCTTGTGAAGTTACGAGACAGCCTTAGCAGGTAGACCAACTAGACCTCTCTTATTTCAGAATCCTGCAGTAAGATGAAAAATATAATTTTGAACAATAAGCCTATATTCTACCTCGATTTCTTATAATTTCTCATTAAAGACTGAGCTACTGAGAGCACTGTAAATTAGCATGACCTCCACTGGAAATTCCACTTCCACTAAAAGTAACCCATGAGGAATGTTTCGAAGTTGGCTTTGCCGAGTAATTATTGGTAGGTGGGGAGATAAAACGTGGGCGTGCCTTCCCCTTGAATAATATTGCTATTCTTAATCAGGCCCTTGACCCTAATGGGTGTAAGTTACAATATTTTGACTTTTTGTTCCCTTGTCTTATGCAAGTGGAAAGTTACAGGCATGACAGCTGTGTTTTACTGATAAGGCTCCACTTGTGTGTGTTTCCCCCATCCCCCCTACAGCGAAATGGCCCTTCTGTTTGAGTGCACTAGAGCGCATTACAGATGGTAATAAAAAAGGCACCTTTAAAAAAAAAAAAAAAATTATGCATTTTAGTCACAGTTTAAATGTATTAAGTGTGGGGCTGCACTTATGTTAGGAACTTTGGTGCGTGTGGGTGGAAACCTTCATAAAAATGTCAAAAATATTGATTAATCAGCAGTTTGGTTAATTCAACAGTGTTGCATTGTAGCTTCAGCACAAAGTTGTAATGAGCAACTAGAGTGTAAATAATTTGTACTGATTTCAGAGATGATCTATATCTACACCTTTTTGTTGAAGTAGGAGAGGTGTAGTTAATTTGCTATGAAGCAAACGTCCAGGAAACTCTGAAAAGATTGGTTCAGTTGAACTTGTTCTTTAATATTGTTAATGCCCATTTGAAATCTGATGGTTCATAATGTGAAATAAATTGTGTGCTTGGGCTTTTTCATGGCATGATATTCAGAAAATAAACAAGTGAGTGTTCCACAACCTTTTGCAAAATTCCCTCTTCATCTGTTTCTTCATACTACTCTTCTTTCATGTTTTGTTAGGTCTGACATTGGGTTAGCTTTTCCTTTTTTTGCCAGCCTCATGTAATAAAAAAAAGCTATTGGAAAAGGCAACGGTTCTAGTCTAAGCAAGCATGCAACTTTTTAAATGTAATTTTTATAAGCATATGCAATAAACATGTAAAAAATAATAATCAAGTATTAAAAAGTAAAAATGGCACCATCTGAAGACAATGCATATGTTTGCGTAAACAAATAGGTAAAAAATGACCAAACAGGTTTAAAAAAAAAAAGGAATTGAAAGGTGGTGTGAAAGCAGAGATTTTTCATCATAACCTGGACCTAAAGTGGACAAAGTTTAAGGCAAAGTTGCAAGCGAAAAATGCTCTCTCTAAGATTGAAGTGAGCCAGTGGCTAAAGTCAGCTGTCCCATTGTCTCAGACAGTAGGCTGTGTTGACAGAAGTGAATGGCACTTGAACATACCGAACAAAAGCCTCCAGCAATGAAATTTGTCTAATTGAACTTGATTTTTATCAAAGGAGTTCTGGGGATCAAAGTTACTTTTTGCTCTTGATAGGTGGAATTGCAGCCTCCCCTCCTTGAGGGGACAGAGTGAGTGGAATCTCACTTGCTAATGTGTTCTGCTCTTGCCTACAGGTTGCAGGTGTGACTGCCCTGGCCTGTGGTATGATAGCTGTGGGATCCTGCAATGGCGACGTCACCTCTACTATTCTCCAGACCATCATGGAGAAATCTGAGCAAGAGCTAAAGGACACCTTTGCCCGGTGGCTTCCGCTTGGCCTCGGTTTGAACCATTTGGGTAAGTATGGACATTTTTGGTTATATGCAGTTCACAGCATGTATGTTAAGAGTACACACTACAGAAATGTTGACACATTAGTGATTCTTGATATGGGGAGTTTTGGAAATTTCTAATTGGAAGTCCCTTCTTGCAGGGAGAATTAGGAAAAAAAACCTATGCTACCTTTGTGCTAGAAGTGTTCTCGTCTGACTGGCAAAGCTGCCTTTTCGATCACACGTAAGATCTGTTGGTTGTAATGTGGATTGACCATAATCTTGTTGTGGAAAATCTGTGATTGATGCATTTTACATGGTATAAAATAATGGCCAGCATTGGCAGAGCCAATAGGTCTCACCTATGAGTTTTTGTTTTAGCCATGTTGTACACCAGTATGGCTGCTGTTCACCATGGCTAAAAGTTAGTGATGTGGAATGGGTTGTGGGGTAGATTGGGTTGGGGTAGTTTAGGGTAGAATGTAATAGGGTAGATGTGAGTGGGGTGGGGTAGATTAGCAAGGTGCGGAGGTAGAATGGATTGGGGTAGACTGGATTGCAGGATTTGGGTAGATCAGCATGTTAGATTGGATTGGGGAAGATTGGACTGTAATGGGGTAGATTGGATTGGTATATATTTGGGTAGATTGGAGTGGGGTAGATCAGGATAGAGTGGGGTGAGATTTATTAGGGTAGATTGGAGAGGAGTGGGGTATATTGGGGGGGAGACTGGAGTGCAGTGGAATGGGGTAGATTTGGGTGGAGTAGGAGATTGGGGTGGAGTGGGTTAGATTGGGTGGATTATGGTAGGGTAGACTACTGAAATAGGAGTGGGATAGTTTGGAATGGTGTGGATTGGAGTAGAGCAGAGTGGGTTTTGTAGGAAGCTGGCTCTTGATATAGTATACCAAAATGGGGTATAATGTGTAGAGTCCAGGTATTTCCTTATAAGTGGACCAGGACTTGCTCTAGCCTTCCCAAGGTGGTGCTCTCTACAGGGTAGTGTGTTTGAGCAGCTCAAGGCTTATCGAAGACAGTCAAAGGATACACACAACTCAATATAATTTATAAAAATAGCTCATATCTTTATATAATATTAGGCACATTTTGAAATAGAAATTCTTACAGGTTTCAAAAGTCGACACTTATTGAAATTTACTTGGTGCTCCCTTGTGCCTGGACAAAGCTAAATCTCTCTGAGCTCTGAGAGCGAAACACGTGTCAGGGGTTGCTTTTACTCATTCCAGGTTGGCTTGGACGGTATTTTACCAGTCCAAAGCTGTAATACTGTGCCTGGAGTGGTAAATGGCTTTTGTCATTTTACAGCTCGGCAAAGTTGACACTGTCTCAAACCTATGCTTAAAGACAGGTATTAATGGTGGCACTGTAATATCTGGCAGCTTCATTGTCAAACACCAAAAACAGGCCAATTCTAAACTTAGAGGCCCTCCAAAGATCCTACTGGCAAGTAGTTTAGAAGGGTCATAGGGCTTAGCATTATTTAGAATTCTAACGCCAAGTGCATAGGAGCTTATCACTTGTGGGATTTGCTCTTGATTTGAGATGATTTAAGGGCCATTCTAGTTTTCTTGGTAGATGATAGTATTAAGAGTACTGTTTGCATTCAGATCTGAAAATAAAGACTGCAGTTAAATCGCACATTAGACGGTAGAAACATCTGTTTTCTCCAAGTATTGCGAACATTTCAATCCATTTGGTAATTAGATCCCCAACCGTGCAGCTAAAGAATCATACCCAACTCTATAATGTGTTCTAAGCAAGTTGCCTTTTATTTTGCAAAAAGTATAACAATTGCTCCCTACAGTTTTCCTGTATGCTAAGATTCTAAGAACCTCGGCCTGCTGGAGTAAGCCACCTCTGCTCACTACCTTGAGAGAGTAACGAGCCAAGAGGTGGTACTGAGACATTTCAGTTGGAGGATGGGAGTATTGTGATGTTCGTATTCTGGTGCTTAATGACACTAGCACTACCAGCTGTTTCCCAGTAGCCTCCGACTACTCCCAGACAACAAGAATAGGTGTCACATTCCACAGGTGTTTGGAGATTCTGTGTGATTAATGGTAACTAGCTTCCTCTCATGTTGGGTATTTTAATGTGACTTCTTAAATGTCAGCCCTTGCTTGCCTGTTTTTCTCAACTACATGTGTATTTTTGACATACTTTTTTGTTCTCTTCTCAGGGAAGGGTGAGGCTATTGAAGCTATTCTGGCTGCCCTTGAGGTAGTGTCAGAGCCGTTCCGCAGCTTTGCAAATACGCTGGTGGATATCTGTGCCTATGCAGGTCAGTAATAGATACTTTTCTGAGCCACCTTTAAAATGGGTCGCACACATCCATTGTCCCGAAATTGACTGTTTGTAAAGAACAATTCACAAGGATTCTGTGCCTTCCCCTTTGCTGTCACAAAGACCAGATGGCATTTCATTTACTCCTGTACTTTCATTCACCAAGCTCTAGTGTTGTGTTCGCTTTGTAGAAACACTAATTCAGTAATATCCTATGACCTTGGATGGATGGATGGATGGATGGATATTCTATCTATCTCTATATATCTCCAAGGACTCTGGTGTTTTGGAAACTGGTAGGGCATTAAAGTATAGTGTAAACCGTTGAGGTCGTCCTCACTGGAGACAGATTGTTTATTTGAAAGAGAACTTTGCTGTATTGTGTGAGAGAAAGTACTTGCTGTTGATGTTGCGGATCCGAGGTTGACTCAGGACATTTCGCATTGGGTGCTTAAACATCAGATTTTGATTGTGGAACCCCACTTAACAGATGAATGAAACATCTCAACAGTTGGGAGCTAGATCAAAATATTAAAAATGTTTTCAAGATGAAAGGGCACCGGTCATAGACTTGTTGAGGTTTGAAAGGAAGCAAAATGCAAAACCACTGCCTCCGGATTACCATATCAAAATTCTCAGGGGGATGTGCTCTTATTTAATTGTACATGATACTTAACATATGCTTTTCTACTAATGCTGCTGATTTCTTCCTTTTATAAATCATGTGCCAGTTATGCCTTAATAGTATAAAACCTATTGCTCCACAGTAAGCTAAACAACAATTGTATGTGTAAAGAAATGGCTCCCTGTTGCAGTTACCCCCCACTTTTTGCCTGATACTGATGCTGACTTGACTGAGAAGTGTGCTGGGACCCTGCTAACCAGGCCCCAGCACCAGTGTTCCTTCACCTAAAATGTACCATTGTATCCACAATTGGCACACCCTGGCATTCAGATAAGTCCCTTGTAACTGGTACTTCTAGTACCAAGGGCCCTGATGCCAAGAAAGGTCTCTAAGGGCTGCAGCATGTCTTATGCCACCCTAGAGACCCCTCACTCAGCACAGACACACTGCTTACAAGCCTGTGTGTGCTAGTGAGAACAAAATGAGTAAGTCGACATGGCACTCCCCTCAGGGTGCCATGCCAGCCTCTCACTGCCTATGCAGTATAGGTAAGACACCCCTCTAGCAGGCCTTACAGCCCTAAGGCAGGGTGCACTATACCATAGGTGAGGGTACCAGTGCATGAGCACTGTGCCCCTACAGTGTCTAAACAAAACCTTAGACATTGTAAGTGCAGGGTAGCCATAAGAGTATATGGTCTGGGAGTCTGTTTTACACGAACTCCACAGCACCATAATGGCTACACTGAAAACTGGGAAGTTTGGTATCAAACTTCTCAGCACAATAAATGCACACTGATGCCAGTGTACATTTTAGTGTAAAATACACCACAGAGGGCACCTTAGAGGTGCCCCCTGAAACTTAACCAACTAGCTGTGTAGGCTGACTGGTTCCAGCAGCCTGCCACACTAGAGACATGTTGCTGGCCCCATGGGGAGAGTGCCTTTGTCACTCTGAGGCCAGTAACAAAGCCTGCACTGGGTGGAGATGCTAACACCTCCCCCAGGCAGGAGCTGTGACACCTGGCGGTGAGCCTCAAAGGCTCACCCCTTTGTCACAGCCCAGCAGGGCACTCCAGCTTAGTGGAGTTGCCCGCCCCCTCCGGCCACGGCCCCCACTTTTGGCGGCAAGGCTGGAGGGAACAAAGAAAGCAACAAGGAGGAGTCACTGGCCAGTCAGGACAGCCCCTAAGGTGTCCTGAGCTGAAGTGACTCTAACTTTTAGAAATCCTCCATCTTGCAGATGGAGGATTCCCCCAATAGGGTTAGGATTGTGACCCCCTCCCCTTGGGAGGAGGCACAAAGAGGGTGTACCCACCCTCAGGGCTAGTAGCCATTGGCTACTAACCCCCCAGACCTAAACACGCCCTTAAATTTAGTATTTAAGGGCTACCCTGAACCCTAGAAAATTAGATTCCTGCAACAAGAAGAAGGACTGCCCAGCTGAAAACCCCTGCAGCGGAAGACCAGAAGACGACAACTGCCTTGGCTCCAGAAACTCACCGGCCTGTCTCCTGCCTTCCAAAGATCCTGCTCCAGCGACGCCTTCCAAAGGGACCAGCGACCTCGACATCCTCTGAGGACTGCCCCTGCTTCGAAAAGACAAGAAACTCCCGAGGACAGCGGACCTGCTCCAAGAAAAGCTGCAACTTTGTTTCCAGCAGCTTTAAAGAACCCTGCAAGCTCCCCGCAAGAAGCGTGAGACTTGCAACACTGCACCCGGCGACCCCGACTCGGCTGGTGGCGATCCAACACCTCAGGAGGGACCCCAGGACTACTCTGATACTGTGAGTACCAAAACCTGTCCCCCCTGAGCCCCCACAGCGCCGCCTGCAGAGGGAATCCCGAGGCTTCCCCTGACCGCGACTCTTTGAACCTAAAGTCCCGACGCCTGGGAGAGACCCTGCACCCGCAGCCCCCAGGACCTGAAGGACCGGACTTTCACTGGAGAAGTGACCCCCAGGAGTCCCTCTCCCTTGCCCAAGTGGAGGTTTCCCCGAGGAATCCCCCCCTTGCCTGCCTGCAGCGCTGAAGAGATCCCGAGATCTCTCATAGACTAACATTGAAAACCCGACGCTTGTTTCTACACTGCACCCGGCCGCCCCCGCGCTGCTGAGGGTGAAATTTCTGTGTGGACTTGTGTCCCCCCCGGTGCCCTACAAAACCCCCCTGGTCTGCCCTCCGAAGACGCGGGTACTTACCTGCAAGCAGACCGGAACCGGGGCACCCCCTTCTCTCCATTCTAGCCTATGTGTTTTGGGCACCACTTTGAACTCTGCACCTGACCGGCCCTGAGCCGCTGGTGTGGTGACTTTGGGGTTGCTCTGAACCCCCAACGGTGGGCTACCTTGGACCAAGAACTGAACCCTGTAAGTGTCCTACTTACCTGGTAAAACTAACGAAAACTTACCTCCCCCAGGAACTGTGAAAATTGCACTAAGTGTCCACTTTTAAAACAGCTATTTGTCAATAACTTGAAAAGTATACATGCAATTTTGATGATTTGAAGTTCCTAAAGTACTTACCTGCAATACCTTTCGAATGAGATATTACATGTAGAATTTGAACCTGTGGTTCTTAAAATAAACTAAGAAAATATATTTTTCTATATAAAAACCTATTGGCTGGATTTGTCTCTGAGTGTGTGTACCTCATTTATTGTCTTGTGTATGTACAACAAATGCTTAACACTACTCCTTGGATAAGCCTACTGCTCGACCACACTACCACAAAATAGAGCATTAGTATTATCTATTTTTACCACTATTTTACCTCTAAGGGGAACCCTTGGACTCTGTGCATGCTATTCCTTACTTTGAAATAGCACATACAGAGCCAACTTCCTACATTGGTGGATCAGCGGTGGGGTACAAGACTTTGCATTTGCTGGACTACTCAGCCAATACCTGATCACACGACAAATTCCAAAATTGTCATTAGAAATTGATTTTTGCAATTTGAAAAGTTTTCTAAATTCTTAAAAGACCTGCTAGGGCCTTGTGTTAGATCCTGTTTAGCATTTCTTTTAGAGTTTAAAAGTTTGTAAAAGTTTGAATTAGATTCTAGAACCAGTTTTAGTTTCTTAAAAAGTATTCCAACTTTTAGAAGCATAATGTCTAGCACAGATGTGAATGTGGTGGAACTCGACACCACACCTTACCTCCATCTACAGATGAGAGAGCTAAGGTCACTCTGTAAACTAAAGAAAATAGCAATGGGCCCCAAACCTACCAAAGTACAGCTCCAGGAGCTGTTGGCAGAGTTTGAAAAGGCCAACCCCTCTGAGGATGGCAACTCAGAGGATGAAGATAGTGACTTGGAGGGAAATTCCCCCCCTCCAGTCCTACTTAGGGAGAGCAGGGCTTCTCAAGCCCTGACTCCACAAATAATAGTCAGAGATGCTGGTTCCCTCACAGGAGGGACCAACAACTCTGAAATCACTGAGGATAACTCCAGTGAAGAGGACATCCAGTTAGCCAGGATGGCCAAAAGATTGGCTTTGGAAAGACAGATCCTAGCCATAGAAAGGGAAAGAAAAGAGATGGGCCTAGGTCCCATCGATGGTGGCAGCAACTTAAATAGGGTCAGAGATTCTCCTGACATCCTAAAAATCCCCAAAGGGATTGTAACAAAATATGAAGATGGTGATGACATCACCAAATGGTTCACAGCTTTTGAGAGGGCTTGTGTAACCAGAAAAGTAAACAGATCTCACTGGGGTGCTCTCCTTTGGGAAATGTTCACTGGAAAGTGTAGGGATAGACTCCTCACACTCTCTGGAAAAGATGCAGAATCTTATGACCTCATGAAGGGTACCCTGATTGAGGGCTTTGGATTCTCCACTGAGGAGTATAGAATTAGATTCAGGGGGGCTCAAAAATCCTCGAGCCAGACCTGGGTTGATTTTGTAGACTACTCAGTAAAAACACTAGATGGTTGGTTAACTGGAAATGAAGTGTGTGACTATGTTGGGCTTTATAATTTGTTTATGAAAGAACACATTTTAAGTAACTGCTTCAATGAAAAGTTGCATCAGTATCTGGTAGACCTAGGTCCAATTTCTCCCCAAGAATTGGGAAAGAAGGCAGACCACTGGGTCAAGACTAGGGTAACCAAAACTTCCACTGGGGGTGACCAAAAGAAAGGGGTTACAAAAACTCCCCAGGAGAAAGTGGGTGACACTAGAAACAAAGAAAAAGAGTCCTCTGTAGGCCCCCAAAAACCAGAACAGGTGGGTGGGCCCCAAGACACAACCCAAAACAAAGGTGGGTACCAGGGTAAGAACTGGGATGCCACTAAGGCATGGTGCCACAACTGTAAACAGTCTGGGCACCACACCAAGGACACTTCTTGTCCCAAAAACAAACCCCAGAACAAAATTCCAGGGGTAACCAGTGTAGCCATTGGAGATGACTCCTCAGATGAGGAGGTCTTCATAGCTTTCAACTGGAAAATGGGCCCAACAGGTGAGTTGGAGATTCCAGAGGGAAGTAGACACTTCCACCACCTACAGGTGAATGGAATCCCAGCCACTGCCCTGAGAGACACTTGTGCCAGTCACACTATTGTGCATGACAGGCTGGTGCTCTCAAACCAGTACATCCCAGGTGAGATGGCCAGAGTAAGAGTTAGCCCAGACAGGGTCACTAATAGGCCTGTGGCTCTTGTGCCCATAGAAGTGGGTGGAACTTTTAGCTGGAGAAGGGTGGTAGTCAGTACAGACCTCCCCCTTGATTGTCTCCTTGGAAATGACTACCCAGAGGTTAGTCAGAGCCTAAGAGAAGAACTGGTCCAGGGCCAGTCCTCTCCCAAGGATTCTGGAGTGCCTGCCTCTGCAGTAAATGCAAGTAGGCCCCAGAAGAAAAAGAAAAGGAAACAGAGTAGGAAAGGTGGACAACCTTTAGCCAAGGTTCCAGCAAGCCAAGGAGATTCTGCTCCAGTAGGGGAGAACTCCACAAATGGCTCTGATAAAGTCCAACCTGACCCACAAGAAGTCCTGGCTAGTCAGGCAACTGTTAAGCCTGAGTGGGTGGCTCCTCAGCTAACAGAAGAAAGAGTGGAAGAAGGGTGTTTACTACAAGATGTGGTAACCCCCCACTCTAATACAGCAGACAGGCACCCTGAACCCAAAGAAGCCTGTAACTTAGCCCCTTCCCTTGTAGGTGAAGAGCTAAAGGTGTGGTTCTGGGCACTGACAGCTGTCAGTGGCCTCTGCTGGGTGTTAGCCTTTATGGCTGCACTATCCTTGGCATGGTGGTCTGACCCCATGCCAAATAACAAGTTAGGCCCCCTGACCCTGTTGGTCATGGTGGGGTTACTCCAGCTCTGGGTAACCTCTTTGGGTAAGCTAGGGGTGACCCTGGCTAAGATAAGATTAGCAGAGGTGGATACCTCTGACCTCAAAATAGAGAGAATGGGTAAAGACATAAAAAGCACAGACAAGAGGCAGTTCAGACTAGGTCCTATCACTGTGGAAGTGGGTCAGTTCCCCAGAGGGAATGACCTGAACAGGAGGATGTAAGGCAGAGTAGGCCCTGCAACAAACCAGCCATTTCCTCTACTCTTCCTCGCCTGACAGACTAGGAAGACTCTTCCAGCGTTGGCTGAGTCTCCTGGCCTGTGGGCTGGGGGGGGCTTGTGTAAAGAAATGGCTCCCTGTTGCAGTTACCCCCCACTTTTTGCCTGATACTGATGCTGACTTGACTGAGAAGTGTGCTGGGACCCTGCTAACCAGGCCCCAGCACCAGTGTTCCTTCACCTAAAATGTACCATTGTATCCACAATTGGCACACCCTGGCATTCAGATAAGTCCCTTGTAACTGGTACTTCTAGTACCAAGGGCCCTGATGCCAAGAAAGGTCTCTAAGGGCTGCAGCATGTCTTATGCCACCCTAGAGACCCCTCACTCAGCACAGACACACTGCTTACAAGCCTGTGTGTGCTAGTGAGAACAAAATGAGTAAGTCGACATGGCACTCCCCTCAGGGTGCCATGCCAGCCTCTCACTGCCTATGCAGTATAGGTAAGACACCCCTCTAGCAGGCCTTACAGCCCTAAGGCAGGGTGCACTATACCATAGGTGAGGGTACCAGTGCATGAGCACTGTGCCCCTACAGTGTCTAAACAAAACCTTAGACATTGTAAGTGCAGGGTAGCCATAAGAGTATATGGTCTGGGAGTCTGTTTTACACGAACTCCACAGCACCATAATGGCTACACTGAAAACTGGGAAGTTTGGTATCAAACTTCTCAGCACAATAAATGCACACTGATGCCAGTGTACATTTTAGTGTAAAATACACCACAGAGGGCACCTTAGAGGTGCCCCCTGAAACTTAACCAACTAGCTGTGTAGGCTGACTGGTTCCAGCAGCCTGCCACACTAGAGACATGTTGCTGGCCCCATGGGGAGAGTGCCTTTGTCACTCTGAGGCCAGTAACAAAGCCTGCACTGGGTGGAGATGCTAACACCTCCCCCAGGCAGGAGCTGTGACACCTGGCGGTGAGCCTCAAAGGCTCACCCCTTTGTCACAGCCCAGCAGGGCACTCCAGCTTAGTGGAGTTGCCCGCCCCCTCCGGCCACGGCCCCCACTTTTGGCGGCAAGGCTGGAGGGAACAAAGAAAGCAACAAGGAGGAGTCACTGGCCAGTCAGGACAGCCCCTAAGGTGTCCTGAGCTGAAGTGACTCTAACTTTTAGAAATCCTCCATCTTGCAGATGGAGGATTCCCCCAATAGGGTTAGGATTGTGACCCCCTCCCCTTGGGAGGAGGCACAAAGAGGGTGTACCCACCCTCAGGGCTAGTAGCCATTGGCTACTAACCCCCCAGACCTAAACACGCCCTTAAATTTAGTATTTAAGGGCTACCCTGAACCCTAGAAAATTAGATTCCTGCAACAAGAAGAAGGACTGCCCAGCTGAAAACCCCTGCAGCGGAAGACCAGAAGACGACAACTGCCTTGGCTCCAGAAACTCACCGGCCTGTCTCCTGCCTTCCAAAGATCCTGCTCCAGCGACGCCTTCCAAAGGGACCAGCGACCTCGACATCCTCTGAGGACTGCCCCTGCTTCGAAAAGACAAGAAACTCCCGAGGACAGCGGACCTGCTCCAAGAAAAGCTGCAACTTTGTTTCCAGCAGCTTTAAAGAACCCTGCAAGCTCCCCGCAAGAAGCGTGAGACTTGCAACACTGCACCCGGCGACCCCGACTCGGCTGGTGGCGATCCAACACCTCAGGAGGGACCCCAGGACTACTCTGATACTGTGAGTACCAAAACCTGTCCCCCCTGAGCCCCCACAGCGCCGCCTGCAGAGGGAATCCCGAGGCTTCCCCTGACCGCGACTCTTTGAACCTAAAGTCCCGACGCCTGGGAGAGACCCTGCACCCGCAGCCCCCAGGACCTGAAGGACCGGACTTTCACTGGAGAAGTGACCCCCAGGAGTCCCTCTCCCTTGCCCAAGTGGAGGTTTCCCCGAGGAATCCCCCCCTTGCCTGCCTGCAGCGCTGAAGAGATCCCGAGATCTCTCATAGACTAACATTGAAAACCCGACGCTTGTTTCTACACTGCACCCGGCCGCCCCCGCGCTGCTGAGGGTGAAATTTCTGTGTGGACTTGTGTCCCCCCCGGTGCCCTACAAAACCCCCCTGGTCTGCCCTCCGAAGACGCGGGTACTTACCTGCAAGCAGACCGGAACCGGGGCACCCCCTTCTCTCCATTCTAGCCTATGTGTTTTGGGCACCACTTTGAACTCTGCACCTGACCGGCCCTGAGCCGCTGGTGTGGTGACTTTGGGGTTGCTCTGAACCCCCAACGGTGGGCTACCTTGGACCAAGAACTGAACCCTGTAAGTGTCCTACTTACCTGGTAAAACTAACGAAAACTTACCTCCCCCAGGAACTGTGAAAATTGCACTAAGTGTCCACTTTTAAAACAGCTATTTGTCAATAACTTGAAAAGTATACATGCAATTTTGATGATTTGAAGTTCCTAAAGTACTTACCTGCAATACCTTTCGAATGAGATATTACATGTAGAATTTGAACCTGTGGTTCTTAAAATAAACTAAGAAAATATATTTTTCTATATAAAAACCTATTGGCTGGATTTGTCTCTGAGTGTGTGTACCTCATTTATTGTCTTGTGTATGTACAACAAATGCTTAACACTACTCCTTGGATAAGCCTACTGCTCGACCACACTACCACAAAATAGAGCATTAGTATTATCTATTTTTACCACTATTTTACCTCTAAGGGGAACCCTTGGACTCTGTGCATGCTATTCCTTACTTTGAAATAGCACATACAGAGCCAACTTCCTACAGTATGTGTACCTAACGAATGTGTGCCAAGAAGAGTTGTGGAAATTGCATGTGTTCCACAGTTGATAACAAAGAAAAGGGGAAATATTTTTCCCCTAAAACCAATTACTT
This sequence comes from Pleurodeles waltl, assembly GCF_031143425.1. NCBI lineage: Eukaryota > Metazoa > Chordata > Amphibia > Caudata > Salamandridae > Pleurodeles > Pleurodeles waltl. The sequence continues at coordinate 36,985,452 of NC_090450.1, forward strand.
AAATCATAAGGATTTCAGCCAGAATGTATTCTGTAAGATGTGTAGTGAAACTTGTGCCTATGGAAAAGTACAAATGGGTAACATAGTCTCTCACTGGCAGGTTGGTGTTGAGATCATTTTCAAAAATGTTGGTTTATTTGAAAATTAGTTTCTGTACTCTGCACACAGGCAGAAATATGCTCTTGTTTACTATCTCAATAATGGAGAAGTATCAAAAGAGGATGACTTTTGATGATAATGCACAGCTTATTACGCTTGTAGAAGATCTCAAAAGCACAAGGCCCCAAGCCTGAGTACTGAAAAACTGAAAATGTTGGTTACTGCCACTATGCTAATCATCGTAGCAACAGTCGTGTCTCTGCCTGTCTTATTTCATAAATGTCTTACATGATAATATCAGTTCATTTGGGGCCCCATAACAATTTCCCCTTTTCACTCTGTTCACATACAACTTTCTGTCTTATTAGATTTCCAAAGGCATCTTGGAATCCGTGGTAACAGGAACTCAAAATTATGCTATTTCTCTAATAATCAGCATTTTACCCCAAATAATTTCATTAAAAAAATCATGGTTTTCTGTTGCAAAGTAATGGGTGTTGTGGGTGAATTTAATATACTGATAAATACAGTCAAGCTCATTCAACCTAATAGAGCATTTTCAAAGTGTTTTAGAGGACTGCTTTAATTGTAAAATATTACATTGAAGCCTAGTATATGAAGTATAGTGTGATCATACAAAAGGATTTGGTGAGTAGTCTGTGAGAAGAAGTCGAGCTATCTTATCCTGACTAATAAGTCTGTTGTCTAAGTCCCTTTATTTTAATATCCATGAACATTTCACATGTGGATAGCTAAGAGTTCCACAAAAATATCTGAGTGAGATGATGGAGTTCTTACAGTAACTAGACACCACATCTTTAGCAGGCCACTGAAGTCTTGTTTAATCTTGGTCTTTCAGGCTACCACAGAACTATTCAATGAAATTAGTTTTGCTATTCAAAAGCATTGTGTGTGTTATTAAACATGACCTGTATTGTAGTCTTCTCTCATATGCTTCCTATTATGTCCTTGATTCGCCTACAACCGTAATGGCTATGCTTATTGAATATAAACCGATCTGGTTCCCTGGAATTATTTGCTTGTAAACCCTTCCCAATCTTTATACAATACCTGCATAATGTTTTTTGTTCCATACTGTAATGGGCCTTCTTTCTGCACAATGCTTTTTCTACTTTGACGGGCTTCCTTTTCGTCTGTTCTTGCAGGTTCTGGGAATGTGCTAAAGGTGCAGCAGCTGCTCCACATCTGTAGCGAACACTTCGATACAAAGGAGAAAGAGGAAGATAAAGACAAGAAGGACAAAAAGGATAAAGAGAAGAAAGAGAGCACTGCAGATATGGGGGCACATCAGGTATGCAGAGTACCGATAATCCACCTAAGATGGGGTGACCAGAGATCCTGGATTTCCCAGTATAGTCCCGCCGTCCTGACGCTTTTCTTAATTTTCAAAACATGTTCCGGTGCTTGGGACAAAGATCAAGTCATTCTGCTAAGCAGAATTAAAATGTGTGCCCTTTCTGCTGGGCCCCTCTAATGTATGAAATAATTTGTTTCTTTCCCGCAGTGCAGGTTAGCTGCATGCTCCCAGCAGAGGGGAGACTGGGAGGGGGGGCAGGGAACTTTGGGTGGAGGTACCAACCTAGCTAATATTAGTAAACATAGCCTTGTAAGTGTGGGTGTGTGTATTTTCACACGTATATATGCACATATATACGTGTGTGTGTATATGTGTATATGTATATATATATATATATATATATATATGTGTGTGTGTGTGTATATATATATAGATAGCAGGGTGTGGAATTTGTACAGCCCGACGCCCAGGACATACAGTTTGGAGTCCAGGACAACAAGTTTTCAACTTTATTTTGTCATTGGAACAAGTAGGCCCAACCCCCTGCAGCACAATTCCTTCGACTGGTAATTAACAGTACCACATTATGAAGCAGGGAAAGGAATTGTTTGCAGTTGAGGTAATATTTGTGACCATACACTAATGCTTTCACACTTGTATTTATGGTTCATTAATGCAAAGCTTTTATTAGTGTGAGCGCTCAAAATAAATGTTGCAAGCTCGATCACACACGTTTGCAAGGTTTACCAATATGAGGCTATGTATAATGCTCCCAGAATGCTCTCTGATTAGATGCAGATATTTGCGGAAACCTGAAAGCAAGATTGATGCTTTTTTGCTTTCAAAATAGAATGTTCCCAAAAAAATACAACTAGGAAACCAAAACGTTTTGCTGTATTACTGTGAAAATTTAGGTACTGTTTCTTTGAAGCCTCATTCAGTAAAATGTGTTGATGCATACTAGTAGTTCCTAAAAATATTGATAATGGAAAGTCAGTGTAACCAGGTTCAACAAGATTATGAGAAACCTGAAAATAAACAAACATTGGCGCAGCTAATGGGTCCGACATTGGTGGCCAGCCTTTTGGTTTTGTCAGTGGGAGTCCTGTTTTGACATGATTTGTGTAAACCTTTATTGTTGTGAGAGCTTCTTGGCCCTCCCTATTGTAAAAAAAAAACAGGCAAAAATATTTTTTGATCTAAAAAAAACAGACATTGCCATAGTTCCTGCCACTGAACAAAACTACTTTGTGTGCAGAAATGCTGCTTGTCAAAGAGCAGATTGCCATCATTCACAGTGGATCCAGAAGATAGTTTGCTAGAGAGATAGAATTTAAATATGTTGGTTTAAGCCAGACCTAATTAGGGGCTCAATTCTTGAAGAAAATCACAGAAGGACACCCATGGTATATGTTTTTCTATTAGTGCAGGTTTACATATTTCATTAATTCACAAGTATTTACAGAGGTAGACCAGGAAATTGTACTCCTACAAAATGTGTGAATTGTATTTTAGCATGAGCAAAATATACATGTGTACATTTGCTCATATGAAAATCTGTTGAGCGTTTACAAGTTCACTTTCTCTCCAACCACGTTTTTCCCAACCCTGAAAGAAGTTTTACTTCTGATCCTTGTCAGGAGTTGTAGGAAGTTGGCTCTGTATGCACTATTTCAAAGTAAGGAATAGTATGCACAGAGTCCAAGGGTTCCCCTTAGAGGTAAGATAGTGGCAAAAAGAGATAATATTAATGCTCTATTTTGTGGTAGTGTGGTCGAGCAGTAGGCTTATCAAAGGAGTAGTGTTAAGCATTTGTTGTACACACACAAGCAATAAATGAGGAACAGACACTCGGAGACAATTCCAGGCCAATAGGTTTTTGTTATAGAAAAATATCTGCTCTTAGTTTATTTTAAGAACCACAGGTTCAAATTTTACATGTAATACTTCAAATGAAAGGTATTGCAGGTAGGTACTTTAGGAACTTTGAATAATCAAAATAGCATGTACAAATAAATCACATAGCTATTTTAAAACTAGACCCAGTCCAATTTTCACAGTTCCTAGGGGGAGTAAGAGTTTGTTAGTTTTTGCAGGTAAGTAAACCACCTACGGGGTCCAAGTTTGGGTCCAGGGTAGCCCACCATTGGGGGTTCAGATCAACCCCAAAGTTACCACACCAGCAGCTCAGGGCCGGTCAGGTGCAGAGGTCAAAGTGGTGCCCAAAACGCATAGGCTTCAATGGAGAAGGGGGTGCCCCGGTTCCAGTCTGCCAGCAGGTAAGTACCCGTGTCTTCGGAGGGCAGACCAGGGGGGTTTTGTAGGGCACTGGGGGGGGGGACACAAGTTAGCACAGTAAGTACACCCTCAGCAGCACGGGGGCGGCCGGGTGCAGTGTGCAAACACACGTCGGGTTTCCAATGTAAATCAATGGGAGACCAAGGGGTCTCTTCAGCGATGCAGGCAAGGGGGGGGCTCCTTGGGTTAGCCACCACCTGGGCAAGGGAGGGCCTCCTGGGGGTCACTCCTGCACTGGAGTTCCGATCTTCAGGTCCTGGGGGCTGCGGGTGCAGAGTCTTTACCAGGCGTCGGGATCTGGGAGTCAGGCAGTCGCGGTCAGGGGAGCCTCGGGATTCCCTCTGCAGGCATCGCTGTGGGGGCTCAGGGGGGGCAACTCTGGCTACTCACGGTCTCGCAGTCGCCGGGGAGTCCCCCCTGAAGTGTTTGTTCTCCACAAGTCGAGCCGGGGGCGTCGGGTGCAGAGTAGCAAGTCTCACGCTTCCGGCGGGAAACGCAGGTTGTTTTAAAGTTGCTCCTTTGTTACAAAGTTGCAGTCTTGGGTGAACAGAGCCGCTGTCCTCGGGAGTTCTTGGTCCTTCTAGAGCAGGGCAGTCCTCTGAGGATTCAGAGGTCGCTGGTCCCTGGGGAAAGCGTCGCTGGAGCAGTGTCTTTAGAAGGGGGGGAGACAGGCCGGTAGAGCTGGGGCCAAAGCAGTTGGTGTCTCCGTCTTCTCTGCAGGGTTTTTCAGCTTAGCAGTCCTCTTCTTCTTAGGTTGCAGGAATCTAAGTTCCTAGGTTCTGGGGAGCCCTTAAATACTAAATTTAAGGGCGTGGGTAGGTCTGGGGGTTGAGTGTTTTAATTTTTTCTTTTTATTATTATTATTTTTAATTTAATTCTTCTGCCCCGCCCCCCCATTCTGCCACATCATTAGGGTTCTATTTTGTTTCAATTCTGTTCTTGTTCTCTATTTTCCTACAAAGTAGGTATTGTTGGTGATCATGCCCCCCCCTTTTTTTTTTTTTTCTATCCTGTGTCCTCTTTGTAAGCTTGTTCCCTGTTCCATCTGTCTCTTTGCTGTTTTTATGCTCACTTACATTGCTGGTGATTATGATCTTATTTCAACATCAATCATTGTTCTTAGGGTGTTGCTGTGCTTGGTATTGCCTTGATTGCCATGGGAGAAGAAATTGGATCGGAGATGGCTCTTCGTACATTTGGGCACTTGGTAAGTCACAGGGAACATTTTTTTTTTTCTTCACAGAGCTTTAGCTTTGTCCAGTTGCTCTGATCAATCTGCAGTTGAAATTGTACGTTTGTAAGTGGAAAACATTTGATTTGTATAAGGCTTCAAGGCACTCTGAGACAGACACCGCAAACCCTACAGATAGGCATCCTGTTGCCACCAAACTGGGAGGAGAGGGAGGTAAAGAAACTAGACATGACACATGACATACCTTCCTTAACGCTATTGTTTTATGAAAGCTTGAGTTCTATGGTCAAGGCTCCACTGATTACACTGGTTCATTAATGTAGCCCTCATAGTTGTTGTTTATTCGTGGATAATAAGCATATTGTGGTTCACCTCCCTGGCTTGTACAAATGCCTCAAACAGTACAGATAAAAGTAGAGTTGGAGTTTGTTCCTTCAGGCATTTTTTGGCCATGGGAAGGATTATAGTTCAGCAATAGCCTAGTGGTTGATAAACTTGCAAGTTTGTATTAATTCTCAGTCCCATGCTTCCACAACTAGTTAAAACAGAACGACAGGCAAGCTTCTTGTTTGTGAATAACTTGATGATTAAATTTCATTTTTGTTTCTTGCACTTGATGCATGATTATCTGTTTGATATTGACTGTCATTCTGGGTATATCTCAGTTTTGGCCAATTTATAAGGCTGAATAACAAATCGGCAAATTGAATCACAACTCACTCTTCTTAGCTTCTTATCTCTCATTTATTTATTATTTTTGCAGCTCCGGTATGGTGAACCCACTCTGAGGCGGGCTGTCCCACTTGCCCTGGCACTCATTTCAGTCTCCAATCCACGGCTCAACATCTTAGACACTCTCAGCAAGTTCTCCCATGATGCAGACCCAGAGGTGTCCTACAATTCAATCTTCGCCATGGGCCTGGTTGGCAGTGGTGAGTCAATTTGTTGTATTCTTCTTGGAGCTTCTCTTCTTTGTCTGGCCCTCCCCAAGAACAGAGTTTCTGTGTCTGGGGCATTGCACAATGACTTTGCATTAGTTTCCATCTAGGGGAGACTGCACAGCCAAGGTGTTGCCTGACACTACCTCTTACTTTCCATATTTCTTCAGACTGATTTCAGCCATTATTCCAAGCACACTAGTTACTTAGATACATTTGTGCAGGCAGTAGCATTCATCGTTCATGTGGGGAAAACCTCAATTGGGACAAATGGTAGTGAATTAAAAATAATACATCATTTCTTCAGCCTTCGGACCCAATGTGCGAACACAGTCAATGCACCTCCAGTTAGATAGCTTAAACCTCCACTTTCACCTTCAACCCCACAGTCATTAGTGCCTCCCACTGTAGAGGAAATGGGTGCTGTCGCTGAGAGGGCAGAGATGGTGCTGATGGTATGTAGGATGGATAGCTAAATAATAATTCAGAACTGGAAATCTACAAGGTTGCTGAAGGTCTAGCCACAAAATATGAGGAGGATCTCCCAACACTTGGGAGACACCTGCTCTCATGTAGACAGCCTGTCAGATAACTTATCCAAGTTTCATGCGCTGTTGGAGAATGCTGCAACAAGGCTTAGCCTTCCTGTGGTCACTCATGAGCGTCCTTTAAGGCAATTTATACCCAGACTCGATCATTACTGTGGATGTCCATTAAAGATTTCTCCTCCTTCTGCTCACACCCGCCACCCCTCTAGATAGGGAGGGCTTTATGTATCCATGCCTTGGGCAGAAGAGTTGGCTCTGGCTCGTGGCAGCCAGTGCTAACACGATCTTGAGCTACTAGGACCGGCAAAGATGAATGTTACACCATCCTAGATTTCCTTTCAGAAGATAAACCGAACACTGTGAAGTGTTGATGAAGGGTGCGAATGCCTCCACCCACTATTGTTGATGCAGCATTGATGTGTCAAATGTTGGCTTCTGCCAGATAGCAGAAGCATATGTTCTCCATTGAGAAGGATGGTTAAAGAGTACTTTGCCGTAAAATCCAGGAGATGGTGTATGATAAGCCTTTCTTTGGCAGCCACAAAGATGAGTCGCTGCTTGACATCAAAGTAGATATGGGCACTGTGTGCACCCTGGAGTACTGCAGTCTCACAAATTCTCTTGGAGCTTTGTACTACAGAGGAGGATCCTCACAATGATGTCAACACAGACAAGTGGTCTGTACTGTCAATTCTAAAGTCATTAAGGGTACTCTGTACCTCAGTGGCAAAATCCTAACCAGCATCAACAAAAAAAAAAAAAGGAAAGCAGAAAAGAAAACTATCTTTGCAGTAAAAGCAACCTTGACTTCCTAACAGTAGCTGTCTTACTCTATCCAGCCATTATTGGGGAAAATGTTCAATTTTGCTGTAGAATGGGAGACTACTTCAGACCGCTAGGTGCTTCACATCGTAGAATCCTTGCAGAAAACGCTGCTGCCCGCCAACATTTCAGAATCAACAACACTTACAATAGCAGATTCCTGAGCGCCTATTCAAGTACATAGGCTGAAAGTCTCGATTGTGCATACACACAGCAATCTATTTCACTCTTCAGAGTAGCTAAAGAGAAGGTCCATAAATAGAGGAATCAAGATTTCTACACTGGGTTTTTTCTGGTTAAAAAGAAAAAGGGTGGCTGGAGGCCCACCTTGGATCTTTGGAAGCTAAGCAAGTTTTGACGGTCCTAGTCCTTCAGGACAGTAACTCTTCAGGAGGCCCTCTCCGTACTACATGAAGAAGCATTCAGCTGTTCCTAGACAACTGAGTTACTTGTTTCATATCCCTAGCTATCAGAACCATAGACCATATCTGAGGTTTTCTATGATCAAACAACACTATCAGTTCAAACCTCTCAAATCATCCCCAGGAGTCTTCACAAAATGCCTAGCTTCAGTTGAAGCGCACTTTTGCAAAACGGGCGTCAGTTTTTTTTCCATACCTAGACTGCTTTTCAGAAGTATCCACAAAGGAGGCACAAAACAACCACTTGTGTGATATTTGTTCAGCAAATGGGGCTTTCCCTGAACAAGACCAAACCATTCCAGTTGCTGGCAAGTACCCTGACTTACCTTGGTGCATGGCTTGACACTTCTCAAGGGAAGAGTTCCCTACACTAGATGTAGTATCAAAGCTGGTGACTCTAATCAGGACTATTTTTACACTCTATTTGTGGCAATAGAAGTCACTTCTAGGACTCAAGTAGTCAGGCATTCTGCTAATCCCTGAGCACATACTTTCAATGAGACACATCCTTTAGGTGTAACCTCTTCAGTAGGGGCTGGATGTAGGAACTTGGGACGATAAGGTGTTGGTTACTTGCAGCCTAAAGCAAGCATAGGTTTGATGGAGAGTGCCGTAAAACCTTACAAAAAGCTTTCCTTCGCAGTCTACATATACAGTAATAACAACATCAGATGCATTGATGGAGCGTTCAGACACAAATGCACGATAGAAATATGGAAGGCAGGTAGTGAGAGTTTGAAGGGTCTGCACGTAAATGTCCTGTAGCATCAGACCAGTCTTTCTGTGCCTTTTGCTTCTCCACCCGAGTACCACAGTCCTGATTTCAAAAGAGAGCACAACTTCAAACATTACATATGAAAGCAAGCTGGAATACGTTCTCTGCTCATGTTAAAGGTGCTGTCTCCTTTGCTTCTTTTCTTCATCCAGAAATTAGTATGTCCTAGCAGGAGCAACTCCACATCTGATAGCCCCATAACACTGACACACATACTCCTAGCACATGCATTTAGCATACACACACTGCAAAGTAATACATTCTTCATGTATTGTTCCTTTCACAGAGCCCCTTCACATGTTTATATTATCCACACACTCCTTAGCACTGTGCCATCCCTGTACTGTACCATGTACAGGCACACATACACTCAGCACATTTATAACACACACACGCACTGTTCAGCACTACCAACATCCCAATGTAGCACAGCAGGGGAACTTTATATGAGTGACCCTGTAGACCTCACTCCAATGACTCAATTAAATGGACTTGCTCATTCTTGACTGATCACTACTAGGTATGCTTCCACCACCCAGCTTGAGCTGCTCCACTCCTGGCACCAGTATGAGGGTAGCTCTTTAGGCTTCTCTCCCAGTCTAAAAGGACTGCAATCCGTGAGACAGGCCTATGTCATAGGTGCACACGCATGATCATTGTTTGCCCATGACAACAAAAATAAGCATTATGGATCCAGACATTAGTTCATTGCACTTCACCATGCGAGGAACTTTTCTGTCCCAACAGAGGTAAAATGCATGTATTTTTGTAGGCAGTGGCATGCATGCTTATTGGCAGAAAGAGATGGGAATTTAGTTGTAATAATACATTAAAGGTTTTTATGTTCTAAAACACTTAAGTGGAGGATAATGTCAACTATACATAGCTCAACGAGCAGTGGGGTATGTGAGCTTTCACCTATAAAATGAATAAATGTTTGTTTTTCGCAGGTACAAATAATGCCAGGCTGGCGGCTATGCTGAGGCAGCTGGCACAGTACCATGCCAAGGACCCAAACAATCTCTTCATGGTGCGATTGTCACAGGTATGTTCCAAATGAACCAGGACGATTAACAATTGTGTTGAAGTGAGAAATTAGGGAAGGAGTGTCTGAATCTCCGTGGTGTGGAGACAGGTCATGTAAAGCCCTGTGGCCTATTCTCAAATACCAATGGTAGAAATCTGCACGTAGTTACCCTGTTCACAGCAAAGGAGGAACACGTATTGTTCTAGCTCAAATGGTTATTTGTTCTATCCTGTTGATGAAATGAAGTCCATCTTATGTAATAAACTCTTATCTCAGTAATCACACGGCCGTAGCTCTGGGGTGGGTGGGTGGGTGAAGGGGCCAGGCACCCCCCATAAAAATGCCTGCCCCCCACAAAATGCAACTGCCAGCATGTCAGATTGCTTTCAGAATGAAAGCTTGCTTTCCAATGCTTATGGGACTGGTGAGGTCCTCCCACAGGCAGCAATACTACAAAAAATCATGAAAAGTGGCCTCTTATTTTACAGAGATGCCTTTCGCTTTTGCTGAGGATTTAGTAGAGAGAAACTGTCTGCAGGGAAAGAGCTGCTAGAGTCACGGTCAGAGGCTTTTGCATGGGGAAAGCAGCGACATTGTAATGATTTTTCCCAGGGGAGGAAAAAGACTTCTCCTGGGCCCTTTCCACCACACCCCCAAGCCAAACAGGAACAACATTTCTCTTCAGACTACAGCAGCAAGACACACTGCCCATCCATCAAATTGAAGGTCAGTTCAGTTTCAATTCCATTTATAGTTTTACACAGCAAATAAAATCATACCTATTCTCGATGTTTGAAGTGGCATTAATTTAGTGCATAGTTGCCAAGTTTCAAATTGCTCATGAGCACATTTTGATGGTTTTTGTGTATTTGAGTGATATTCCACTGCCAAATGTGTGAAACTTTAAGTGACTTTCTTACGAGTAAAATCGAGCACTGAAGTCACTATAAAGTAAATATCACATCCGACTCCCTTTTGAACAATGCATAACTCTAAACAAGTCTTGAAACTGCTTCAAAACCACTAAAAGGTAGGCCTGGATGAAGTTCCCAGAGCGTGACCAAAAAACTCCATCGCGCTACGCAGAATTCCGCAAGTGGAGTGCATTAGGTCGCACCATTCGCGCTGATTTTTAGCACCTGGTGTTTGTCCTACACTGAAAAATCCGCACGAATGGATCCCCACGCAGCGCAAGGGCGCACTGCTTCTTTTCTGCCGCTTGAGTAGTTCTTCAACTACCTTCTGATGTTGGAAATGTAATCATTGATTGGACAGTCATTTCTCCAATAAATCGGACCTGCTCTGTGAAGCAGCCCTTCAATGGACTTTTTAGTGCTGTGGGGGCATCTGTACATTTGTTTAAGGAACGGATATGTTGCAGTGGTACCAGTTCCGGCGAAGCACCCCCTCCCCTTTTTGGATTGACACTTCTCGAAAGGGGCAGGGTGGTCAAGGGCAATCAGTAATATGGTATCCGCTTCCTGATCTGGGTGTGGTATTTGTAAGGTGCTATTTACATTTAGGCGTAAAATCTCCGTTAGAAACAAATAGGAGCTCTCAAGTCAACCTATGAAATATAAGTAACCTATCACTTCGATTTTTTTCATTCAATCTTGTTTCTAGCAGGTTGATGTTTATTATACATTCAGGACTACAAATACCAGAAGGCAAAGGGTAACAGGAATAGAAAAACTACTACAACAAATAAAGAAGAACTCTAGGTCAAGCCTACAGTGCATGAATGTGGAATTCTACAGATTCGGGAAAATAAATCAGTCTCCACTATATTGGTACTTATGTTCAAACCTATTTGGATATCCGTAAGGCGCAATACATTGTACAATTGGGAATTATATTTTGCACAACATTGCAGTAGGCAGAGTTGAGAGTGACTTGGTAAGAATATATTTGGGAGCTGACATTTCAAAACAGTAAGCGCTGTAGGCTTTATTTCCAGCTCGTCAACCTCAAGATAGACAGAACTCATAAGAGGCACACTGTTTTGCCTGCTGGATAACCATCTACAGTTGTAGGGTTTACAGCTAATCCTGCCAACCAGCTTTTACATACCCAGTCATGAACGCAGCACACAGAGACTGCAAAATATATTAAACACACAACAAGTTACGCAAAAAGACAGACCACAAAAATTTCATCACAATTACAGCACATAGAAACCATGCATACCAAGCATAAAGCACACAGGTGACAACAGCTATATTTTCAGCTGTACTTTGTCTGCCCCCCTAACTGGCGCAGGTGCAGAAAGTGCTCCTGTGTGGTAAGTTATTAATGAATAATTGAAGAGTGAGGATTGTTCTTGTTTACATACCGTACCTCAATTTGCGGTGAAACTCAGCTGTCAAAAAGGATCCAATTAATACCTACATGTGTACCAGTCTTGACCCCCTGCCCCAACAGGTCATCGAGAATCTCTTTCACACCAGTCAACTTTCAATATAAATACATGCAATGGTTGAATCAGCAGTGATGTAAAAAAAAAACAAATTGCTGTCCTTGCCAAACAAACTGGCCATCAAAGCACTGGAATATCTTATGAGTACCATTTCAGATGAATTGTCTTTCCACCAAATGTAATTCAACATTGGTGTAGGACTGTAAAATGCTCTACTTGACCCACTTGGAAGGCAGGCACACTTGCCACAGTCTTATATTGAGCATTGCTCTCGCAGAAGTGGAGATGGGTGACATTAGTAGAAGTGGGATGCTCTTTAGTAGTATGAAAAAGTTTGGACATGTGTACTTTTTATTTATTACAAATTAATCACTGATCCAGTGCATTGTGAAATAAACCTCAAACTGTTTCTTAACTTTTCAAGTGATCAGTGAATCATCTCCTGCATGGCTATTTAGAAACATTAGCCTGATGGGGGATAATCATTTTGCTGCATCTATCACTCTAAACCATGTATTATTAAAATGCTTGATATGCTTTTCAATTCTACCTTTTTTGAAAGTGGACTCCTTCCAAAAATGCTGTTTCGTATCTTGTTTGTTTTTCAATTTGTACTTCCTAGTACACTTTATCATTTCTGATCCACTTTTTATATCACCAAATCGCTTGTTCATCTGTATTCCAAGCCTTGTGGCTCTTCTGTTCACTTGGTTCTTTAAAGTGTACCTAGGATGGGATAAGTAGCTTATAAGCTAACCATGCCATCATTTGAGCCTCTAAGGCTGGTACAGTGACACAGTGGGACCTACACTGAAACTAGAAAACTGACACGGGGCACCAAGAATGACTCGCTGGCACTTTTAAAGGGCCTCCAACACGGTCACTAGCACACCGCCACAGAAGAACCAACACTGACATGGGGACATGGATGTGACCACAGTGACAAATTGGAAACAAGACCATCAATGCTTATATGGGAACAGTGACATTGAGACTCGGATATGGGACATAAACACTAATGCTGGGACATCGACACATGACAGTATGTTGGGACACTGACACAGGGATGCCAGGGCACAAGGATATTGACAATAAACAGTGGGACATAATATTAGACTGTGACATGATATACTGATATACGGACATTGAAAGAGGGACACAGCATTCTTGCACCTGCTGAAAGGCTACTGATGCAAGATCACTGACATTGAGACTCTGCCATTGTGACCCAGACACTAGAAAACAGACCAGTGACACCAACATTGGCATGGGGATGTTGACAGTGTGGCACTGGAAGTCGTTTGGTGACAGTCAAAAATATTGACACTGGTAAGGACATTAACACACCAGCACCACAGTGATATTGACACAAGGGCATTTCCACTGTGACAGTACCACTGAGACACAGATAATGGAACACCAACATGGTGATATTGACTTGGGACAAAGACACTGGCACAAACAGGGATGCTGGTCCAATGCCATCATGGGGTAGTGACATGGGGAGATTGTCACTTTAGAATATAAACATTTAAATATTTATGCTTGAACACAGTAACACAAGGGTACTTACTGGGTGGATGCAGTTCTGACCTGTGGTTGCTGAGATAGGTCACTGACACTGGGATATAGACATGAGCACTGACATGGAGGCACATACATAGGGTCACAGACACTGAAATATACATTCTGAATGTGACATGGGTTACTGCCCAGAAACACGGTTTACGTACAGGGACGGGCATTAGAACAAGTGGAAACCTGCCCAGAGACTCTGAAACTACGATGGTACATTGAAATTGAGGCATGGGCACATGGGCAGTGGCACACAAACACTGACGGGGCAAGGACACCAGGGCACTGTCACTGAGACATGGGTAGATGGGGAAATGGGGAAACAGGGAAACTGACATTAATACAGGAACACTATTGATGGGAAAGAAATAGTGATACATATGCAGTAACAGGGAGAAGGGGTCACTAATCCTGATAAGTCCACAAACACTAATGCTGAGGCAGTTACCCAACGGTGCCAGCAGTGGGACATTGAGTCATGGATTCTACATGAAAAGGAGGCATGAGCAACATGCATACAGTTACTGGCACTTAGTCATTGGCATTAGAGCACTAATACAGGGAAACTGTTGCATGGACTGAGACACTGTAACATCAAGACAAGCTGGATGCAAAGGATATATTAGCAGAGGGACAAAACGATATTAATACTAAAATGGAGCACTTGTCCAGCAACAGGGCAGTCCATCACTACCACTGAACTAAAGCCACAGATATTGTGTGGCACTGACGCTGGAAGTGTGGCACTTGGAAAATGGCACAGACACTGATGGGGAAAATTAGCATTGGGAAACTGATTCAGGGACACAAAGGCAGACAAAGGGACACAAGTGGACACCAACACTGGTGCCAAGATATTAACATTTGAACACTGACATGGAGATACTGAAAGGCAGACTTACACTAAAATCAGAATACTGACAATAGCACTCAGTCTGGAAGTAGGGATACATGGACACAAAGATATGGACATGGGCACAAAAACATACACAAGATCACGGACACAGAAGCACTAATGCAGGGATACAAACAAAGGGAGACACACCAGAGACCACAAACACTTGGACTTTAGACATAGGGAGAAGCAAGTCTATGGTGCCATCTAAAGAACATTCTTTAACAGAACAAACAAGGTGTGCTGTTGGCAAGGGCTGATCAGCAGCAGTACTTCTTAGCCTTCTTATGAGATATGGCAGGCTTTCAGCAATGACCCCCAAGTCCCGCCTAAAATAACCCCAATCTCTGCCTGTTACAGTCTGAGTTGATAGATTACAACTATGGATTCTAAAACTAGTGAAAGCACATGCTTTTGACTGTCACATTCCGATGAAGCTTCAATGAGGCCAGACATGCTGCATGTTGCGGTTGCTGAATACTAAGGCTGTGAAGTCTTGATTCCCTCGCAGGCCTCTTTATTCCATCGCACTATACTTTCCATCTTTTTTTTTTCTTTCTTGCTCTTACAAGCTGTTTTTTTATCCCTGTGTTCCTTCATCATTTTCTAAAATTTATATTCATTCTTCTTTGTTTTTTTTCTGCTCATCCTGCTTTTGGTCTGGGTCAAAATCCGATTTTAAGTACTGGGTACAAGACCTTGAAGCGATGACTACACAGCTGCCTGGCAAGCTCCTGCTTCTTTAAGTAGTAGAAGGGGGCTATCACCACACTCACTCCCTTAAATGTCCCTGCTCCCCAAACATACCATGCTTACCTTGTCTACCGCTCCTACTGCCTGTTCCATTGAAGGTTCTGTTGCTGATGATTTAGAGCTGCCTTGAAATCCATTCAATTATTGTCAATGGTTTAGAAAATGTACATAGAAATGCTGGACTTGTCTTACTTTTCCCCAACGGTTCCTTGAGGGAGGGTGCACAGGCCCATGCATAGTTGCATTTATGCCCCATTTAGTTTTCTGCAGTTGTACTGGTTATAAGGTACGCGAAAATACCAGTTAACATAGTTTTCGTGAACATTTCCCAGGGTTCCATGCTTACAGTGCTTTAAATGGTACCATTTACTATTTATTACCACTAATAGCAGTAAATGTGGAATAATAATACTTTTTAAAAAATTGCAAAATATGCTGCATTCCTTAGGAACTCACTATGTTGTGCCTTTAAATAAAAAAAATAAAATACTTTAAAAACTAAATATGGCGAGGGAACCAAACCAATGTCGAACCGGAGAACCGAAACCCTCCTGTAGTAATTCCTTGGGGCCATGCTCCCTTAACATCGGCTACTGGCCTGAGTAATCATTAATTACTCATTTACATCCTACAAAGATGATTGCTTGTTTTTATTACAAGAACTGTTCTGTGTTTATTTTTGTGTTTGCTTCAATAGAGCTTGGGTAATGTGTACACTTTTTTCTACTTTGCTGTGCATAGGGTAACACAAAGCGAGGTTCCGCACTGTGTATTTAGTTGGGTTCTTGTTTTAAACCAGTGAGTTTGTCTCTTCAGCATATTGTACTTGCTTCAAAGTACTTCACGTAGGTAAAAAGGGAACTGAATGTTTACAATGTAGAGTATTCACTGAACCACCGTGAGTTGGCCATGTTGAGACTAGCCTCCATTCTATTGCTGTCTTTCCTTTTTCCTATTCTATAACAATGATGATTTTGTTTTTTTGGGTGGGAGGGACATAGTTTAAAACTTTGTGTTTGTGCTGCGACTTATTATATTCTCCCATAAGCACTTTGGATTCCTTGGCCTGGAAAGACCTGAGACTGGGTTGATTTAAAAACACAAAGTTGCAACTTTTAAAACGAGTACAGTATATGGATCTAGTATTCAACTAGCAAATACAGACAATAGGACACTATAGGAAGTCTCCAAAGTATTAATGCTGGTTGCTGGAATGATTCTTCCTTTTGCCCAAGGATGTCTCAGTACTCTCCAGTGCACAGCTCCTCTTGGAGGATTGATTTCTGTATGTCTGAAATAAAATAGATGAATGCCTTTTTCAAGCAAACTCAAGCTATCTTTGAGACCTGGACATTGTCCCATAAAGGATTATGATACAAGGAATGTGCATTGCAATGTCTTGGGGCTTATGGAAGTCCCAAACTTTAACTGCCTTGGAAAACCAAATGTGGATCTTGAGCGACACATGTTTGCTTCTCCACTTCTGCAATGAGGAAGGTTTGCAGTTTCATAAATGATTGGATAAATTAGCAGGGTATGTGCAAAAGCTTTGTGTAATACGGCAACATAAGGGGGGTTAAATAGCAGGGATGGAGAATAGATAATAAGGGATAAAAACACACGGTCATTCTCAATTTGTCCATGAGGGGAGATGTGTTGGCCAACAGAAAGCATTCTTTGAGGTTTTTATTTGCAGGTGAGGGTAGATCCTGACAGGTGTCTAGTTTATTAAAACAGTGTTTTCCAGCGTGTAGCTTGTGATCAACCACTAGCTAGCGCTTGGACTTTGAGCCCCAGCCAGCACATGTCCAGAGATTCAGATGCAGGGTTTGCCATATTCTACAGGGTGTGCAATATTCTACACTGTTCAGTGTGAGACCCTTTGAATAAATGCAAGCCAAATCACTGTCAGGCCCCTGTGTATCCACATAAACACAGTTTGACTGACACTGCAGGAATTTACAGCTTTCCCTTTAATAACAAACTCTGAAAATCACAACTGGTCAAATGGTGTGATTCATTTTTCAAGTTCAGTGACTGCTTTAAATGTGTGTCTTTGAAATATTTATTATCTCTTTACCCCTCTGTTTTAAGTCTGGTCATTTTATTCATTAAATCTCTTTTTTGTTTTCACTAATTCGGTTTGAAAGGTAATTTCTGAAGTGTAATGTTTTGTTTTTTGTGTTTGAATATCACACCATTTTCTCTGAGGAAAGTATTAGGGCTTCTGCCTAGCTACTATCAATATAGTCAGAACTGGCCACAGAATCATGTTTACTTCTAAACAGTAAATTTTGTTATGACTGTGTGGGAGCTCATCCGCCGCGCCCATCAAGACAAAGGCCTCTGCAGTCCCCCCATCCAGTTTCGTACCGCGATGTATTCAACAAATAGGAGACCAACTAATCTTTGCCTGATATTCCATTCTGCTCTTTGCTTGATTATAGCAATAGAAGAGCCTTCAGTATGATTTATACAAGTCTTAAATTTCACTTTTGCAAACAAAAATGTTTTTGAGTTGAATTAACCATTAATTGGCTATTAAAATGACATCTTAAGTAGTAAAGCCATATACTGGTTTACTGGGTGCTGTCCTCCTCATTAAAATATGCTTGATGTTTCATTAAGAGCCCTTTAGACTAACTAGTACTTCGTCTAACAGTCATCATTCCTCGCTGCAGGTGGAAGATGAAATGTCTCTTCTGCAAAGGAGACAACAAGATGAGTCTCTGATAACCATTAAAGACCGATTTGTGATAAAACCAAAGTGAATGAATGATTGAGATCTGTTTGCTAGAGAAACAAGCAGAACCTCTGCCAGTGGATCAAATAGCAAAAATGATACTCTCCGTAAGTCCTGTGGTACAACAGCTATTTGCTGGAGACTGGCATTCTCCATCAGATTGGGCATAATCACCTTGGTGTCTGGAGAGTGGAAATCAGAGCCACACACTCCTCAGTAAAGTACATTTAAATAACACATTTCATTCTCACCCTGACAGACCCTACAGATTAAGGCTTTGCAATGGTCTGGTTTCTGTTCAGTATTTGTCGGTCAAATTCTTGTTTTGTTGGATACCAAGGTAGTGGAATTATATTCAGTCCACAGTCTAAATGTTGACACTAGTTGTCCATGTTTATGTTCACCTTTCATATAGTTTATTGAATCATAATTATCGTATTCTAATTGTGTATGACTGTTTCTCACATCTGTATAGAAGCACGTACAATTAGATTTAGGGGATTGCTCATGATCACAGTTTTATATTGTTTTTAATGACATGTTATTTCTTACATTCTTTAAAGATGTGTTTTTTTTTTTGTGTGTGTTTATGAGAAAATGGAAATTAGATGTTGGCTATCCTAATCCAAACATTTGTAGAGGATGGAGAATTTATATTAATTGACCATCTTTAATTAAATAGTTGTGGGAAGTATGTTGCGCTAGCAGTATAATCTCCATTCCCAGCATTTTACGGACTGAAGAGTTCCCACCTAGTAGCTGAGGATTGAGAACAGGAAGCTAGATTGAAGAACACAAGGAATATGCTCAAGAGTGGGGAGGCTCACTCTTAGTCTTTTCAAAGAACCTTCAACAAACCTTTTCCAGTTCTGCATGTGACACCGATGGTTATGAACCAATAGATGAAGAGGAAGGACTCTACTAGAATTGCCATGAAGAGCATTTTTCATTTTATATTTCTTTAATTCTCTCTAACTTTTAAATAGACCAGGCACAGTGTCAGTCTGTTTACCATGATTTTTCAATTTATGCTCACAAATTTGGATGCACTGTTTTGAGACTGTTTTTGTTAATGTTCTTGGTAAATCTCTGTAACATATATATTTTTTTTAAATACATTCAGCCCATGCAGCATAGAAATGTAGAATGGTTGAAGTTTGTCTGTGGAAGTTTCATGGATAACATTCTCCACGACTCTACCCACCTTTCTTAATTTTGTTTCCCCTCCTTTATAGGGTCTGACCCACCTGGGGAAGGGCACACTGACCCTCTGTCCATACCACAGTGACCGCCAGCTAATGAGCCAAGTGGCAGTGGCAGGTCTGCTGACAGTACTAGTGTCATTCCTGGATGTGAAGAACAGTAAGTAATGGTTAATAAAAATAAAAAAAATTGTAGATGAGAAGGAGTGGGGCTTGAAAAGTGCATGTCATGTAAGTTCCTCTGCTCAAAATCCTGCCTACCACACCCTTGAAAATGCGTGTGTTCCAGAGAGTGGGTAATTGCTCTGTTTGTTGATTTTAATCTTCCAGCCAACTCCTGACCCTCTCCTCACCCAAAGTAGGAAATGCTCTCCCTTGTTCCCATGTGATGTCTAGAATTGCTCATCCTTTCAACACTGTCCCTTTTCCCCAGCAAGCCAGATAGTTAAATGTAATGTAAGGCCTGGAAGTTTAATCTTTAGCTAGTTCTGTGCCTGTGTTACCTGATGTAGATTTTCTTTAAATGTAGAAGGAAAGAGAAGGATGGAAAGGTTAAAATATAAAGGATATTTGCAGAGTGTGGGAGCTAATTGTAAAGTTCAGCGCTGTATCCGAACTGCTCACAATGAATGAAGTTACAAGGAGAAGATGCTTTATGTGGGAGGATGCAACCTGTATTTAAGGGGTGAAGAGAAGATGAAACCAGCTGCAGACTTTTGTTAAAAGTAAAGGTTTTAAGCTTCATGGGAGAGCCTTTAGCTCACGGGGAGGTGAATGCTGTCCCCACAGCTCAAAAACTAAATGTGGAATAAAGGTTTGGATGAGTTGAATTAAATAAAGACTGTTTACAGTGAAGGAGTGCTTCCTGGAAAGGTGATTGCTTTCAAGAGGTTGAGATCTTTGAGGCGCTGTAAAGTCGGAGAGACTTTTTATGAGGACGAGCGCTGCATGAGGAGAAAAGGATCTTCACTGGGTTGTGCAAAGGGAGGGGGGTATACTGTATGCTATAATGTGGAGACGATGCAGTGTTCCCTGTGTGTCTTAAATTGATTTTATTATTTCTGTGTCTCTGCTCACTTTAGTTATTCTGGGCAAGTCTCACTATGTCCTGTATGGACTAGTTGCTGCTATGCAGCCACGTATGCTGGTTACATTTGACGAGGAGTTGCGACCATTACCTGTCTCAGTCCGCGTGGGCCAGGTAAGAAATGCTGACCGCTCCTTTTCTTTGTGTATGTACCGTTTCTCTCCCCTAGGGATACGCAGCATTCTATCCCACACTTTGTATGTGGAGTTCCATTTACTTTACATTACCCTTTCCAACTCGCACATGCAGACACAATTGGCTTTGTTACATACTTCTCTTAACACTCACTTGCATCTCCTGACTCTCCGCTTTGCTTCTTCGCAGGCTGTAGATGTTGTTGGACAGGCCGGCAAGCCCAAAACTATCACTGGCTTTCAGACGCACACCACCCCGGTCCTGCTTGCACATGGAGAGAGAGCGGAGTTGGCCACAGAAGAGTACCTGCCTGTAACTCCCATCTTGGAGGGCTTTGTCATTTTGCGCAAGAATCCAAACTATGACGTGTAGCACTTATGTGGACTTGAGCTGCGCAAACAACTGGCGCTGTATAGAGAATCTGTAATTTTTGCAGTTTTCGTTTCCTGTGTACCACAGGGGTGTGAAAGTGGGTGAGGAGAGGCAGGAAGTGCAATCCCAGGGCAGTGTGAGGGTCTGACTACGCAGCAGTGTAAAAAGGGGAGCGCATGGTCGTCCTAGTCCCTTTTTGTTGGTTTTGTTACTAAAATATTCATGTTAATAAATTTCCAATTTGTCCTCATGATGTCTTTTTTTTTTTTTTCCCTTTTTATTTTAATTGCTAGTAGTGTGCTTGATTATATAATTGACATTTAAGGCTTCTCTAGTGCTAATTTTCCATATATCAGGGCTACTCCTTGTGTATTTTCCCTGGATGCTATGATCAATATGTCTCACTCTGTCACACATCTTGATGTTTGAGTGTAGTTCTCCATGCACAACCCTGCCAGTGACTTGGTTAATGATATCATGGTATCTACCACTTACAGCTCTGACAATGCATGTTAGTCTTGTCTTGTTGCTTGTATCCATTCCTGAGAGCAGTGCAGTCCACTGATATCACATTAGTCTTGGTTGGACTTGCAGACCATTTGCTATTCAAGTATAAGAACACACTGTGCACATATCTGTGAATGCAGAGTTGATTGATTGATCAACATCCACTTTACTTCAACATCAGGAAATGCAACCCCCAAATGTGAAGTTCCACAGTAGTGCCAGAACTCAATGAGTGGTCCCAGAGGCATTTGTGCCCCTCCTATGGACAACCTGCATGTAATTCCTCCTTGATGGAAACAGTCCCAAACCGATAGTGCTACGGTTCCATCAAGAAACCATGTACTTGTTTGGTATTTAAGTATATTTAAGCATAAATGGTGATTTCTAAAGTGCTCTTTTACCTCAAGGATCTCCTATATTTGAATGGATTATTGGGTCAAACTCTAGAGATTTCATCTAAATCTGTTGGGAGGATGATAGCCAGGATTTAAGATATTTTCTAAGACCAAGTTAGCTGTGATGAAGAGTTCTGCTGAGTACGCTATAGACAGACTCCATTCACAAGGGGACAGGTTTGGACTAATGCTTGCTGGGTTGCTGAGGAGGCAACGGCTGCCTCTGACTGTCGTCTTCCTTATAAATTCTGATGGGACTAGGGCTGTTTCTCTGGTATCTATAAACTACACCGTACAGCAATACCTCAGTGAAGTATATAAAAGGTATAATCTGCTTCGGGCAACAGCAATCTGGGACTTTCGGAGGAATTTAGACTAACAAAACTTACCCAGGACCAAACTATGGAATTAGATCAGGAATTAAGTGCCAAAGTGATTCTGGGGGCCATCTGTGAAATGCAGAGAGAGAAACGCCAGGGGCTGATGGTTTCCTGTTGGAGTTCTATTATATATTTCAGGCAAGGCTCTGGGAATATTTAGGGAGGCCCATCAGCAGGGGATAACTGCCAGACTTCGGGTCTACTATAATTATCCTCCTGAAACCAGATGGAGATCCTGAACTGCTGGGCTCCTATAAACCCATGTCAATGATTAACATTGACCAAAAAATCCTATCCACGGTTCTTGACAACGGGCTGTGCCTAGTGTTTTCTGGGCTGGTCCATAAAGACTGGGGCTTAATTTCTTGGCTAGGTACCCTCATGAAGCTGAGACACCTCACGTCATACACTACATAATACTGTGGGTTTAGAGTTGGAGGGATTGTTGGTTGATTTGGATATAGAGAAGTCTTTTGACCTGTAGGACCAGAAGTATATGGTAGCAGTTTGAGAGCGAATGGGAAAGGAGATCAAGTTTTAGAACTGGATTAGATTGTTGTATATGGTTCCACTGCTAGAATCCGATCAGGGTGCGTAGTTTCAGAAAGTTGGACGGTGGAGAGGGTAACGAAGCGGGAGTGCCCACTGTCTTCGGGACCATGGGGCATTGGACTGAGAACGACAACCCACATGGCGTGGATGTACATGGATTATACGTAGATCGATTTAACGCAGCCTGGGGTCTTTGTTCCTCCACCTAAAGCGGAATTGCAAAGGGTGGAAGGTGTCAGGTCTTAGGATTAACTTGGACAAGTCTTTTTTGTTCCCCCACTGGAGGAACTGCTGGACCTGGGTATAAGGTAGAAAAACAACATATTTTGGTACCTGGGTATCTAGGTGGCTCACTCTGCACATGGAGGGTATACTTATGGGGATAGTTCTTCAGGGGCTAAGAGTCAATTTGATTGTGGAATACTCTACAGATCTCAGGGATAGGAAGACTGGCATTGGCGACTATGAAATTCCTTCCACAATGTTTGTATACATTACAAAATTCGCTGTGCCCAGCCCCTGGCACTACTTTTGTGAAGCTGGATAGATTTCTGACCTTATTGGTGTGGGCAGGAAAAAGAAGTTGGGTGCAAGTGGTAGTTTTAAAAAGATCAAGAGAAAGAGGTTTGGGACTGCAGAATATGGAAGTGTACCATCTTGCAGCACAACTCTAGTTTCAGTGATGTGGTGTAGCAACACGGACAATAGGGAAAAATAACTTCTCAGAACAGTGATGGGGTACCAACACATGTTGGTGTGCTTAATGAGGGGATCAAGCCAATCTGAATGCAATGTGTGTTAATGGCTTGGGAAACTGTGATTAGCAGAGTTGCAATAGCCCCCGCTTCTAGGGTCCTGTAGGCAGCTGCCTTTTTATTTAGCATACCAAAAACAAGTATGCTGTGCAGAGTCCAGGTATCCCCTTAGAACTGGACAGGGCTTTCTTTAAAAAAAAATCTATTTGTGGTAGTGTGTTCAGGCAGCTTAGGTTAATCAAAGGGGAGTGTTAGACATTTGTTGCATATACACAATCAATGATACAGACATTCAACATTCAATAAGGAGATCCACACCAATTAAGAAAAATAACATATTTTTATATATTTGTAACACCAAGAACTTTGTCATTGGGTAAGCACATTTTAAGTTAGTAGTTTTGAATTGTAACGTAAATACACTTGCATGGACTTTAGTGCAGCACTTTTACCCTATGGGAAAAGAAGCACCTACTGCATATCTGTGCTTGGCAACGACTTCTAGAACTGTTCTCCTGATGTTAAAGAAAGTATTGGTCAAGGTCCGGGCAGCACCAACAGGTCACCTCCGTCGGCGCTGAGTCATCCAGGTGCTTTTCAGTGTTGGGTTTCTTAATGTTATCCTATGGGAAAGAAACCTGTACTGCATTCGAGTACTTGGCAGTGACTTAAAGGACTGTGCTTCTGGGGTTAATGTTGGTATGGGGCAAGGTCCAAGGCAGCATTCAACAGGTGACTTGAGAAGGCACTGGGGCACCCGAGTGCAGAGGTGCTTGAAAGCATAGGATGTCCCATTCACTTTAATGGAAACGGTCCTTGGGAAAGGAGGCTGCAAGTGGGGGCAGGGTCACCAGTCCAGCTGAACCGAAAGGGCGCTTAAGTCGGGAGGGTCTTGGACACACAGGCACACTGTCGGTCCACAAGAACTCTTACTGGGAGGTGCTTGTGCAGTGGGCCTTTGTCTGGCAGGGTCACATTGAGAAGACTCCTGCTGTTCTTGGTTCCTGCACAAAGGAGGTTGCAGGCAGCGACTTGGGGACCAGTCTGGCTCTACCCAAGTCGGGGTTAAGCTCTGGAGGCCCTCGGGACCCGTTGGCACTGTTGGCCCACTTCAACTCGGGCTGGGGGGGCTTGGGTGCAGTGGTGCTTTTTTGGTCTCTAGCTTTGCATGGTCTGGGGCTCTCATGGCTCTTCTTGGGTGCCTGCTAGGTGCAGGGGAGTAGCTGTGCTACTGCACGCAAGATGCTGGTTGTTCCTTGTAGTGCTGGCAGTCCTCCCAGGCTTTTGGAGGCAGAACAGCTGCAGAACAAGCCACATTTGGCGCAATTGTCTGGAACAATAGGCAGGTTGGGAGGGTTGGGGCAAATCAGTTGCTGCTCCTCAGTCCTTGCTTTGCACAGCTCTTTGGTGTCATCCTTAGGTTGGTAACAAATGTTTTTCCGGTGTTCAGGGGCCACCTAAATACTGAATTTAGGGGTGTTAATTGGAGCGAAAGGTTGTAGCCAACAGCTACTTACCCTTGGGGTCCTTACACCCCGTCTATGACCACTTCCTGTGGTGTGTGGGCATAACTGTGTCCCAAAGTTCCTAATTCGGCAATAACAAAGATGGCAGAATTTTCCTAGAGTGAAGCACATCAGGCAGCTCACCCTAGGGGTGTTACTGATCTGGGTGTACTGCATGCCTCCAAACATAGCTAGTTTCCCGCCTTTGCTGGTGCGAAATAGGCATCAGACCGGAGGGGATGGCATCCTGTAGGTCTTAAGGGATGCCGGGGTTGCATATCAAAGGTGGCAGGGACTTCAAGTCCCTGCCCTTGACATGCTAAATCGCTAGCCATCCTGCCAGAGGAAGATGTTTGGAGAAAGTGTGAACACCTTCCTCAAGAGCAGGCATTGTTTCTGGCCCTCAAGAGGGCTCTCACTTGTAGTGGGTCAGAGACCTGTTTGTGGTGGCAGGCTGGACTGTACCAGATGGCCAGCACACTAAAAGACTAGTAGGTTTCAGAGGTACCTTTAAAGTACCCTCTGGGTGCATGTATTTCGAAATCCATCACTGGAATCAGTGTGGGTTTATTAATACAAGGTGTTGCATACCAAACACCATAGGTTTCAGTGAAGCCATTTAGTAGCTGGGAAACCTATTTTGGCCATTGGCCAGTAAATACCCTAAGATGGTTTTCCTGTTCACTTATAATGTATACAATTGGATTTAGACATCACAGGGGCACATCTGCTCATCCGTATAGGTACTCACGTGTAGTATAATGCCTTAGGGTTGTAAGGGCTGCTGTAGGGATGCCTTACATATATTGCATGTAGTGTTTGGAGGCAAGGCACACAGGATGTGTGCCATATTGTGTTTTCATTTTTGTCTGAACCCTGTCACACAGACGGCAGTGGCAATCTGCCTTAGTGTGGCGAGGGATCCTTTAGGGTGGCTCAGCATGCTGCAGCCCTTAGGGTCCCTGCTTAGTACCATGCCCTAGGTACAAGGGGTACCATTTACTAGGGACATTCAGGAGTACTAAGGGTGTTGCCAATTGGGGGGACAATTTCACATTTTAGGCAAAGAGATTCGGTACTGGGAACCTGGTTAGCAGGAACCCAGTGCACTTCTCAAAGTTGTAGTTATAAGGCAAAAAGTGGGGGTGACCCTGCCATGTTTTTTTTTCCCCTACAGGTCCTTCTTTTGGGTTGGCTATCTCCCTTTAGGAAAATTAGCCAAAGTATGTCTATGCTACATTGCGAGGCAGGCACATAAAATAACTAAGGGACTTGAACTCTGTTGACAAATTAATCACTTTCAAAGAAGCGTGTGCCACCTTTAATGTGGACATAGGACAATTTTAGCTTTTATACTGCCACAGTAATATGGACTGGCTTTCCAGACTCTCCACAGCCTTTTCACACTCTGTCATGATGGAGATGAAACACACTTTTCACTTGACATTAGAATTGCACAAGGCATTTAAGGCAGAAAGATCAAAAACTTCCTTGAATTGTAGGCAGAGGTGTGGACTGAGGATTATCTGGAGTTGTCCGACCGGTAGTAGGAGCCACTGCTTAGCAATTAATGCACGGTTTAAGCTTGCTTCTTTCTATTTTCATTTCTTGCATCCCACGTAATTCACCCGAGAGAGACTTCACAAAATATACCCACATCAATACGCGGCATGTACAAGATGTTCTGAGACCACTGCTAAATTTAAACATGTCATGGGCATGTGATCCTGTCCTCATCTATTGGGAGGGAATGGGGACATATTAGAGTTGGGCAATGTAAAGAAATGGCTCCCTGTTGCAGTTACCCCCCACTTTTTGCCTGATACTGATGCTGACTTGACTGAGAAGTGTGCTGGGACCCTGCTAACCAGGCCTCAGCACCAGTGTTCTTTCACCTAAAATGTACCATTGTTTCCACAATTGGCACAACCCTGGCACCTAGGTAAGTCCCTTGTAACTGGTACCCCTGGTACCAAGGGCCCTGATGCCAGGGAAGGTCTCTAAGGGCTGCAGCATGTCTTATGCCACCCTAGGGACCCCTCACTCAGCACAGACACACTGCTTGCCAGCTTGTGTGTGCTGATGGGGAGAAAATGACTAAGTCGACATGGCACTCCCCTCAGGGTGCCATGCCAACCTCCCACTGCCTGTGGCATAGGTAAGTCACCCCTCTAGTAGGCCTTACAGCCCTAAGGCAGGGTGCACTATACCACAGGTGAGGGCATATGTGCATGAGCACTATGCCCCTACAGTGTCTAAGCAAAACCTTAGACATTGTAAGTGCAGGGTAGCCATAAGAGTATATGGGCTGGGAGTCTGTCAAAAACGAACTCCACAGCTCCATAATGGCTACACTGAATACTGGGAAGTTTAGTATCAAACTTCTCAGAATAATAAACCCACACTGATGCCAGTGTTGGATTTATTAAAAAATGCACACAGAGGGCATCTTAGAGATACCCCCTGTATTTTACCCAATTGTTCAGTGCAGGACTGACTGGTCTGTGCCAGCCTGCTGCTGAGAGACGAGTGTCTGACCTCATGCGGTGAGAGCCTTTGTGCTCTCTGAGGACAGAAACAAAGCCTGCTCTGGGTGGAGGTGCTTCACACCTCCCCCCTGCAGGAACTGTAACACCTAGCAGTGAGCTTCAAAGGCTCAAGCTTCGTGTTACAATGCCCCAGGGCACTCCAGCTAGTGGGGATGCCCGCCTCCTGGACCCAGCCCCCACTTTTGGCGGCAAGTCCAGGAGAGATAATGAGAAAAACAAGGAGGAGTCACTGGCCAGTCAGGACAGCCCCTAAGGTGTCCTGAGCTGAGGTGCCTCTGACTTTTAGAAATCCTCCATCTTGAAGAAGGAGGATTCCCCCAATAGGGATAGGAATGTGACCCCCTCCCCTTGGGAGGAGGCACAAAGAGGGTGTACCCACCCTCAGGGCTAGTAGCCATTGGCTACTAACCCCCCAGACCTAAACACGCCCTTAAATTTAGTATTTAAGGGCTTCCCTGAACCTAAGAATTTAGATTCCTGCAACAACAAGGAGGACTGCCTAGCTGAAAACCCCTGCAGAGGAAGACCAGAAGACAACAACTGCCTTGGCTCCAGAAACTCACCGGCCTGTCTCCTGCCTTCCAAAGAACTCTGCTCCAGCGACGCCTTCCAAAGGGACCAGCGACCTCTGAATCCTCTGAGGACTGCCCTGCTTCGACGACAAGAAACTCCCGAGGACAGCGGACCTGCTCCAAAAAGACTGCAACTTTATCCAAAGGAGCAGCTTTAAAGAACCCTGCAATCTCCCCGCAAGAAGCGTGAGACTTGCAACACTGCACCCGGCGACCCCAACTCGGCTGGTGAAGAACCAACACCTCAGGGAGGACCCCCGGACTACTCTACGACTGTGAGTACCAAAACCTGTCCCCCCTGAGCCCCCACAGCGCCGCCTGCAGAGGGAATCCCGAGGCTTCCCCTGACCGCGACTCTCTGAAACCTAAGTCCCGACGCCTGGGAAAGACCCTGCACCCGCAGCCCCCAGGACCTGAAGGACCGGACTTTCACTGCAGAAGTGACCCCCAGGAGTCCCTCTCCCTTGCCCAAGTGGAGGTTTCCCCGAGGAAGCCCCCCCTTGCCTGCCTGCAGCGCTGAAGAGATCCCTTGATCTCTCATTGACTTCCATTGCGAACCCGACGCTTGTTCTAACACTGCACCCGGCCGCCCCCGCGCCGCTGAGGGTGAAATTTCTGTGTGGGCTTGTGTCCCCCCCGGTGCCCTACAAAACCCCCCTGGTCTGCCCTCCGAAGACGCGGGTACTTACCTGCTGGCAGACTGGAACCGGGGCACCCCCTTCTCTCCATTGAAGCCTATGCGTTTTGGGCACCACTTTGAACTCTGCACCTGACCGGCCCTGAGCTGCTGGTGTGGTAACTTTGGGGTTGCTCTGAACCCCCAACGGTGGGCTACCTTGGACCAAGAACTGAACCCTGTAAGTGTCGTACTTACCTGGTAAAACTAACAAAAACTTACCTCCCCCAGGAACTGTGAAAATTGCACTGTCCACTTTTAAAATAGCTATTTGTGAATAACTTGAAAAGTATACATGCAATTGAAATGATTCAAAGTTCCTAATGTACTTACCTGCAATACCTTTCAAACAAGATATTACATGTTAGATTTGAACCTGTGGTTCTTAAAATAAACTAAGAAAATATATTTTTCTATACAAAACCTATTGGCTGGATTTGTCTCTGAGTGTGTGTACCTCATTTATTGTCTATGTGTATGTACAACAGATGCTTAACACTACTCCTTGGATAAGCCTACTGCTCGACCACACTACCACAAAATAGAGCATTAGTATTATCTCTTTTTACCACTATTTTACCTCTAAGGGGAACCCTTGGACTCTGTGCATGCTATTCCTTACTTTGAAATAGCACATACAGAGCCAACTTCCTACATTGGTGGATCAGCGGTGGGGTACAAGACTTTGCATTTGCTGGACTACTCAGCCAATACCTGATCACACGACAAATTCCAAAATTGTCATTAGAAATTGATTTTTGCAATTTGAAAAGTTTTCTAAAATTCTTTAAAGTCCTGCTAGGGCCTTGTGTTAGTCCCTGTTAGCATTTCTTTTAGAGTTTAAAAGTTTGTAAAAGTTTGAATTAGATTCTAGAACCAGTTTAGTTTCTTAAAGTATTCCAACTTTTAGAAGCATAATGTCTAGCACAGATGTGAATGTGATGGAACTCGACATCACCCCTTACCTCCATCTTAAGATGAGGGAGCTAAGGTCACTCTGTAAAATAAAGAAAATTACAATGGGCCCCAGACCTTCCAAACAACAGCTCCAGGAGCTTTTGGCAGAGTTTGAAAGAGCCAACCCCTCTGAGGATGGCAACACAGAGGATGAAGATAGTGACTTGGAGGGAAATTCCCCCCCTCCAGTCCTACTTAGGGAGAACAGGGCTTCTCAAGCCCGGACTCCACAAATAATAGTCAGAGATGCTGGTTCCCTCACAGGAGGGACCAACAACTCTGAAATCACTGAGGATAACTCCAGTGAAGAGGACATCCAGTTAGCCAGGATGGCCAAAAGATTGGCTTTGGAAAGACAGATCCTAGCCATAGAAAGGGAAAGACAAGAGATGGGCCTAGGACCCATCAATGGTGGCAGCAACATAACTAGGGTCAGAGATTCTCCTGACATGTTGAAAATCCCCAAAGGGATTGTAACTAAATATGAAGATGGTGATGACATCACCAAATGGTTCACAGCTTTCGAGAGGGCTTGTGAAACCAGAAAAGTGAACAAATCTCACTGGGGTGCTCTCCTTTGGGAAATGTTCACAGGAAAGTGTAGGGATAGACTCCTCACACTCTCTAAAAAAGATGCAGAATCTTATGACCTCATGAAGGGTACCCTGATTGAGCGCTTTGGATTCTCCACTGAGGAGTATAGAATTAGATTCAGGGGGGCTCAAAAATCCTCGAGCCAGACCTGGGTTGATTATGTTGACTACTCAGTGAAAACACTGGATGGTTGGGTAACTGGAAATGAAGTGTATGACTATGTTGGGCTTTATAATTTGTTTATGAAAGAACACATTTTAAGTAACTGCTTCAATGAAAAGTTGCATCAGTATCTGGTAGACCTAGGTCCAATTTCTCCCCAAGAATTGGGAAAGAAGGCAGACCACTGGGTCAAGACTAGGGTAACCAAAACTTCCACTGGGGGTGACCAAAAGAAAGGGGTTACAAAGCCTCCCCAGGAGAAAGTGGGTGACACTAGAAACAAAGAAAAAGAGTCCCCTGTAGGCCCCCAAAAACCAGACCAGGTGGGTGGGCCCAGAGACACAACCCAAAACAAAGGTGGGTACCAGGGTAAGAGCTGGGATGCCACTAAGGCATGGTGCCATAACTGTAAACAGACAGGGCACCACACCAAGGACACTTCTTGTCCCAAAAACAAACCCCCTAGCAAAATCCCAGGGGTGACCAGTGTAGCCATTGGGGATGACTCCTCAGATGAGGAGGTCTTCATAGCCTTCAACTGGAAAAAGGGCCCAACAGGTGAGTTGGAGATTCCAGAGGGAAGTAGACACTTCCACCACCTACTGGTGAATGGAATCCCAGCCACTGCCCTGAGAGACACTTGTGCCAGTCACACTATTGTGCATGACAGGCTGGTGTTCTCAAACCAGTACATCCCAGGTGAGATGGCCAGAGTAAGAGTTAGCCCAGACAGGGTCACTGATAGGCCTGTGGCTTTTGTGCCCATAGAAGTGGGTGGGACTTTTAGCTGGAGAAGGGTGGTCGTCAGTACAGACCTCCCCCTTGATTGTCTCCTTGGAAATGACTACCCAGAGGTTAGTCAGAGCCCAAGAGAGGAACTGGTCCAGTGCCAGTCCTCTCCCAAGGATTCTGGAGTGCCTGCCTCTGCAGTAAATGCAAGTAGGCCCCAGAAGAAAAAGAAAAGGAAACCGAGTAGGAAAGGTGGACAACCTTTAGCCAAGGTTCCAGCAAGCCAAGGAGATTCTGCTCCAGTAGAGGAGAACTCCAAAAGTGGCTCTGATAAAGTCCAACCTGACCCACAAGAAGTCCTGGCTAGTCAGGCAACTGTTAAGCCTGAGTGGGTGGCTCCTCAGCTAACAGAAGAAAGAGTGGAAGAAGGGTGTTTACTACAAGATGTGGTAACCCCCCACTCTAATACAGCAGACAGGCACCCTGAACCCAAAGAAGCCTGTAACTTAGCCCCTTCCCTTGTAGGTGAAGAGCTAAAGGTGTGGTTCTGGGCACTGACAGCTGTCAGTGGCCTCTGCTGGGTGTTAGCCTTTATGGCTGCACTATCCTTGGCATGGTGGTCTGACCCCATGCCAAATAGCAAGTTAGGCCCCCTGACCCTGTTGGTCATGGTGGGGTTACTCCAGCTCTGGGTAACCTCTTTGGGTAAGCTAGGGGTGACCCTGGCTAAGATAAGATTAGCAGAGGTGGATACCTCTAACCCCAAAATAGAGAGAATGGGTGAAGACATAAAAAGCACAGACTAGAGGCAGTTCAGACTAGGTCCTATCACTGTGGAAGTGGGTCAGTTCCCCAGAGGGAATGACCTGAACAGGAGGATGTAAGGCAGAGTAGGCCCTGCAACAAACCAGCCTATTTCCTCTACTCTTCCTCGCCTGACAGACTAGGAAGACTCTCCCAGCTTTGGCTGAGTCTCCTGGCCTGTGGGCTGGGGGGGGGGGGGGGGGGGGGCTTGTGTAAAGAAATGGCTCCCTGTTGCAGTTACCCCCCACTTTTTGCCTGATACTGATGCTGACTTGACTGAGAAGTGTGCTGGGACCCTGCTAACCAGGCCCCAGCACCAGTGTTCTTTCACCTAAAATGTACCATTGTTTCCACAATTGGCACAACCCTGGCACCTAGGTAAGTCCCTTGTAACTGGTACCCCTGGTACCAAGGGCCCTGATGCCAGGGAAGGTCTCTAAGGGATGCAGCATGTCTTATGCCACCCTAGGGACCCCTCACTCAGCACAGACACACTGCTTGCCAGCTTGTGTGTGCTGATGGGGAGAAAATGACTAAGTCGACATGGCACTCCCCTCAGGGTGCCATGCCAACCTCCCACTGCCTGTGGCATAGGTAAGTCACCCCTCTAGTAGGCCTTAGCCCTAAGGCAGGGTGCACTATACCACAGGTGAGGGCATATGTGCATGAGCACTATGCCCCTACAGTGTCTAAGCAAAACCTTAGACATTGTAAGTGCAGGGTAGCCATAAGAGTATATGGGCTGGGAGTCTGTCAAAAACGAACTCCACAGCTCCATAATGGCTACACTGAATACTGGGAAGTTTAGTATCAAACTTCTCAGAATAATAAACCCACACTGATGCCAGTGTTGGATTTATTAAAAAATGCACACAGAGGGCATCTTAGAGATACCCCCTGTATTTTACCCAATTGTTCAGTGCAGGACTGACTGGTCTGTGCCAGCCTGCTGCTGAGAGACGAGTGTCTGACCTCATGCGGTGAGAGCCTTTGTGCTCTCTGAGGACAGAAACAAAGCCTGCTCTGGGTGGAGGTGCTTCACACCTCCCCCCTGCAGGAACTGTAACACCTAGCAGTGAGCTTCAAAGGCTCAAGCTTCGTGTTACAATGCCCCAGGGCACTCCAGCTAGTGGGGATGCCCGCCTCCTGGACCCAGCCCCCACTTTTGGCGGCAAGTCCAGGAGAGATAATGAGAAAAACAAGGAGGAGTCACTGGCCAGTCAGGACAGCCCCTAAGGTGTCCTGAGCTGAGGTGCCTCTGACTTTTAGAAATCCTCCATCTTGAAGAAGGAGGATTCCCCCAATAGGGATAGGAATGTGACCCCCTCCCCTTGGGAGGAGGCACAAAGAGGGTGTACCCACCCTCAGGGCTAGTAGCCATTGGCTACTAACCCCCCAGACCTAAACACGCCCTTAAATTTAGTATTTAAGGGCTTCCCTGAACCTAAGAATTTAGATTCCTGCAACAACAAGAAGGACTGCCTAGCTGAAAACCCCTGCAGA
The DNA here is from genome assembly GCF_031143425.1 of Pleurodeles waltl. NCBI lineage: Eukaryota > Metazoa > Chordata > Amphibia > Caudata > Salamandridae > Pleurodeles > Pleurodeles waltl. Next base: position 37,018,709 of record NC_090450.1, read on the forward strand.
GGAAGACCAGAAGACAACAACTGCCTTGCCTCCAGAAACTCACCGGCCTGTCTCCTGCCTTCCAAAGAACTCTGCTCCAGCGACGCCTTCCAAAGGGACCAGCGACCTCTGAATCCTCTGAGGACTGCCCTGCTTCGACGACGACAAGAAACTCCCGAGGACAGCGGACCTGCTCCAAAAAGACTGCAACTTTATCCAAAGGAGCAGCTTTAAAGAACCCTGCAATCTCCCCGCAAGAAGCGTGAGACTTGCAACACTGCACCCGGCGACCCCGACTCGGCTGGTGGAGAACCAACACCTCAGGGAGGACCCCCGGACTACTCTACGACTGTGAGTACCAAAACCTGTCCCCCCTGAACCCCCACAGCGCCGCCTGCAGAGGGAATCCCGAGGCTTCCCCTGACCGCGACTCTCTGAAACCTAAGTCCCGACGCCTGGGAAAGACCCTGCACCCGCAGCCCCCAGGACCTGAAGGACCGGACTTTCACTGCAGAAGTGACCCCCAGGAGTCCCTCTCCCTTGCCCAAGTGGAGGTTTCCCCGAGGAAGCCCCCCCTTGCCTGCCTGCAGCGCTGAAGAGATCCCTTGATCTCTCATTGACTTCCATTGCGAACCCGACGCTTGTTCTAACACTGCACCCGGCCGCCCCCGCGCCGCTGAGGGTGAAATTTCTGTGTGGGCTTGTGTCCCCCCCGGTGCCCTACAAAACCCCCCTGGTCTGCCCTCCGAAGACGCGGGTACTTACCTGCTGGCAGACTGGAACCGGGGCACCCCCTTCTCTCCATTGAAGCCTATGCGTTTTGGGCACCACTTTGAACTCTGCACCTGACCGGCCCTGAGCTGCTGGTGTGGTAACTTTGGGGTTGCTCTGAACCCCCAACGGTGGGCTACCTTGGACCAAGAACTGAACCCTGTAAGTGTCGTACTTACCTGGTAAAACTAACAAAAACTTACCTCCCCCAGGAACTGTGAAAATTGCACAGTGTCCACTTTTAAAATAGCTATTTGTGAATAACTTGAAAAGTATACATGCAATTGAAATGATTCAAAGTTCCTAATGTACTTACCTGCAATACCTTTCAAACAAGATATTACATGTTAGATTTGAACCTGTGGTTCTTAAAATAAACTAAGAAAATATATTTTTCTATACAAAACCTATTGGCTGGATTTGTCTCTGAGTGTGTGTACCTCATTTATTGTCTGTGTATGTACAACAGATGCTTAACACTACTCCTTGGATAAGCCTACTGCTCGACCACACTACCACAAAATAGAGCATTAGTATTATCTCTTTTTACCACTATTTTACCTCTAAGGGGAACCCTTGGACTCTGTGCATGCTATTCCTTACTTTGAAATAGCACATACAGAGCCAACTTCCTACAGGAAACCTCCATTAAAATCAAGACCATAGCGAATCATGCCTGTTGGATTGTATACCGAAACCAAAGAGGGGAAAATCCAGTCTAAATGTGTTTCTCTAGGTCTCCTGATAGGTAAACTCCGACTGGTGTTACAGTGGATGTCGTCCAGGACCACTACTTAGGCATCTTGGCTGAGGGACATGAGAGTGTTGGCCTTTGCTGAAGAAAAACGCGAGATGTCTTAAAGATAAAGAAGTTGTAGAGGACTTAACTCTGTTGGGAGAGATTCTTGATATGCTCTCCGACTCGGTTGATGCGAACGAGGACAGTTCACAGCAGAGGGATCTAGATAGGGGAATGTAGATTGAGACAAGGGGGTGATAGTGAATAATATGACTGGGGAACGAGATGGCTCTGATGTGACAAATTGTGAGGAGAATTGACAAATACTACACTGGAAAGGAAACATTCGGATAGTCTTATTGGGACCTGTTAAGTGTTATTGATATGTGACATGGTATCCCTGGGGATGTGGGGGTTCCTAAAATAAGGTAATTCTGCTGGTGATTGTGTGCTGCCTTGTTGCCCCTTGGGGATGGGGGAACTATACGATGAAACAAGCAGAGGCTTATGAAAAGTGGCTTTCATTTGGGGAAGTTAATGTAAGGTCTTAAAATAAGTATGTGAAAGCTCCAGCCGAAGTACAGGACTTCCAAGCGGCTGCGCTTTCTACAGTTTAGTCTATTCAGCCCACATAGTTGAGTATCGAGTGATAAAGGAGGTTATAGTTCATTCACGAAAAAATAAGAAAATGTTTCTTACCTATAACACTGGTTCTCAGTTACAGATTTTTTTTTTTTTTGCTGAAGTCATGCGCATTGACTATCCCTGCTTCCCTGTGGGATATCCAAAACACTTTACCCCCCGCCCCCCAAAAAAACATATTTTAAGATTGACTGAACCGTATGCCTATGATTTTAAGAAGCTTTTTATTTGATTGAACTCTGTGCTTTTTGTTGCGCTCTGTCTTCCGTTGCAGCGCATCTGCTCAAAGTATGCTGGTTACTTCCCATGCCGCTCTGACTCTGGTGGGTTAAACTAAAGTGATCTAACTTTTGCGTTCTACTTATATCAGTTACATATAACTGGTGAATTCCATTGTTTTTTTGTTTTTTTTTGTTAATCTGTGTTTTTTTTCATTGACTTTGAAGTTTTTTTTTTACTGAAGTTAAAATCTTACTTGCTCAAGTATAGCTCCATTTAAACTTTTCTTTCAGTGAATTTCAGTTTTTCATGAAATGTTTTCAGCCAAACCCTCCACATGCAGTCAAACCCCCTATTAGTGGACTGCCACCCATTTTCCTCACCACCCAAAGTCTGTCGTCTTTTTTTTAGCCCGATTCCCGCAGGAACCAGGGGTCACGTTGGCTCTCGTAAGATTACACTGGGCTGCACTAGGTCCAGTGAAATTGAAACATTGTAAATATATTGTGCTTTTGTTTTCTCTAATAATTTGATTCCCCACCCACAATGAGCTACAAAGGGTCAGGCTAATTAACCCCTTAAAAAATATATATATATATTTTCAGGATAGGGGGACAGAGACTCAAGTTCTGTAATGGTGGCCGCAACATTGTTGTTCAGGCTACAGGCAGGCAATCACAGCGCAAGCTTCTGCTGCAGCAAAACAGCCAACTCTGGGAAAAGCCCTCTTGCCATTCAGAAAACCTTTTTTTTTTTAGTTTATTTTTTTAATTTTTAGTCTGGAGGACAAACTGGTTTCAAAAACTACTGAACAGGTTTACACAAAAAGCAACCTTTCAGAGTAAAGTTGTACCTAACTGCCAAATGTGATGTATTTCTGATAAGTCTTTTTTTATGTATGGCTAATTTTTCCTACGGAAATTTCATGGAGGAAAGTGTTTAGCCACCCCCCGCCCCTACACACTTTTTTTCAGGGCCTTCACTTGACACATTGCTCCCACCGCCCACTCCATAACAGGAAGGAGCCGAGACAGATTTTTTTTTTTTTCCTAAAGTTTTTGAATATTCGTCCAACGTTGCCAAAGTTATTAGCAAAACAAAAAAGCTCTCCCTATGGAAACTCTGACTCGCATAAAACTACACTGTAGCTGCCAGCACTGTATAATAATATCCTCAGAAGTAATTATCGAGCAATCTCCTGACTTCCAGGGGGCATGAATGCTGGAGGAAGTCGTCAAAAATTCATATGACTGAGATGCCGTACTAAAGGTAAGAAAGGTTTTCTTCTCAGATATTCATGATATTCATTTTGAATAGAATAGCACGCTCCCTCAAATATGTGTATTTAAGACATTTCAGAATGATCGAGTCACCAATGTGTTCCCATGGCCAACCTCAGCATCCATTTAAGAGTCCCGATCTGCACAGTATTGCTTTGCAAATGTATGAACTGATCTACAGAGAACAGCCCTAAAAAATTGTGCTACTGGTACCCCTCTCATCGCGGTTGTCATAGCCAATTTATCTCTTGAGTGTGCTTTAGGTTTACCCTGAAGGGAACTGTCAGCTTTTGTAGGAAGTTGGCTCTGTATGCACTATTTCAAAGTAAGGAATAGTATGCACAGAGTCCAAGGGTTCCCCTTAGAGGTAAGATAGTGGCAAAAAGAGATAATACTAATGCTCTATTTTGTGGTAGTGTGGTCGAGCAGTAGGCTTATCAAAGGAGTAGTGTTAAGCATTTGTTGTACATACACACAGGCAATAAATGAGGAACACACACTCAGAGACAAATCCAGCCAATAGGATTTGTTATAGAAAAATATATTTTCTTAGTTTATTTTAAGAACCACAGGTTCAAATTCTACATGTAATATCTCATTTGAAAGGTATTGCAGGTAAGTACTTTAGGAACTTTGAATCATTACATTAGCATGTATACGTTTTACATAAAACACAATATGCTGTTTTAAAAGTGGACACTTAGTGCAATTTTCACAGTTCCTGGGGAGGTAAGTTTTTGTCAGGTAAGTAAATCACTTACAAGTGTCAGGTTTGGGTCCAAGGTAGCCCACCGTTGGGGGTTCAGAGCAACCCCAAAGTTACCACACCAGCAGCTCAGGGCCGGTCAGGTGCAGAGGTCAAAGAGGTGCCCAAAACGCATAGGCTTCAATGGAGAGAAGGGGGTGCCCCGGTTCCGGTCTGCCAGCAGGTAAGTACCCGTGTCTTCGGAGGGCAGACCAGGGGGGTTTTGTAGGGCACCGGGGGGGACACAAGTTCACACAAAAAGTACACCCTCAGCGGCACTGGGGCGGCCGGGTGCAGTGTAGAAACAAGCGTCTGGTTTTCAAGGGTTTCTTATGAGAGATCAAGGGATCTCTTCAGCGTTGCAGGCAGGCAAGGGGGGGGGCTCCTCGGGGTAGCCACCACCTGGGCAAGGGAGAGGGCCTCCTGGGGGTCACTCCTGCACAGGAGTTCCGTTTCTTTAGGTGCTGGGGGCTGCAGGTGCAGGGTCTTTTCCAGCCGTCGGGAAATGGAGTTCAGGCAGTTGCGGTCAGGGGGAGCCTCGGGATTCCCTCTGCAGGCGTCGCTGTGGGGGCTCAGGGGGGACAGCTTTGGTTACTCACAGACTCGGAGTCGCCGGAGGGTCCTCCCTGAGGTGTTGGTTCTCCACCAGTCGAGTCGGGGTCGCCGGGTGCAGTGTTGCAAGTCTCACGCTTCTTGCGGGGAGTTGCAGGGATCTTGAAATCTGCTCCTTGAAACAAAGTCGCAGTTCTTTTGGAGCAGTGCCGCTGTCCTCGGGAGTTTCTTGGTCTCTTGGAAGCAGGACAGTCCTCTGAGGATTCAGAGGTCGCTGGTCCTGGAGAAAGCGTCGCTGGAGCAGGGTTCTTTAGAAGGCAGGAGACAGGCCGGTAGGACTGGGGCCAAAGCAGTTGGTGTCTTCTTTCTTCTTCTGCAGGGGTTTTCAGCTCAGCAGTCGTCTTCTTCGGTAAGTTGCAGGAATCTAAATTCTTAGGTTCAGGGGAGCCCTTAAATACTAAATTTAAGGGCGTGTTTAGGTCTGGGGGGGTTAGTAGCCAATGGCTACTAGCCCTGAGGGTGGGTACACCCTCTTTGTGCCTCCTCCCAAGGGGAGGGGGTCACATCCCTAATCCTATTGGGGGAATCCTCCTTCTACAAGATGGAGGATTTCTAAAAGTCAGTCACCTCAGCTCAGGACACCTTAGGGGCTGTCCTAACTGGCCAGTGACTCCTTGTTTTTCTCATTATCTCTCCTGGACTTGCCGCCAAAAGTGGGGGCTGTGTCCAGGGGGCGGGCATCTCCACTAGCTGGAGTGCCCTGGGGCATTGTAACACGAAGCTTGAGCCTTTGAAGCTCACTGCTAGGTGTTACAGTTCCTGCATGGGGGAGGTGTGAAGCACCTCCACCCAGAGCAGGCTTTGTTTCTGTCCTCAGAGAGCACAAAGGCTCTCACCGCATGAGGTCAGACACTCGTCTCTCAGCAGCAGGCTGGCACAGACCAGTCAGTCCTGCACTGAACAATTGGGTAAAATACAGGGGGTATCTCTAAGATGCCCTCTGTGTGCATTTTTTAATAAATCCAACACTGGCATCAGTGTGGGTTTATTATTCTGAGAAGTTTGATACCAAACTTCCCAGTATTCAGTGTAGCCATTATGGAGCTGTGGAGTTCGTTTTTGACAGACTCCCAGACCATATACTCTTATGGCTACCCTTCACTTACAATGTCTAAGGTTTTGCTTAGACACTGTAGGGGCATAGTGCTCATGCACATATGCCCTCACCTATGGTATAGTGCACCCTACCTTAGGGCTGTAAGGCCTACTAGAGGGGTGACTTATCTATACTGCATAGGCAGTGTGAGGTTGGCATGGCACCCTGAGGGGAGTGCATGTCGAATTACTCGTTTTGTTCTCATCAGCACACACAAGTTGGCAAGCAGTGTGTCTGTGCTGAGTGAGGGGTCCCCAGGGTGGCATAAGATATGCTGCAGCCCTTAGAGACCTTCCCTGACATCAGGGCCCTTGGTACCAGGGGTACCAGTTACAAGGGACTTACCTGGATGCCAGGGTGTGCCAATTGTGGAATCAAAAGCACATTTTAGGTGAAAGAACACTGGTGCTGGGGCCTGGTTAGCAGGGTCCCAGCACACTTCTCAGTCAAGTCAGCATCAGTATCAGGCAAAAAGTGGGGGGTAACTGCAACAGGGAGCCATTTCTTTACAGCTTTTCTAGAACACAGTAAGATACAAGAGACTATCAATCTAGAAATGGTTTGCATGCTTAGCTACTTTCAAACATTGATAGGCTATGATTTATGAATAGACACCTGACAGACTCTGCTCCTTAGTTCTAAGTAGTATCTTAACTCTCTTGTTAACATCTAACTCTCTGTTGGAGCTGTATTAACAGAAATCCACGGCAATTAAATTAACATGAAAATCAAAAACATCCTTTGATCGTCTGAATCCCACTTTACTGCAATGCAAAAACAAGTAAGGGTCTTAAATACATAAAGCTTGTATCATATTTAATCTCTGATTTCTCAAGGAGACCACTTCCATTGTAGTAATACTACACTCCGCTCCCAAGGAAAAAATGGTTTCATAATGGAGAGTAAACGTTTTTCAGACCTACCAGGAAAACTTTAATTAATGGCCTTGAAAGAACAAGACTTAGAAGCAGTTACTGCGTGTAGAAGGACTCCATACTAAGTGGGTGTTTATTGGAACGTTAAGCCATTCATCACATTGTAAGGAAACAGGCTTTCACAGGTTCTCTCTGCCTTCCCCGCCACCTTTTCTCCCACCATTTGAACTACTAGATTCCGAGTTGTTTTTTAATAGAGTGCACTGAGGCCTGCCAACCCGACTCACTGCCAGTGTTCCAACCACTTACAAAGTGTATGTCAATTTGGCTATCTCCAGTTGGCAAGTACTGATGTACTTTTAAGTCCCTAGTATATGGTACCCAGGTTACCAAAGGCTTGTAAGGCAGGGTGTCCACCCAGGACTGCAGCACTGATTGTGCCACCCTCTGTGAGCCAAGATACCAAATGGCTGCCAGCAAGCCACTGCTAACTGGAAGGGTAGTTGTCACACGGCAGTTCGCCTGGCAATTACGACTAATTGCAAAGCCACCACTTCCCTTAATATTGTAGGAAAATGGCTCCCTGTTGCAGTTACCCCCCACTTTTTGCCTGATATTGATGCTGACTTGAATACGAAGTGTGCTGGGACCCTGCTAACCAGGCCCCAGCACCAGTTTTCTTTCACTTAAAATGTACCATTGTTTCCGCAATTGGCACACCCCTGGCACACAGATAAGTCCCTTGTAAAAGGTACCAGTGGTACCAAGGGCCCTGTGACCAGGGAAGGTACTTAAGTGCTGCAGCATATGTTGTGCCACCATAAGGAACCCCTCACCTAACAAATGCACACTGCCATTGTAGATTGTGTGTGTTGGTGGGGAGAAAAAGGTAACGTCGACATGGCATCCCCTTCAGGATGCCATGCCCACAAAATACTGCCTGTGGCATAGGTGAGTCACCCCTCTAGCAGGCCGTACAGCCCTAAGGCAGGTTGCACTATACCACAGGTGAGGGCATAGCTGCATGAGTAATATGCCCCTAGAGTGTCTAAGTATATTCTTAGACGTTGTAAGTACAGTGTGGCCATATTAAGTATATGGTCTGGGAGTTTGTCAAAACGAACTCCACAGCTCCATAATGGCTACACTGAATACTGGGAAGTTTGGTATCAAACATCTCCGAATAATAAACCCTCACTGATGTCAGTGTTGGAGTTTTGGTGGCAAGTCCAGGGGAGATAATGAGAAAAACAAGGAGGAGTCACCCACCAGTCAGGACAGCCCCTAAGGTGTCCTGAGCTGAGGCGACCCCTGCCTTTAGAAATCCTCCATCTTGATTGTGGAGGATTCCCCCAACAGGATTAGGGATGTGCCCCCCTCCCCTCAGGGAGGAGGCACAGAGGGTGTAGCCACCCTCCAGGGCAGTAGCCATTGGCTACTGCCCTCCCAGACCTAAACACACCCCTAAATTTAGTATTTAGGGGCACCCAGAACCCAGGAAATCAGATTCCTGCAACCTGAAGAAACAAGGACTGCTGACCTACAAGCCTGCAGAGAAGGAGGAAGATGACAACTGCTTTGGCCCCAGCCCTACGGGCCTGTCTCCACTTCGAAAACCGGCAACCAGCGACGCGTCTGACAGGGACCAGTGACCTCTGAAGCCTCAGAGGACTGCCCTGGACTAAAGGACCAAGAAACTCCCGTGAGCAGCGGCTCTGCTCAACACCAGCAACTTCTTTGCAACAAAGAAGCAACTTCCAAAGACTACTCATTTTCCGCCGGAAGCATGAGACTTCACACTCTGCACCCTATGCCCCTAGCTCGAGATCCAGAGAACAAACACCACAGGGAGGACTCCCGGCAACTGCGATCCCGTCAGTAGCCAGAGGCACAGGGACGCCTGTAGAGAGAATCCGGAGGATCCCCCTGATCGCAACTGCCTGTAAAAAGGGACCCCGACGCCTGGAACCAGCACTGCAATCGCAGCCCCCAGATCTGATGGAACCGAACTTCAGCGCAGGAGTGACCCCCAGGCGACCCACTGCCTAGCCCAGGTGGTGGCTGTCTCGAGAAGCCCCTTCTGTGCCTGCACCGGTAGAGTGACCCCCGGATCCCTCCATCGAAATCAATACTAAACCCGATGCCTGCTTTGCACACTGCACCTGCCGCCCCCGTGCTGCTGAGGGTGTGTTTTGTGTGCCTTCTTGTCTTTCCTCTCTCTCCACCCCCCCCCCCCCCCCCCACCCCAGTGCTCTACAAAAACCCCCATGGTCCGCCCCGAGGACGCAGGTACTTATCTGCTGGCAGACTGGAACCGGAGCACCCCTTTTCTCCATAGGTGCCTATATGTTTTGTGCACCTCTTTGACCTCTGCACCTGACCAGCCCTGAGCTGCTGGTGTGGTAACTTTGGGGTTGCCTTGAACCCCCAATGGTGGGCTGCCTATGCCCCAGGACTGAGACTTGTAAGTGTTTTACTTACCTCACAACCTAACCTTTACTTACCTCCCCCAGGAACTGTTGATTTTTGCACTGTGTCCACTTTGAAAATAGCTTATTGCAATTTTTTCAAAGACTGTATATGATATTGCTTTTATTCAAAGTTCCTAAAGTATCTAAGTGAAGTACCTTGCATTTAAAGTGTTTATTTCAAATCTTGAGCCTGTGGTTCTTAAAATAAACTAAGAAAATATATTTTCTATATAAAAACTATTGGCCTGGAGTTAAGTCTTTGAGTGTGTGTTCCTCATTTATTGCCTGTGTGTGTACAACAAATGCTTAACACTACCCTCTGATAAGCCTACTGCTCGACCACACTACCACAAAATAGAGCATTAGAATTATCTACTTTTGCCAATATCTTACCTCTAAGGGGAACCCTTGGACTCTCTGCACACTATTTCTTACTTTGAAACAGTACAGGGAGTGCAGAATTATTAGGCAAATGAGTATTTTGACCACATCATCCTCTTTATGCATGTTGTCTTACTCCAAGCTGTATAGGCTCGAAAGCCTACTACCAATTAAGCATATTAGGTGATGTGCATCTCTGTAATGAGAAGGGGTGTGGTCTAATGACATCAACACCCTATATCAGGTGTGCATAATTATTAGGCAACTTCCTTTCCTTTGGCAAAATGGGTCAAAAGAAGGACTTGACAGGCTCAGAAAAGTCAAAAATAGTGAGATATCTTGCAGAAGGATGCAGCACTCTTAAAATTGCAAAGCTTCTGAAGCGTGATCATCGAACAATCAAGCGTTTCATTCAAAATAGTCAACAGGGTCGCAAGAAGCGTGTGGAAAAACCAAGGCGCAAAATAACTGCCCATTAACTGAGAAAAGTCAAGCGTGCAGCTGCCACAATGCCACTTGCCACCAGTTTGGCCATATTTCAGAGCTGCAACATCACTGCAGTGCCCAAAAGCACAAGGTGTGCAATACTCAGAGACATGGCCAAGGTAAGAAAGGCTGAAAGACGACCACCACTGAACAAGACACACAAGCTGAAACGTCAAGACTGGGCCAAGAAATATCTCAAGACTGATTTTTCTAAGGTTTTATGGACTGATGAAATGAGAGTGAGTCTTGATGGGCCAGATGGATGGGCCCGTGGCTGGATTGGTAAAGGGCAGAGAGCTCCAGTCCGACTCAGACGCCAGCAAGGTGGAGGTGGAGTACTGGTTTGGGCTGGTATCATCAAAGATGAGCTTGTGGGGCCTTTTCGGGTTGAGGATGGAGTCAAGCTCAACTCCCAGTCCTACTGCCAGTTCCTGGAAGACACCTTCTTCAAGCAGTGGTACAGGAAGAAGTCTGCATCCTTCAAGAAAAACATGATTTTCATGCAGGACAATGCTCCATCACACGCGTCCAAGTACTCCACAGCGTGGCTGGCAAGAAAGGGTATAAAAGAAGGAAATCTAATGACATGGCCTCCTTGTTCACCTGATCTGAACCCCATTGAGAACCTGTGGTCCATCATCAAATGTGAGATTTACAAGGAGGGAAAACAGTACACCTCTCTGAACAGTGTCTGGGAGGCTGTGGTTGCTGCTGCACACAATGTTGATGGTGAACAGATCAAAACACTGACAGAATCCATGGATGGCAGGCTTTTGAGTGTCCTTGCAAAGAAAGGTGGCTATATTGGTCACTGATTTGTTTTTGTTTTGTTTTTGAATGTCAGAAATGTATATTTGTGAATGTTGAGATGTTATATTGGTTTCACTGGTAATAATAAATAATTGAAATGGGTATATATTTGTTTTTTGTTAAGTTGCCTAATAATTATGCACAGTAATAGTCACCTGCACACACAGATATCCCCCTAACATAGCTAAAACTAAAAACAAACTAAAAACTACTTCCAAAAATATTCATCTTTGATATTAATTAGTTTTTTGGGTTCATTGAGAACATGGTTGTTGTTCAATAATAAAATTAATCCTCAAAAATACAACTTGCCTAATAATTCTGCACTCCCTGTATATACAGAGCCAACTTCCTACAAATATATATTGTTCTAGATCTCTAGAGTGGGCTACCAAGCTCCTCACAGTCAAGGGAAAGTTCAGACATCTTGAGAATGGCCAAAATAGTGCACTCTGGGATTGCCAGATTCCACACATAACCAAATCGTCATCACCAGTGACCGCATTGTCCTCTCAGGACACTTTCCTGGGATAAATATAGTACCCCTGGCACCCTCACTTTGAAACTGGAAGGACTGCACTGTCTGCTTGACAGCAACTGCTGGACCATGGGCTTGAAAAGTTAGGACTGTGCCTGTGGCTCCGGGACAGGCAATGCCCCAGCTCCAGACTGGAGCAGTGACTCCAAGGTCAGTTAGCTTGCCCCTTGAACAGCACCAGGGACATTAAAGTTGAAGAAGCCAATCTGGCAAGGTGGTATCCGCTTCAGAGGAATAGCTGCTGAATTCCCCAAGATACTGACCATTGATGACCAAAAGTTGCACCCAAGTCTACAGGACCCAGGAGTGTTGTCAGTCTCAATTGGTTGCCCAAGAGGGACTAGGCCCCACCAGAGGATTTTGTTGTGACCAGTTTGTTTGGAACTTGGTATCTGAGCAGCTGCTGGTCTTCTAATGTCTCAAACAGGAATTCAGGGACCCTGACCTCTGTGGCCAAAGACTCCCCACACGGCTTGTGGACATAGGAATCACTGCCAAGCCACCCCCATCGACTCCATGGAAACTGAGCATCTTTTCATCCTGTATCCCCAGCAACAGGACCGCTCCATAAAAGTATATTCTGGTTGTGCTGTAAAGTTTGAAACTGGACTGGAAAAAGCTCTGGTATTCAGGTAACTATCCAAATCTGCCTCATACCCCTACCCGACCCCATCAGACCTTCATCCTGTCGTAATTGGTCACTCAAGCTGGTCCAGAATTGCCAAACTAACTCTTTGTAAACCTTTCAAAAGTTTACAAACTAAATTGATCAGTGCTTGATTGCAGTTGAAGTAAAAAGTGATCGATCCTTAAAAATCTGTACCCCGCTACCCTCTGGTGGATTTTGCTGATCGTAGTTCTGAGGAGAAGTGGGTCTTCCCTATGGCCTTCGTATTTCTTTAGCAACCCTTGTATTTCCGCTTTCAAAGTAGACTGAGTTTGAAATACTTCCATAGGTGGTTCCAGTTGGCTTAGAGCCAACATCCGATGCTTTGGAGTTGCCTTAATTTTCAGGGATTCAAAAATCACCGAAGAAGAAGTATGTGGAGCCTTAAATGTAATGCTCAGTTTACAAGCAACACTAGCTAATACTTCTGGATTCTGAATACTGTCTTCTTAGACCTGGGGGATGATGATGGACAGTAGTATGTTTTGGAGTCGGAGTGCTTGCATCAGCATCATTTTAAAGGCCAGCGAGATTTTGTTCTAGAGATCCTGACCCTTCATCTCCTGCTCCTCCATTGCACTTTGAAACGTGAAAGCATATGCCTTCTTCTTGTTGAAGGAGGTCTGGTTAGGGGCCTCTGAAAAGAACAAAAATGGGGTGAAATTGCAAAGAGGGACTTCCTGAGTCTGTTCAGTCAGAGGTTCAGGCTGAGGTGTAAGAGCTGATCGACCTTGCAGTGAATCCAGATACATAATAATCAGAAGAGGCTCAGTTGGCGGTCCATGGGGCGATAGTGGGTTCTCCAACTTTTTCTATAATGAGAGCTACTTCTGTTCGACGAAAATCGCTTTGAGCTACCAAAATGTTTTTGTCACTTAAAATAATGACAACACCCATTAACAATACACCAGTAATCACTCAAACATTTCAGGCAGGTTTACCAGGGGACATGTCAGGAAAAGCATTATCAATATTCAGTGCCTCCACATGACTAATGCAATTAAGCAGAAGCAGCATGTGCCCTCTGGCACAAAGGACATAATCACAGCAAGAAGTCTTCCCGACACGGCTTGGATCACCATTAAACTGTCAGCTTTAACTGTGTTTTGGAAATGCAACCGTTTAGTCTTCATCAACATATCAGTTGCTGAAAATAAATACATTTTTCTCTCAAATACCTCTTTCATTTCGAGGACGGGGGTGGGGGGGTCAACAAACTTTCTTTAAAAAAAATAATTAAAAAAACATAATTTTTGCCTTCAAAATACCAGTTTTCATTTTTAGGTAATAAGAGGTCACCAAATATCAGCTGGTCTTAATCACTGAATAATCACATGTACAAATGCTCCACGTGGCAGCTTCTGATTTAAATGTCCAAGCTCTAATCACATGTCATGGCTCCCTTCCATAACATGAAGTATGCGAATAATGCTCAAAGTTATATCAGAGGCACCACTGTGCTAGGCCTGGACATCAGATCAGCCACCAAACATCAGTCAGAGCCATGAGTGTGCCTTTGGCGGCCACCCTTATGTCAAGGTGGACACTGTTATGTTAGGGTTGCTTGAAAGTAGGTCAGTCATGCTTACAGTATGTCAGTGATGGATTGGCTGGATGCCATTGTAAGTGTCTTGAGATTGGAAGTGCTGTCTTCTTTCTGGTGTATAAAATATCTGAATGATGCCCTCGTCTGAACTTCGCTTTGGAGAGCTACGTCAAGGGTATTGGCGAGCTACTCCTTCAAGACCCATGGGCTATAGTGAATCTTTACAGCCTGAATCCTCTTTCTTGGTGAGCTCCGAGAAGCAGAAAGTGGAGGAAGCTTTCTAGGCATAATAGTTGGAGTATGAGGAACAGATTCATCGTTAGCTAGAATTTTCTCTGATGTCATATCAGAATAATCTCTGCCCACCATAGGCAAGACAGAGTAGTTCATAGAAGAAGACCCTAACAAGATACCCTTAATTCCATCGAAGGCTGCTTTAATACCCTAGTACTTAGTGGAGTGCGCCGTCAGCCCAGCGGTGAATGGTGTGGCATCGTGTCCCTCAACAAAGGTACTTTTGCAGTCTCCTACTGGAGCCCCAGTTTCTGTTTTTTCTCTCCTTGTTAGGGGCGAGCGCAGAGCACTCCATCCCTTGTAGTTATCTCTCTTTGGGCTTCCAACCACGCCCATGTCACGTCAGTCACTTTCATTGGTTCGTGGGCTTGATTTTTAAAATTCGCTTGCTTTAGTTTGTGAACGGCATGCATACGTCATGCCTTTTCTGGTGTTTTGCCCACCTATACAGCACCGGTAAACTACTGGAAACAGTTGAGGCTCGATGTTTTCAGCATGGTGTCCGGACTTCTTTAGCTGTTTATTTTCCATACAGCGCGATCGCGCTGGGGTTTACACAGTTGGAGCACGCTCGGTTTTTCAGTTTTCAATTTAAGCACTATCATGTTGAATTCACATAGTGTGATCGTGCTGCGTTTTCTTTTTCTTTTCATTTGTGTGGCAAGAAAAGTCCGGTTAGGAGTTTACAACGCTAATAGCTCTAACTCGAACAAATGTGAGACCCGATGCATTGAAAATGCTTGTTCTGCTTCTTGTTCATTACCTTCTCTGACACCAAGAGCGCTGTTGTGCAGGCAAAAGCTCCCTTAGCTTATCAGGCTTCTTTGTAGATGGAGGAAAAGAAGGACTTGAATGGTCCCCCACCTCCAGTTTTATTGCTTCATGGGGTTTCAAGGATGCCCTGGTCATTTTAAGACAGTGTGGGCCCGGCTTGGTGTAGTGGGTATCGGGAAGACACAGGGTGTTTGGATCAATGGGCTCTCTCTGACTTCATCCTCCCCCATTTGGGTAATTTGACAACCATGAAAGCAGATTCCCTCAGATAAAAAAAAAAGGCAAACTGAAGAAAGCCCCTGCATATTTCAAGAAATAAATAGTACATACTAAGGGCCCAGCAATTTACAGGTGAGCAATCCAATTGGAAACAAAATTGGACATTAGAAACATCTGCCTGGAGCAGTCCCCTGTGGGATACCAAGATCAGCCAGGCACAGTGCACCTTTTTTCTTTCCAGGTTTAGTCTTGCTTAGTAAACAGTCATAATGCTTTCATTTTTCCTATGTTTTCTAAACTATGTATCTTGGGAAGCTAAATTCTTATGGTTTATTTCTACCATTTAGGCAGATGTTTCATTATTTAAAAAAAAATGTTTCAATGAAAGAGAGGGCCTTTGCGTATTTGCTATAGGATTGTTGAGTCTTAAACGTTCTTCTACCAAAAAGTTTTTTTCTATTTTGCAAAAAGTGCTCCAGGAATGCTTGCTGCAGGTTTGCGAACATATTCAATTCATGAATATCAAAATTCTATGAATGAGTAGTGTGTGCATAGTTGTCTTGCAAAGGAATCAGTTGCCAAATGTTCCTTAACATTTTAAGCTGGTAGAAGCAAAATGATGTGACCTTATTGGTGTTATTAGACAAGCAAGAGCTTGTCAAAGCTAAATCTTGTATTTGGGGACAAATTTTGTGAACCGTGAAGTGTCCCAAGATTTCTTGTCCACCAGTTTTTCCACAAGTCTGAATCTGCAGCAATCAGTTTTTGCTGAATTTGGCCATCAGAGCATTAACACTCATACTTTTGGTGACTGCTTGTAGTTATTTGTGTCGCTTTAATCATACACACTAGGTGAGAGTGGAGTGACATTCACAGTAAACAAGGTGGGGCCAAGTGAGGTTCACTGCTCCACCTTTCTGCAATCTGATTGGAGGGATGCCAATTCTCCTACTTGACATTAATAAAGTATTCAATGCCAAGTTTCATAGATGTGCAAAGTCAAAATCTCAGTCAGTGGCATTCTACCCACCTCTTTGCCTGTCCCCCTTCGTGTACGTCTCAAATGGAAATTGCTGCCTCTGAACCAAGGGGAGGACAAAAACGAGATGTTCTTTTATTTCCAGAAATCCAGGAACATTCCTGTCAATAAGCTTTTCTAAATGTGTAATTTTGATTGTTCAGTGTGCTAGTTTTGTTCAATAATGAAGTCATTCCAGTTAGTGGGTACCAGGCAGAAAGCAATTTGTAGATTACAGATAGCTGGGAAGGATGTACGCACTAATCCTATTACCTTATACAGAACTTTTCAGAGGATCCCAATTAAATACAAAGCGCCGAAGCCATTTGCTTGTTCAAACTTTGGAAACGAGAAGCCTCTATGAATGTCATTTTCCTGTGAGTAGTTGCTTTTGCAAGATTACGAGATTACCTTGACTAAACTGCTTAAAACTGAGCCACACATTAATTGTTGTGTTTAATACAAGAAAAAGCTAAAAGAAATCACATAGTTTGAGTTGGCACAGCTGAAACATTTCAGCAGCTTGGTGGAATGAGGGATATGTAAAGAATCTCTTTGAAAGTATCAGCAGCTAAGGTTCTGGCTTCCTAATATGAAGCAGAGACATCCTGAATTATTTTTTAGGGTTTTCACCTGATTCTCATTTACAGAGGCTTCTTTGGTTTCTTGGGAATATTCCTTCCTCCAGTCCACGTTTTTGCTCAGCAATTTTAAGCGAATCTGAATACCAAGCAGGAGTGGGAGAGGTACAGGGCACTCTGTACTGTTTCGGGTGCTTGATCATATCTAAGGCGGTTTGGATCCACTCGTCATATGCTGGCGGAAAATTGTCCTTTAAAGGCATGAGAAAAGCTAAACGGTAATGCAGAAATTCTCCAATGTCATATTACAAGAAGCCTGACTGAGTTTGGAACAACGCAAATGTTTCTTATGTCGAATGAAAGACCAGTCACACAGGAAGGTACGGTGATCAGTGCTGGGGCACTGAATCACCATCTCTTGATATTCAGTAAGGACGAAGAGACAGTATCAAGGACATGCCTCTTCACGTGCGCTGACAACTAATTGTGAAAGAGGGAAATACCATGTATTCCTGCTGGTGCAGTACATTGTCCCAGATGTTAGTAGCTTGAAAGTTGAGACAACTAAAAGGGCTAAAAAATAATAATAATATAGAAGTCCTAGATAGAGTAGCTAGCCCGGGCGCCTTAAGTAACCTGCACTGTTTAAGTGCATTGAGTGTTAATATTGATCTCATTGGCCAGTAACTAAGTTTGGCCAACTAAGTTTGATCAAGTTTTGTTGAGATATTTACTGCTTCTTTGGCGAGCAAAGCAACTCCACCTCCCCCTTCTTACTAGTGGTCTGTTCAAAGACTTTGGAGACTGATGGGATTGCACTTGCAAGGTAGGCCTTGAGGCCAACTTTGGTTAAAAAAAAAGATATTATGTATGTGTGCGTGTGCTTCAAGTGCAAGGTCGGCTAGCTCTGTTTATGCTTAGACAAAGAATGAGAATGTACAAAAACCCACATTTCAAAGAGTTGTTAGAGCCTACTACAGACTTAAAAGTTCCAGAGATTCAGGAGCCACCATCAAGCGGGCTCTCCTAAGAGTGTTGAGGAGGACATGATGGTCAAGTTAGGGCTTAGCAGGTACCACTTAATGTCAGTAATGCAGGTTGAGGTATGCGAACTGCAGATGTGCAGCAGTGCGAGCATGCTCTGACATATGGGTTATAATGTATGTATATACATTCGTGGCCTTGCATTCTCGCACCTACCATATAACCTGGGTACTGTTTCATTATTTTTTTATATTTTTATTTAAATAAATTGACTAGTCTACGTTGGGGAAGCCACTTAGATTGCTAAATTAATAAGATCAAATTGTTGATGCACAAAAGGAATTTGTGTATACCGGAGCAACTGGCAGCTCCTGCGACCTTCAAAAAGTTAACATTTAAAAAAAAAATGTATGTGTGAGTGGGTATAACATAAAAATGTGTTGCAGGAGGGCAAAAAGAGCACACAGATAAGACAGCAACACAAAATGTGGGCTGTGTTCCTTGGAAGAGGGAGAAGCTCACATAAAAAAAGAGAAGCACACGAGGAGGACCGCAATATGGAGGGCAGGGGAGAAGCACATGTGAGAGAGTTGGAAAACACATGCACTTGAAAAACAATTAACCTAAAAGTAAATGGTCGAAGGATGCAAGTCAGCCATCAAAACGATGGTATGCTCTGGAGGTGGGCACGAACCGAAGAAGAGAAGACAAGCCACTGAATAAAAAGCAAGCAAATGAGATGAAATGGCTGGGCACTTAGCTCACTAACTTCACTTAGGAGGCCTAAAACTAAGTTATTGATTGTTAGCCTTTTCCCGGAAGGTCTCAGAAACTCCTTACATCAAACTAACGCCAATCCAGTGCACTCCTAAATGATCGCCAAATTTGCATTTGTTCTCTTTAAGGCAAATAGACTGAAAGAGCTGCATCCTGCTTGCAAAAGTCTGAGATCCAAAAAGGATTCCACCCTTGCTTTTCTGAACTACAACTGTTTAGTGCCCTTCTGCAGTTGGGATGTTTCTGCCACCTTTGATACTGTTCATCATCCTACTCTGCCCCTCAATCTATAAAGATACTAGGATGGCCCTTTGATAGATTGCATCCTTCCTGACTAGATCTAATGTTTGTCTTCGTCTCTTTTGTTCCTTTTTGCTGGGGATTTTGCCCCTCTGTTAGTTACATTGATGACACACATTGTACTAAAACTTCAGAGCTTTAATCATATCTCTGAGGTCACGATCTACTACGTGTTGACCACAGAATGCGATTGCATTGCCTCAAATTTAACACATGAAACGCTGAGGTGGTAGCCTTTGCTAAATGATCCACCTTCCACTCATCCACCCTTGGGTCAAAAGACCTAACTCCTCATGTGAAGTCCAGAATCGAGCATTGTTCATGAATCAAACTGCTCCTTAATTCCTCATGTGGATCAAGTTACAAAAGAAAGAGTTGTACATGGGGTGCTTATGTAAAATCTTTTTTTACTTGTTTTTTCACCAAAAGGGTATAAGCCACCATCAACTAGAACTCTGTTGTCTAGATTATGTCATCTGGATAGCCATCAGGGCACCCATCAAAGTGATCTGGAATCTACAGAGACTCTAGAATGAAGCTGAAAGACCATCTTGATATCAGGTCTCACATTTCACATGCAATTCTCTATACTTGACTCTTGAATCTAGCTGCTGCAGCTTCAGCACAGTAACGACATAGACTGCAGAGAGAAGATATGGGGCTCATGGAGACCGTTCCTGTTGCCGTCTGTCTCCTTTTGTGCGCAGGGACTACGCTTCTGGGATACATCAAGGTCTATATCTTTGTTGGCATACCACAGGAAAGGCTGGGGACCAGCTGAGACATGCAGACAACAATCCTGTTGAAAAATTACCTAATAAGTATGGCAAATTGACTGTCTCACCATCACCCTATACCTCTAACAATCTATCCTCTATCTCCACTCTCTGACTTAACTCAAACTCATCCTACTAATATGATCTCCAAAATAACCCTTCGTAGACTCTTCCGTCTTCTACCCCTCCTGGCTCACCCCAAACATCAGTTTACTACTATGATCTCTCAAACAGTCCTTATGTATCTCTCCTTTGACTCGTCCCAAACCTCATTTTACTACTGTGATCTCTCTAATCCCTTTCTACAGCCTCTTCCCTCCTCCACCTCTCCTTTACTTATCCCAAACCTCATCTTCCTAATGTGATCTCACAATTAACACTTCTGGATTCTTCCTTCTTCTAAGCCTCAAATCTTCTATTGAATCCAACTAACAGACTCATGTCCTCCACTCAAATTAACTCAAACCTTTCTGCACTAATAATTTACTTTTATTTCCCTTTACTAATCGACCACTGATCCTTTTGGGTTTCTGAAGTAGTGTGCTACTCGCCAAAAAGGGATTTGATGCCTAATCAGGGGTAGTAAGCGCTATATAAATACAGTTACAAATTGAACACAATTGTACAAATGGATCGGATTCAGAGCCATGTGTGTAGCTCTTTGTGACATTCATGACTCAGGCTTTCTCCCTCCAGCAAAAGCTCAATACCTACCACCATCCAGAGCTCTTTCCTCGAAGTGGGCTACAGTCCCTCTCTCAATACAGTCCACACCAGCTGAACTTCCTTCTCAGTTTCACCGGCTAAGATATGGAATTTACTCCCTGCATGAATTAGGATAATCTACAACTATCGGGCACTTTCCCTGTCCATCACTATTGTGTTATAATTAAGCCTTAAACCCCATATGCGTTTATTATAATACTATTCCTTAACACCTTCGGCTTATGCACTGCAATGCAAAAGGACTATAGTTAGAGCACATCCACAAACTCATAGCTACTTCCTCCACCATAGATCTCAGTACAAACAGCACCCTGATCAGTGCTGCACCTGACAAGGTATCCAGGCTCTGGGTACAAACCTGAGTGCTCTGCCGCCCCATGTCAGAGGAATGGCGTGCTATTTAAATGATACAATATGAAGGAGAGGAGCCGGACAGTGAATATCATGGCCATTCGGTCCAGGTACTCGGACAGCTGAGCTAGCTGCTTAGTCTCGGGTTTTGCAATATGTAACTGGTGATGCTTCATCATGTGAGGTGATGGTTTTCTTTGGAAGATGCCTGAAGCAGTCGCAGCAATTCAGAGGGTAGTAGGAGGTTTATTGTCGGCTCCTGTGTAAAGACAAGGTTGCGTAGGGAGAAGATGTTCTGTTCACTAAGGAGAAACACCACTGTCGAGAGCATGTCACTGGCCACTCGCAGGGTGGTGACTTTGATCTACTTCTGGTAGGCTGCCTCTGCCAAGACCCGCATTAAGAACTGTAGCCCTTGCACGATGGGGCTGTCTGAGTGAGTGAGGGAGGGAAAATCCTTATTGGACAGGAACAATGTGTGACATCTTATTCTGATGCCCCACTGCCAGATGACAGTGGTGCAGAACAAAGCTAGTGTGAAATGACAAGTAATGCAGAGAAGGGCAAACAGGATGTCTTGTAGCAGAATATGGAAATGGTGGAACTGTGTGTTATCTGGCCAGAAAGAAAAGGCGGTTGCTTTGTACACCATCATTAAAAATCAGAATAAAGATGATACAACCATTTCAGCAGTTGGAAGACACTTGTAGGAAATGTAGACCAAAGGTAAGTCCTTGGATCGTAGCATGCTCGACTTGTAAGCTAGGAATGGCACAGATGATGGACAGGTGCAAACTCATAGTGAAGTTTAGAAATGCACTGAACAGTTGTGTGATTGCGCTGGACTACACAGTGGAGGGGCTTGAAAATTAGCTGAGAGCGCTGCCAATATTTGTGTCCTAGGTTTCTCTCCAGTGGCACCGAGACTGCCTTCTAGAACCTTGAGGGCAGATGCGGTCGCTGATGGTGGTACTACTATTGTGCTTTTGAGATGCAAATTCCTGCAAATGGGGAATTGGAGATTATATTCTTCCCTGACTGTGTAGAAGAGAACATACAGAAAGCATCAGTTTCAGATGCCCCTCAAAGAGCTTTTGAACATGGGTCTTAAAGAGGTGATAAGGAAACCTGCAAAGCTTGAGGACTGGCATAGTGAAAAGGGATACATATACGTTTGTGCTGATCCAATGCATTCCTTTTTTACCTAGATGACTCACAAATTTGAGTCATGAGCTTAGGGAAGGCCTCTGTATGAGGAATTGGGTTGAGGTTCGAATTGGATGTGGCTCATGTCCTTCTCTTCAAGCATTCCCCCATCTCATCCTTGGTTTCTTCTAGCGGTTACCCCACAAAATGCCTCCTTCTCTGTCCTACCTTATCTTGTTGGTGTTGTCCTTTTGGGGTTTCCTCCATGGTGTGAAATTAAAAAAATGTTGTGTTCACATCTTAAACATATATTCTGTGATAATTCAATAATTGTTTAAACAGTACAGATTCCTCATCCTGAACCCTTGGCAGTCCTCTTGCAGGGTCAGAACTTTTTCCATTGATTAAGTTTAGCCAACGACATGCAGCCTCTGATGTGGCATTAGCCATAGGCCCTTCATTGCAACCAAAAGTAATAAACTAGCTCTATAAAGGGCATTGACCTGTTCCTTATTTTCCATGCCTCATAAAATGCAGTGTACATTTTATTCTGGGTGTTGAACAAACCCAACGTACAACTGCACTTAAAGCATTTGCCAAAGTGATTGTGATAAGCGTAGCTCTCCTACCTCGACAAGAAGTCCACTTCTGCAAATTCTATTGAATGGCCTCATACAATCCAATTTGCCAGATAAGACTGTTATACATCTTCCAATTATATTGTTTAATGTATTTAGATTTATTCTATTGATCAAGCTAGATAAGATTTATGTTCACCATAGCAGTCTTGGATGCCTTTCGGCTATTAACTTTTCCTGTGTTTGACAGGTCCCGTGACATTCAGGTCCTGTTCTTTCACCTCTCCAGCAAGCAATTGAGTGCACCTTGGTCTAAATAGCTCTGTGCAGCTCTTTGACATCTCATTCCTTTCTTAAGGTGAAGCCTTTGCAAAGGACTCAGAGGGGCCACAAAATCAGTTCTTCAACAAGTTGTAGCAAAAGAGCCACCTGACTGTTTCATTGGTTCATCAACTCTGCCTGTGGTCCACTACAGAAGTCTGCCTTTCCTCTGGCTCTGTTGTTCATGCTAGCCATAAAATCAGCATTTTTAGGATGGGAGCTCATCTGGAAAAGAGATCAGTACATAGATATTGAAGTCCACATGTGTGTCTTCTACCCATCCATTCTAGGGTAGTGTTCCTTGCACTGAAGATCTTCTTTCTGATTGAGAGACCGACTCAGGTTCATGTCCTCGGGGACAACAATGTTATGGTGCACACCAGCTGTGAGCGACCTGATCCTTCAGACTGCTGGGAGGAGCTAAAAGTGTTTTTTCTTTGGGAGGATGGAATATTTTATTTTAAGAAAATGATCTGACCTAATTGTTTTGCCATATGTTTATACCTCCTGACTCAGACTTTAGGCCCTCCGGGTCCCAAAGGGGCGAGAAGGTCAGGGAGACCGATAGTCTGCTTGTTCCAGGGCACTGAAGGTGGAATTGCTGTTAGACTTGAAGGCTGCTGGGGTCTTGGACCTTCCTGTCGATGAATTGCAAGGCAATGCCAACCTCTTCACAGAGATTCTCACAGTCAACCAAGAGTTGGCGCCAATAAGTTGATAAGTGGTAAGCTAGGAAACTGCAGTCAGTGCCATCAACCCCATCTTTCTTCACATCCACCAAAGGAGACCATTTTTTACTAAGCTTTATCGGCTTAATTTAAACCCAATACCTTTATCTCTATCCCTGCAGATAGGTAATTCAAAAAAATAAAAAAATATTTGATGCACTAGAACACAAATGGGTTGCCTCCATCAAACGAGCATTGAAGGTACGCAATACTTCTCGTCTAGTAGAAAAATATCACAGTTTGTGAAAGATGGATTTTCTATCTCTTCCTGACCATCGATGGTCAGTTTTCACAGCTTCTAAATGACTGCAAAGATGTGGAGAGGCAGGCCACGCGCACTACCATTGATAGCACCAATGCCATAGCAGGATACATGGGAATAGACATTGTCCCAGACTTTACAGGCAAGCTAACAGTCTCAGAATAGGACAGAATATGAAGGTACAGACATTACTTCATACTCCATCTGTGCCTGTGCTTCAGGAATGTCTGGATTATGGGAATCTGATGTAATACTAGGGACACCTGAGTTAGAGAATGACTATCTACATAAATGATCAAGATTCAGAAGTAGATATATTAGGATAATATTGCAGTGCAATCACCAAAGTGACTGAGCTGTCTTGCGCTAGTGGAAGGGAGCAGTGCAGAACCATATTTACTAAATGTGTCTTACTGCTGCTCTCTCTCCCCCTGTTCTGGCGCACAAGAGTCTGCCTAGTGCCAACTGCACACCTTTGCGCTATATATGCAGCAACAAGATGCCAACTGCCCAAGGTAAAAATATTACAACCATCAAGCTGCAACCAAAGTTAGCGTACCAAATTTCAGGAGAATTCTTTTGATGAGGGTGCAGTGGGCCTTGACTCAGTTCTTTGTGGACATACAATCCGACCATTATCCAATGCTTAGGACTAAGGAGTTGTATTAATAAAACTATACAACACACACACAACCCCTTCCTATCTCTTATACTGAGTTCTACACTGACGACTCAGAGCAGCCTGACATGGTTATGAAGCAGATATTGTCTGCCCCATATGAGGCTTTTCAAGATTTATTTGAATGGTCTGCGTTTACTAACTTTTTAGATTTACTAAAAAGTGCTGCGCCAAAGTTTGCTGTGCTGCGTTACTTTAAAAACACAGGTATGCGCTAAACTACGATGCACCCCTGTGTTTCTCCCTGCGCCAAAGTTAGCTACCAGCGCAGGGATCCTTAAACCATAGTGCAAGGGTGTCCGCGTAGAGGGGGTTGATTATTTATGTGCATGAAGGTGGTCCTTCCTGCACATAAACAGTCTACAGTGGTGATTTGGCACTTCTATGTGTGCTGCATAATGCAGTGCACAAAGGAGTACCATATCATCATTTTTTTGAATGATTGTTTAAACAGTCATTCATATCCTTTTGCTCTTTCTGTGTGTGCTGCAGACTGCAGCACACATGGAAAAAGCAAAAACGAGGAGGAGTAAAAGTATTCCTTCCTGTTGCGCCATGCTAACGCCACCCCTGGGGTGGCGTTAGTTTTTGGTGCTGCCACAGATTTATGCCTTCTAGTAAATCTGGGCCAGCGTCAAAAGCAATGGGAGTTGCAGTGGAACACCTACAGCATCGCCCATTGCATGCCCCTCTGGGGCAGAAAACTGAGCCAGAGGGGTCCATATTTACAAGGTGGCGTTAAGCCACAAAACGTGGCACCTGAGAGTCAAAAAAGTGATGTTCCGGTGGCGCTATGGCCTTGTAAATCTGGCCCTTAGTCTTTAGTGTTCCTCTCTTCAATGTTGACTTAAAGCACTAGCAAGCCAATGGTTAAGGAGGCTCAAATGGACAACTGGATAAGGCTAAAGATCTGTGTATTTGGATACCCACTCTCCGGACCAAGTTCCCATTAGCCCTTACAGCTTACGTAGTAACATCAAATGTTGAGATGTACTCCAGAAGGATCGTTTCTGTAACTAGGCAGCAAACCAAAATCTACCTAGATATTGCATTAGCACTACAGTTGTCCCAATTAGCCCAGAGTCCACATAACTGATTATCAGCAAGCATACATTTGCCTTTTCCCCTTTGGCTCTCCTAAGGTCTACGTCAAGGAGTGGGTGACCACCATATTACAAATGAGTCAGCGAGGGAAGACTTAACACAGGCAGCTCAAAAAGATGTTGCTTCAACACGTGCTTAAGATTCTGCATCTCTACTGATCCTCTGAGAGACATCGATGGCCTCTCGCGCCAAAACAAGTCAGGCAGTTCATCTCAAAATCTCATATATGTCAACTCATAAATCTATATACTGGTAGGAGGCAGCTGTTTCCAGAAGGTGGTCTACTTAGATTACATTGAGCACTCTCTGAGATACTCATGTGTAATACATATTGCTTGCCATCAGTTCACGTGCTACATTTGTGTGGATTTACCACTGATAACAGCAATGGCCCATCAAGTCATAAAAGACTTGCTGTGTCTGGTAGCATCAGTCTGAGTACATGGTTTCCACTCAGACAATCGAGTAGTCTTCCCTTCTGAAACATTGGATGAGACCTTGTTTGATGGGGGAAGATACAACTCCAATTCGCACACATTTATTTAGCCCATAGTCTAAAGGATGCTTTGAAACAATCAATTCCACACTCAAAAAGGATGTTAGGCAACAGTGTGAATATAGTGCACAAAGGACATTCAATAGTCTTTAGAGAAGATTGTGTTTGGAATCTCAGTATGTATGTCCCAGACCTTCTCTTGGAGGGGTAAATCCTTAAAGCCAATCCCAGCTTGATTTGTAACTGAATTTGTAGGAAACCAGGCACCTCCTATTGGACGGTCAAAGATCTAGGTCAGTGCTGTAGATATTGAAACGTCTTAACCCCTGAAGGCCCTTGAGACTGTCCATGAAAATAAATCAACAAAAATATCCGATCAGTCGCTCTTTTCACCAACCTGTGCTAGTTCTGGCCCATTCTTTGCAGTTGGCCAGTACCTTGGCACCTGCAGATTACTCCTCAACCAAACTACCAGCTCCGTTACCTGGAAATACCCTGAAGACGTAGGCAGCATTGTGGCCGGTCCCTGCGAGGAAGGCTTTTATCCTGCACCAAGTAATGACGCTACAGCTGCCATCCAACGCACTACGAGTTCCGCAAACAGTGTGCCGGCCATGTTCCTGCTCTTCTGCAGGCTGCGTGTGAAATGGAAGACGTAACAAATACCATTCCAGATGTTTTTCTTCTACAGTAACCTTGTCTCCAATCTACATTTTGCACTGAAACAGAATATCTGCAATCAGCAAGTACCTACAGCCACCAAGGTTGTATACCCGTATAGTAAGATTGTAGGCAACCTATACTGTGCAGGGTATGATGACTTTATTTTTTTTAACAAAAATGTGACAGAAAGCTGTCTACCAAAACAGCTGCCCTTGTTGAAGTTGAGTTACAACTACACCCATTGTCATTTTGTATTTCTGTGATGGTTACACCTGTCGATCTCCCTGATTTTTCATTACAAGATGGAATATTTTGTAACAAGCTCCACTACTAGATCTTGGTGTCCACATAGACTGTTCAGGTCCTGCACACCTTCTGTCTCAGACTCAGTTATATTGTATCTCATGAGACCAAAGCCAGTGCAGGGAACATCGATGCTATTTACTAACTTCTTACGGGTGTAAAAGAATCCGCCTCCTTCGAAGATGTTTAATCTTAGTTGGACACTGATAACCACAAAGTCATGTACGGCTTCCATCAGTATGGAGGCAGGTATCTTTACCAACGCAGTTCAATGGGGGAGTCAAAACTACATACAGTGAAGCACTGTGGAACACTGCATGCTGCCTGCACACCAGCATTTGTGGTATGTTTCATTACTTTAATTATAGTGCCCTCCTTAAGTCTAGTTATTTGTAGCCTCCGGAAAATGTGTCTCATGATTTGCTCACAAGGCTGCCGTGTCATATCTGGTTCTGTGGGTGGTGCATCAGGCCCCTTTTTTCCTGCATGCACTCATGTCATACCATCTTTTCTAATTATAACATAGAGCTAAGACCTATTAGAGACAGTGAATTTATCCATATATGTGACTTTATACATGCATGTTTAATATGAAGGTTCTAATGCTCATGTCTGCCTTAAAAGGTGCAGTTGTAATTTATTAAATAATTGCAGTGTCATTTTATACCCGCTTCAATGCCACCGGACACCAAAACATTACTATTGTGACGAACCTTACATGCATTTTAAATGTACTATGTTTTTGTAACTTCACTTTGTCCAGTGAAAATGTTACTGAACTGTGCTAGAGAAGCGAAGCCTCATTATGACCCTGGCTCAAGCAAGATTTTAGAAATTAGTGTAGTCAGCTCCTGTTCGTGTTCCTTGTATCTATCCCTCCTTAGGACTTGTCACGTTCCTCCACACAAGAAAATCTTGTAACCTTATCATTTGTAGCTACCTACAAACTTCTGTTTGTGAAGTGTGCCCACTCCTATTCACTGGCAGAGAAAATGTATAAGAATGACTGAAAATTGTATGGATTTTAGCATTACATGCCCCAGTTGATCAAGGTTGAGGCTGTGTTCCTTGCATAATTTTGTATTGCTTCTTTGCTATTTTGCAATAAACTCATGTTACACTTTGTTGGTTATCTCGAGTGTTATGTTTTCTTTTACACCAGGGGTCTTCAAACTGGGGGGCGTGACCCCTTAGGGGGGCCTTAAGTGATCCAGGGGCAGGGGGCGCCAGGCTCTGGCCAGAAGAAGCATTATGCAGATAAATGTGCTTTGTTTTAAGTAGAAAACAATTTATTACATTTTTAAAAAGGAAAGATAACTTAACTGCAATGTTTAAATAACTCTAGACATGTTTAAACATTGCCATCTCAATAGAATAATTGTGAAAAATTCTCAGAGGGGCCCCCATGATTTGTATTTTTTCACTGGGGGGGGGACGCAGCATTAAAAGGTTTGAAAACCATTGTTTTACACGGTGTAGGCTTGGCTCTCTCATTGATTCACAAACAACCCTAGCACCACAGAGGAATTACTCACACCTTCTGAACTAGCCTTTGGTTTGACAGCTCACAAGTATTAGTAAATAATGGTCTTCTTAATTTGTTTACATATGCCATCAAAGGGTCGATGCAGTGATCTACTCAGCCAAAGAAGGTTTCCACTGTTTGTAAGGTGAGATCACTGATCCTCTTGCAAGGAGTCCTATCCAAGGTGTGAACCTCTTGCCGTCATAATGTATGGCTTAGGTACACTTTGTCAGGTATGGGCGGAGGAACAGTCAATTGCATCTATTAAGGCACACATGGAACAGCTCCAAGAACAAACCAATGGAGAAAAATTCCTTTCAGGTACAGTACATTCTGTGAAATGCAAATATGAAATAAATGTCAATTTTACATTTATGAACAATTATTTTTTTCCAAGATGTTTGTATTGAGTATTATTCAGAGGCAGATGCAGAGGGTAAGCATTATATTATGGTGTTTTCTGACACAACAAAATAGAACAGAGACATCTTAATATGCATACAGAGTGAGAGAACACAAACCGTGGAAAACTCTTGTTATTATCACATAATAAGTTAGCTGAAATGATACAGATCACTCTGAACAATGTTTTTCAAGTAGATAACTTGCATCCCGAGGATTT
The DNA here is from genome assembly GCF_031143425.1 of Pleurodeles waltl. Lineage (NCBI taxonomy): Eukaryota > Metazoa > Chordata > Amphibia > Caudata > Salamandridae > Pleurodeles > Pleurodeles waltl. The sequence continues at coordinate 37,047,793 of NC_090450.1, forward strand.
CCATGAATCCAGTGCTTTCCACTGCTAGCGTGACAGACTTTGTTTTATTTTTTTCTGTAATCACTTTTAAATTCGATATTTGATCTATTTGCCTTCTTTGATGGTGCATCAAAATGTGAAAACCTTGTTTATGCCTCACAACACACCATTGCACATGTTGCAACTTTAAGTGCACGCCCTCTTGACCACCATGAGTTAGGTCTCCATTGACAATATGATCCGGTTATTTCGTCTAATCTATTATTGTGAAGGAGATGTTATGTGGTTGCAGGTCCCAGGGAGGTCTCCATGCCCTCTCAACTTTGACACTTCATTCTGATTTCTACCCTATATATACCCTATGCTGTGGTCGCCTGTTGCCCAGAATACTCACTACCTTGCTCTATTTTCTAATGCTTTCTATTGTTACTCGAGTATATTGAGATGTGATGATCCACATATATGGTTCATCCTTCTAAAATCCACCTGCTGTGTTGCCGCAGTAACCATGTATTTCTAATGTCCATCAGTTATAAAGGTTGCCCTGTGGTTTCCACACGTCGGTAATTCTCACCAGGTTCTTCCCGTCTTCTGTTGTTCCCATGTATAGTCACCTGAGAACCAGCGATTCCTCTTATACACATTTGTCTCCTTGTTGGACCATTATAAAACCCTGTCTTGGTTACTGAGGGTGAAGAGAGGATGCCCTGCAGCAGGAGCTGATCCAGAGTACATCCATGTAGATAAGCATCCAGCTAAAGTCGTCTGCAGGGGAGAGGTATTTTCCCAGGAAGGTATAGAGAGAAGAGGTATTGGGGCCTCAATTCAATTAGGGTTCAAATACAGAGTTTGGTGTTTTTTTATTGCTTACTCCTTAACATTGGCTTGTGCTAAAGCCTCTTAATCCTCATAGGATGGCAGGTAAAGAACAACCATGTCTACGTCTTTAATGTGTGCACTGATTTTGAAGGGAGTAAATGAGGAAGGGCCCTATATCTAGTTCTCTGCAAGTGCAGTGGCAGTTTTGTTGCTTTTTTATATGTCCCTGTCCAATGAGTAGAGCCTATTGATGACTTGTTAGATACCTGTCTAGTTTACTTGCTCTGCAGAGACAGATGATGAGCTCCTGAACATCTATGGGAAACCTATCAGGTGTACACCCAGAAATATTGGGGTAGTCGACAACAGCAGACAGAAGAAGGCAGTTTTATCTTTCGACTAATCCAATCATTCTCCAATCCTAAGGTCTAGAATGGAAAATCATCAACCTCCGGTAGACCAGTGCTACATCAGATCTTTTTGGTGTTGTGAACTGAGCCGGCTCTGTTATGATGTTAACCCTGAGGCAATCAGCACAAAAGCCTAAATCCCAGTATTCTTCCTGCAAATGACAATCCAGGACTCTCTCCTGATTCTGGTTGACAGTAATCTTTCCAGAGAATTTTGTGCACCTCCAACAACAGTGGTTACCAAACCATGGGACCGGTCTCTGGATGTGGCCTTCAACAGCAACCAAAAGCCCGGAGTGACCAGCAGTTGGCCTCCAACTCCGTATGGCCATAAGACACCTTCAGCTGTCCCTCAGGTCTCCTTAATCTACTTCTAGAGCCCCAGGTTGCCCCTCATAGTGGTTGGGGTGGTACTGCCAAGTGCCCTTACCTCATCATATGTGGCCTTCTCACACCTTCAGCCAAACATATGACACCCCTAGCTGGCCCTGTGACTTTCACTGCTCTCAGGCATTCTCATTTGGCCCTCTACCAGCCTCAAACCTCCCCTGCTGGCATTAAGCACCAACTGACATTTTAGAAGCTCTCCAAATTACATACATTTTTACAAAACTGGGTCTGAGAGGGAGATATCATATGATAAAAATAAAAGCTGGAGATGAGTGAAAAACTCCCTTCAGAATGCTTTTAAGGCATTGTGAACATCAGGGGTTTATTTCAGCCATTGTAAAGCCCCAGCAATTGTACAATGATTTAGGAATGACAAGTTTCTGATCTTATTTTGCTCTCAGTGGTGGTTTAACAGGATGTCATCTTTTAAATCCACGAGACCATTCATAGCAAGTCAAAGAAGTCTTACTTCCCCTCAAACAACATAGATTATTAGCAAAACCTCAAAAGTGTCTTTTGGAATAGACGTCTGTTGAATATCTGGGTGAAGTCCTTTCCAATGAAGGAGACGCAATGGATATGTGGAAAGTGAAAGAAACATTAGAGAATGGCCCATTCCAACTTCTTTTAAAGAGGCCTCAGAGTTTCCATGGCCGGAAAACTATTGCAAACAGTTTATTGAAAACATTATTGGGTTTGGAACTCCCCATTACCTATCTTTTCAAAAAGAATATATTTATCAAATCATCAAGCTGGTATGGATTTTAACAAATTAAAGGAATAAAATATTCATGCTCCCATTTTGTGACAATCAGATGTCTCAAGACAATGTACTCTTGAAACCAGTGCCTCTGATAGAGCAATTGAAGCAGCCCTGATTCAAGAATACCAGAATAAAATTGAACATTTAATCACCTATTTATCTTGTAAATTCACTCCTGCAGTTCGCACTTATTTTGTTTTTGAGTTCTGTTTAAAGTAACTTTCTGTACTGATCATTAGGATTTGAAAGTGCCACTGTCGTAGTTGGACTCTTGCTCTAGGCAAGACTGCTGGTTTAGGGATGACAGCACTTTAGTTTGTAGACGACTAGGCCAAAACCCTACAAAAAGTCACAAATGTCAGGCCAACCCTCCCGGCTTACAAGCAGTACCTCACCAAAAACCCAAATAGTAAAAGGTGATTTGTTATAGCCTTTACGCATGGACTCAAGAGTGCGACATCTCAGGGGAGTCGTGGTGGAACAGAGATTACCCTTTTTTCACATGAGCAACACACAGGCAACAAAGGAGATGCAGTAAAGTTTTCAATAGGTTTTATTCACAAGACTACAATCTACTGTATACTGCGTGGGCTGCAATGATTAGGATAATGAACAATGCAAGAAACAGAATTGTAAAACTGAGACTCATGACAATGAAGACCCCCACCATCTTGCAATAACATGAGATGTGAAGTAAGCTCTAATACCCTAGCATGTCCATGAGAAGGGTCCCCAACCCTCGTTACCTTGGAATGAGGTCTCTAGTTCGGACTTTGTGGGGGATTCGAATGTTGGGTCTGCACCAAGGCGACGTGTAGCATAGATAGCGTTGATGGCATCTGGTAGGAATCCCTCTGATAATCTTGTCTGTGTGAGATGTATTTACACAGATCTTGTAGGACCCCTGACGCAGGTATGTTCCCAAACAATAGATAAAAAAGCATGGTTGGGGCGGCAATTATATAAACAATTCCCTGAAAAGGTACATTATGTTACTGTCACACGACAAGTGGGAAAGTACATGATGTGAATACCTACGTATATCACTTATCTTTTTCGCTGATAGTGACACCTTTACAGAGTGACACTGATAACATGAAATGTAAACATCTTCCTAACTTTAAACATATCAGTCATCTTGGAAAAAATAATTAAACAAATGTGCTAAATCAGAGCAGGCTAAGTAGGTTAAAAGTTACTAGGTAACGGGGGCACAGGCCTGCAAGCCAGAAGGCTAAGCTATCTCCTGATTCCCAATAAAAAACAAATAGGATCCACTACACCACCACAGGGTGAGCGCATGGGCAGCAGGCACTTTATATGGACTATTTTCTTTAGATGTATGTTTCTTTTATTCAATTAAATTCCTGGAACTTACAATGCAGGTGCTGGCAGTCTACCTCAGCAGTATCTGGAAAAAACAATTTCTTGAATCCAGTGAAACAGTTCTTCCTCCTCAAGCCTTCATTGCTGCTTTGGCCTCACATATTCTGGATCAAGTCCAAAGATGATGAAAGGAATTCAACATTATCAAGTTAATAGCTAATTTCTTCAATCACAGGTCTGAAGACCATAAATGGGTTAATTTTTTATAAAGAAAAATGTGTTCAATTTGAAGAAGAAATGATCATGCAATCATGCCAAGACTGATGTGTGGACACAAAGGAAGAACAGTAAAAGAGCAGTTAGTGAGATGAAAAGTTTGGTGGCAAACTCTTCGTCAAAATGTCTCAAAGTATGTCACGTCACGTGAAACTTGTGCTCATTGTAAGAGTGAAACCCAGACAAAGGATGGATTATTAATAAATTCTGCAATACCTGTGAACACTTCGGAAATGATTTGCACAATTTTGAGGTGGATTTATCTTCACCTCATGTTGTACAAATATAATGGTCACTTTGGATTCTTTCACCATGATGGCACATTTGTTCGCTTTGTCAAATATTACTTAGCATTTTAAAGGGTTATGGCCTTCTATTCAGACACCTTTAAACTCCACGAACCACTATTTAAGGTCATTTTTGATGGAGGTCCACAATACATTTCTAAATTGTGGAAATCCCTGTGCAAAACTTTGAGCATTCAAGAGCATGAACTTCTGGTTTTCATGCTCAGGCTATTGGCCAGATGGAGCAGTTCATCATTTCATGGAGAACTTTTCACGTTACATCCCTTCCCCTCAAGACAACTGGAAATCTCTGCTTCCACCATCAGAGTTTGCCTATAATAACTCCATTCACACCTCCACTGAGTTTTCACTGTTTTTGGCTCTGAGTGTCCTTTATCCTTCAACTATGCTAGAAATCATGGAAGAAAAGGACTCTGTTCTTCTTATTGATGTTGTGTAAAGCCTCCCTCAAACCAGAGGAATTATGATACATAATTTACAAACCTCTAAACTGTAACAAAGAAGACAGGCTAATCGACGTGGACCATTTCCTTCAATAAAGCAGGAGGTAAAGTTTGTTTATATGTTATCACTTTACATCATTCATCTCAGAGATCTACGTTTAGTCCAAAGGTGTATGGTCAGTTTTTCTATTTTAAAGATCATTAAACCAGTCACTGTCAAGTTAAAGTTCTTGTCACCATTCTTTTCATGTCTCCCTATTGAAATGCCATCTAACTTTATCTAAATCTACAAGATACCTCTTATAAGAAAAGGCCACCGCCATTTTTATTGAGGTCCACCCTTAATCATGAAGTTCAGGAAATTTGCGATTCCTGACGCATGAATGGAAATTGAAAGGTTATCATCCTTGTGACCATTCCTGGAAACCAACAGAAGCAGCTTGTGCTCCTCTTCCTGTCAAATGTTTTTTTTGTTGTTGTTTTTTTTACAGATTATCCCAATAAACCCAGAGCTCCTAAGTGGGGACTGAGTTTTGTGATCTTTGAGCCTGTGCTTACCTTGTGCGGTGGGTTGCTGCCATGACAGTCCCCCTCTTTATTTTTGCTCCCAGGCACACCTGGAGGGAGTTTCTGCAGACACACCTGATCTCCATAGCCCTTGGCTGCTGCAGCTGCATTCGTGCTTCTTCTTCCACCTTCTGGGGAGGGATGGGTGGCTCGCTACACTCAGGATTAGGAGGAGAGTCTGATTTCCTCTTGCATGCCACATCGCCGTAATGTCATAAGCAGGAAAAAAACATTATAATCACCTGAGGCATCTCAGTAATGGTGCAGGTACCTAGGATAAAATATTTGTAAGGTCAATAACACTTTTTTTTGCAATTAGAATATAAATCTATAGTCTGTTTCATTTTTTAGCATTTGAGTTTTTTCCCACTCTAAATTCCTGATTATTCTTGTCCCAGTGCATCATGGAAGAATTATACTTTCTGTTAACCAAGACATTTCTTACTGGGAAGACTAGTATTTAAGAGGATAGAACTGGGTTCACGATGCATTCCTTGATTATCACTGTCTGGTTTTGTTTAGGTTGCCTTCTCGTATTCCTGCTTTTTATTTATTTGCTCTTCGTCTTGCTGATTGGTCTGAAGTAGTTGGAAGTTTTTTTTCCTCATCTCCATTTTTACCCTCCATCTACAGTTCTACTTCCAGACTAATGTTCAGGAGCTTCTATTCAATCCTGGAGTAAGAAATTGCTATTGGAGGTGGAAGGCTATTTCTTCGTCCCAAGAAAGTCTTGAAGCAGTGGCCCAGTAGACCTGTTCTTGACACACACAGCCCTTAGTGCCTACGTGCCACCTGAGAATTCTATCAACTGGCCTCAGATACCCTCACTGGGCCACTCCATATATTATGTTGGCTTTCTGACACCTACCGATGGCACTCATACACATACACCTTCTGCTAGCACTCTTCCCAAAGGTTTAATCACCTCTGTGTGCGTACACATGGCTAATGGATTCTGTCAGTTGATTAAACCAACCCAAGTCCTACACCTATATTTGTTTATTCTTTGTACAGACCTATAGAGTAATAGAGTAAAATTCGGAGTACAAATCAACAAAACACCATAGTCTATGAAATTGCTAACATTAAAAATATTTTTAACAAATATTTAAAAGGTCTAAAAGCTATCTGTACACTTTTTGGGTTGGAAATCAATTCAGTATTAAGGGCCTGATTTAGATGTTGGGGGACAGGTTACCCAGTCACAAATCTGACAATTATTCTATTCGCTGTATTACCTTTTCCATAGGATTAAATGGAATCATAATTTGGCGGATGGGATATTCGTCACGTTTGGGACAGAGTAGCCCCATCTGTCAAGATCTAAATCAGGCCTAATATCATTGTAGTAATTTGACGTGTGATACACAAGGTTCTTAAGAATCATAGCTTTTCAACTTTTGACATTGGTCACACAAAAAGTGCATGTATGGCAATATGAATAGCCCGTTTTCACATACCACATGAAGCTGATAATGGTCATATACGTTTTTATATCACAAGTTCCTTTGTAGAGATAAACTATATGTTTTGAGGTTCAAGTAGAATCATCTAACCTCTGTCATAGTTGCCTGGAGGTGGGATTGTCTTTTTCCCTTTGGAGCAGTCCTATAAACTGGATCAGTCTTCTAATTGTTAATCAATGGGCCATATCACATTGAAGGCAATTTACACACATTTTCCTTTTTAGATCCTTTTGATCTGGTGTGCGCTAAGGGCCAAAGCAACTGGTTCAGTTAGTTTTAGTTGTTTCAAACCAAGGGAACTAGTATGTTCCAGCTAGGATTTGTCTGAGTGGACAAGTTTAACTCTTCAAAAAGAAGGTTTCTGGGGTGGGCCTGATTGGCATGGGCCCTTGCCAGGTAACAGGGGCATAGAAATGTTGAAATTCAGATAGAGGCTCTACAATGAAGAATTGCTCAAGGTTATTGGTTCCAAATTAATGTTTCATATCTATTACCTGAATTGTTTACTGTGTACAAAACAATAAAAAGAGTTTACCAAAAAAGGTTTCTGTGTGACCCGACTATGGTAGTTGGAAGTTGTGCCAACAGCGTGTAATATGCATGAAGCCTCAAAATCAAAGTCCAAACAGGTTAAGTTCCAGTCGGATGGCCATATGGAGGTCAACTAAGTATCAAGCTTAAATATGATTCCTATTCTAAAATGGCAGGTGTTTCAGGATTGTAAGAGTTGCGTGATGGTTCTAGATTATATTTTTCAATCTTGAGCAAAACAAGCCCTACCGATGTTGCTTTGGCTAACTGGGAAGGCAGGTGGCATTGCTATGTCATATTGTTTTAAAGCTGCATGCGTAAATGGCATTATTCTCGTACAATCTCAATTTTCGGGACTTTTGGTGTGCTGCCAAGTCTGCCATATAAATATCATCCCCACTGATGTCTATACCTCCCTGAACATGATCCACTTCCATCTTTGATGTACCTGATCCAAAGCTCCCAGAGATTAGTCACCTCAAGTTTATTTGCAGTGCTTTACAAACTCCCCCAGACAGATAAAAGATGCTCAACAGGCATTCAGACGTCCCTCAGACACACTCAGCTGAATCTCAAGCATCCTATTGGACAGAGATGTGGACTCTGACTCTAGCAGCTCCCTCTCTTCCTTCCTGACCTTCTTTCAAAGCAGAACTCACCACACCAAAGTAAGAACTCGCCTTGCAACCACTGTGTGCCTCCTCCAGATAGGTCTTCTTCAGGGATTCTTTTGTCACTGGTGCTTCCGCCTCTTTCAAACTTCTCAAACGACAGGAGGATGACAGGGGCTGCACCCCTCATTAGGGTTTTTTCACAACTTGCTGCTGCACCTGGGGCATGATTAGCATGTTGGATATGATTCTGCTCTGTGAGCGGTTTATTTCTTTGAGAATGAACCAGTGAGGAGATTATGGTTAAGAAAACCAAAGTAACAAGTGGAATCAGAACCCAATGTCAACATGCTCCCTAATGCTAATTGTCCCCCCCTGCCAGGCACACAGTCTGTAGGACAATTATTGGGTGCAAGGATCTCCTCCCTTCGAGTGTCATTCCTTCCAAAGTGAAGGAATAGCACTTTTAGTATTTTTCCTGCCTGAGTCGGCTCAGGACTGTGAAAGCCAGTGGGATGTGGTCCTGTACCAAGTAGCAGATTCAGAGCACCTACTGTCATCTCATGGGGAAGGGTAATACATACCAAAGAGACCTACAAAACGCCTGCAATACGTTCACTAATCAGTGGTCCTGCCCTGAGGTTTCTGCGTATGTGGCATCTCCTGCTGCGAGTCCCAAGAAGAAGTTTAAAGTTGGATACGAGAAGCATCGTTGGAGACAGTTCATGTCGATTCATGAGGTGAGATCTTTTTTGCCACCTGCCTCATGTGAAAAGCCTGAAAATATAACAAAAGTCTTCACCAGAGTTGTTTGTTTGGGCAACAAATCAAGGCTCAAAAGGATGTTGCGCTCTGTCCAAGACAGTTGCCAGATATGTAGGGGACCCATTGCTCAGCCCATGTACCCCCAAACACTAGTCTAGCAAGCAATCATCTTCACAGGGGAAACAAGTGTCTCTTTCTCCTCTTAGCTGGACTGTTTCTAGCCACAGTGCAGGGTCTCCTTGGGACATTGGTAATGCCAGAGACAGTACTTCAGATCTTACTGGGTATTACACAGTGTGTAAAGTCAAGCAGAGCGATATGGGACCCAAAATTGACTGAAAAGTAGATGGCGAGGAGTATTGCAGCAACAGACCAAGGGATGTTGTGCAATACACATTATCAGATGTATTCAGTCGTTATACCATTTCCTAGGATGATGAATTTGAGCTCACTGGGGGTCTAGGGGATATTAAGAAACTTGATGATGCCCATCAGTGCCTGAGAAGGGCTTTAATACGATGCATTGCTTTAGACGCTCACCGGTGATTGGGAACCTCTTATTGAAAAATGGGAGAGCGTTCTTGCAGCTAGACCCCCCATCCTTCCTTTAACGCCTTAAACGTCAGGACCAGCCTGGGGCATGCGGGTTGTAATGTGCATAAGCCAGGGACTTGGCAGAGCTTGTTCAGCATATCAGGCCAAATCCCAGTTTAGGAGGGGAATCTGGCTTACCAGGCCTGACCCTGGTGGTACACCGGCCTGTCTAATACCATCCCATCATCATCCTAGAAACTGCTAATTCAACCTTTAGGTCTTCACTTCAGTCTTCAGCATGAATAGTGGAAAGTTAATTACTTTGTTTCGGGTACCCAGTTTTTTAATCTGTAAACACCTTAGGTTGCTGGGCAGGCCTGCAGTATAGGTAGCTAGCAGTACCAGCCCACCACCCTCTCTACCTGGTGTATTTCATAACCAATTCAACAAGAGAATCAACAAGACTTGGTATAGCATTGAGTAGTTAATAAAATGTAGCTAGGATGTCTGATTGGTGTACCAATGCATTCCGATTACATAGGTGCGGCCGCTATCCTACAGATTGGTAAGTGTAGGTATATGGAACACAAACGCCTAAATTCAAGATAGCAACATTGCTAATTCATCTCACGACGTAAGGGAACAATGGACGTCATAAATGTACATACTTAATCAGCACTTGTGTTATGCACTTTTCTTTCTTGTATCCTCGTCACACTTCAGAGATGTACTGGAGATGTGAGAGCCAAAACGTGGTGACGCCCTGTCACTATTTTTTCATCTTTGTTTAATAACATGCTAATGTACATTACATATAATCATTATATACTAATATTTAGGTGTGTGTGATTTTAGGTTCAGATTGACCATGGTTTCCGATTTTCACATTAAAGTTGATCATAGATAAAGTGTATTTATGTTAACCTAGTCATAGCTAATATTGGCCTCAGTTTGAAAATTCTTGCTAATATCAAAACTGTATTTTTTGGTCAATGTGTGCTACATCATTATTTTTTCTCGTTTCAGGAGCCAAACTAACTGCAATAGTTTGAATCATAATTGTTTGAGTTGCTTTAATCTGCCTGAAAACATATCATATTGTTGATAGCTTCACCATGACTTTTTAATTGGTCTCCAGCTCCAGTGTTCAGGGCAGTCTGACTATAATGTTTCCAAAAGTATGAGAGATCGTCTGAATGCGCCGCAGCTGTGGGCTTCCTTTGTGTGAGGCCTGAGAATGCAGACAGCTTATCACCAAATGCAAGACTTTAATTGATATATGTCTTTTGGGAAGTTTAGGGAGTTGTATTTCTCTTTAGAAATTTTCCGTATAACTATGCTTTGTTGAGACAGAAAGAGTCAGATTGTTCCTGTGCACCTTTGAATGCAGCTGCCCTCCTGTCCAGCTGAGAAGAGCTGCTGCTGATTAGCCTCATGGCTGAGACACAGCATCAGGGAAAATAATTTGATGTTGGGTAAACAATCTGAATTCCGACACAGTAGCGAAAAAGAGTAAATCCTCGTAGGGATACAGGACGACCAAACCTAACAGTGGACAAGAACGGAGCGGCTGCCTTACTCGTTCTTCTGACACTGTTCAATGATATCATGTAGACTTCATCATCCTGCAATATGTGAAAACGCTGTAAAGTGGAATGCATCGTACCTCAACAACAGACAGTATTTGGTTTTCATAATACACTTTGTATCCACCGCTCATTCCCAACATTGTGGGCTCCCTCAAAGGGCAGTCACCTATGCTTCCCACTCAACAACTCCCTAGTCCCCTTACCAGACCTGATCAGATCATTCAACCTTACATTTTACAATTATGTAACTGATATGCAATTCAGTGTAAAGACTAATGGCCCAAAAGACTTCTAACAAGTCAAGAGTTGATGGTTGAAATCAATACTTGGGGCCTTATTACGAGTTTGAAGGTTACTTAACTGCCAGACTCACAGTGGTGGTCCGACCGCCACATTATGACCCAGGCGTTTAGACCGCCAGGGTACCGTCGTCTCTGCCAGGATCGGTGATCCTGATAGGTTGACCACGGTTGCAGGTCACAATTAGCCAGGGCAGCGCTGCATGCAGCGCCCGCCTGCTGATTATGACCTGGTTCTCTGCCTATCGCGAATCCAGAGTATCAAAGTGGATGACCCCCTAACACACCAACCATAGTAAATCGGATCAAGAACATAAAAGATATGCTACCAGCACAGGAAAAGGACCTGCAGATCTAATCAGCAGAATATCACATCTAATACAAATGTGTGTCTATCTCTAACACTTTGTCACCCGTCACACTGCTAAGCACTACCTCTCATAACACAATAAATGAACCTCATCGTCACAACACTGAATCACATCCCAAATAAGCTCAAAGCCAATACAACACTCATCCAACCACATGGTGTAGGGTGCTACCTGCATGGGAAAACACTTCAGAGAACAACATAGGGGCTATAAGCACTAGGTAAATAACATAATACAATACAACTTTCATCTATTGGGCTGTTAGAATTATCATTATGTCTAATATCACTCTTTGACTATTCAATGCCTATTGAGACTATTCCAACAACAGGTGATGCAAAGCACTCCACTTTACTCAGATCCATTGATTCCATGGCTGAGTGTTATATTCTCTTAGCTCTATTAAAGGTCTCTTTCAAGCTCGGATTTTTGCAGTACAAAAGGTGTTCCTGAGACTTTTTGCCACACTAGACAACTACAATCTGATCTTGTAAATATTGTTCAATGGATTCCTAGAGATAACAAATGGATGCCATAATACCTAACTCAACAACATAATTAACAATTCTCTCTTCATAAACAACCTGTGTCTTTCTACCACAATACTGGGATCTTCTACAATCAATCAACATGTTTAAAGTGTGCTACTCACCCATAGAGTCTCAAGAAGCTGTGGGGTAGGGCCTCAGGGTTCAGTCAAAGAGCCAGGTCTTGAGGTCCTTCCTGAATTGAGGTGTTGTTGGCAATTGTCTGAGGTGGAAAGGTATGGTCTTCCAACATTTTGCCGCAAGGCAGGTGAATGATCTTCCTCCAGCTGAGGACTTCCTTAAGTGTGGTCCAGCAGCGAGTGACTGCTGGGAGGAGCAGAGAGGTCTGTCAGAGAACTAAAAGGTTATGCAGTGGTTGAGGTAGCTGGGTCCAAGGTTGTGAAGGGCCCTGTAAGCATGTACGAGGATCTTGAAATTGATCCTCTTCTCGACGTGAAGCCAGTGGAGAACCCTCCACTGTGATGTGTTCTCAGTGGGGGATGTTCAGGATGAGTCTGACAGAGGCGTTCTGGATTTGTTGTAGCATGCTCAGGTTCTTCTTGGTGTTTATGCCATAGAGGGCATTGCCGTAGTCAAGTCTGCTTCCGATCAGGGCGTGTGTCATGGTTTTGCAGCAGTCGCTTGGGATCCATCTAAAGATCTTCAGTAGGAATCTGAACGTGTGGAAACAGGTGGAGATGAAGGAGTCGACGTGTCTTGTCATGGTGAACGCTGAGTTGAGGACGACACTGAGGTTGCGTGCATGGTCTGTAGGGGTGGGGGTGTGGGCAGCCAAGTGTTGATGGCCACCAGGAGTTGTCCCAGGCTAAGGAGGAGGGTCCCAGGATGAGGATTTCGGTCTTGTCAGGTTTAGCTTAAGTCAGCTCTTCATCCAGGCAGAGACTGCTTCTATTCTGTCTTGAAAGTTCTTCTTGGCCATTGTGGGGTTTTCAGTCAGGGAGATAATCAGCTGTGTGACATCGGCAGAGGAGACAATGTTCAGTCCATAGTTTCTGACGATTGGGGAGAGAGGGCCATGTAGATATTGAACAGAGGGGGACTCAACAAGGATCCCTGGGGTACTCCACAGCAGATCTCTGTAGGTTCTGACAAGGGCGGTGGGAGTCTGACTCTCTGCGTTTTGCCTGTCAGGAAGGAGTGGATCCACCAAAGGGCATTGCTGCATATGCCCGTGTGTGGAGTCTAGTGCATGGGGTGCAGTGGTACACTGTATCGAAGGTGGCTGATAGATCTAGTAGGATTAGGGCTGCTGTTTGGTCGAGGAGAAAGCAGATGTCATCTGTGGCGGTGAGCAGGGTAATCTCAGTGCTGAGATTAGTTCTGAATCCTGATTGAGAGATGTCCAGGATGTTGATGTCCTCGATGTGTTGGCGGAGCTGAGCGTTGATTGCTTTTTCAGCGACGTTGGCAGGGAGAGGCAGCAGCGAGATGGGACCGTAATTCTTGAGATCCGTAGAGTCAGCTGTGGGTTTCTTCAAGAGCGGGCGGATCTTGGCGTGCTTCCAGTCCTCGGGGAAAGTGGCTGACTCTAAGGAACAGTTGATGGTCTTGCGGACTCAGGCACTGGCCTTGTTGAAGATGTAGTGGGGGCAAGTGCAAGTGGGGGCTCTGGAGTGGATGCTGTTCATGATGGAGCGAGTCTCATCCGTCATGAGGGCGGTCCAGGTGTGCAGGAACAGTGGGAGTTCAGTGGATTTGGGTTGGGGCATTGTTGGTGAGTTCAGAGAGCCTTAGGGTCCGAAGCTGTCATAGATACCCTTAATTTTTCGATGGAAAAGGCGGCTAACCTGTCACAGCGGTCCTGGAATAAAGGGATGTTAGTGGTCTCAGCTTGTGATTTGGCATATTCCTTGATGACTATACAAAGTTATTTTGTGTTGTGAGTCGTGGCATTGATGCGGTCCTGCAGGGCAGTTTTTCTGGTTGATCTGATTAGGCCATGATGGGAACAAAATGATGCCCTTAATGTTCTGCAGCCTCAGTGTACTCATCTCAATGGCTCAAACTGGAGATCGCAAAATTATTTCTGGAAGACAATAAAAAAATTCTCTGAACCTAAACACTTATATAGCAGTGTAATTTTCCGTCAGAGTTGAACTTATTGAGATATTTCTCAAATTCATGTACCGAGGTTTTCACTTAATGTTAGGTAATATTGGAGTTTTTTTTTAATATTGTAGGTAGATTTACATTCAGCTTTTTATAATATGAAGTAAACTAACTATTCTTATTTTTGATAAATTAAGCATTAGATGCAGTAACTATAATTTTTGCAAAAGCCAAGTAATACTATCTCAGTTTGCAGATACACTGAAAATGTACGGAACTTCACAGCTATGAAGTAGTTGTCAGCGAATGAGAAGTGTCATGAAAATGATCTTTCTATTTTTTTTTAGAAATATAAAATTGGCTGAGACTGTAATGTATAGAAAGTGAATGTACTTTAATTCCTATGTTCCCTACATAGTGACTCGTTTTTCACTTTCCATAGAAATGAGAACACAGTGGTTTCCTGATGACTGTGCCTTTAATCCTGGATGTCCTGAAAATGATTTCCAGTTTTTTTAAACACTATGCATCTCACTACGTTGCTGTCACATTCAGCTGGTTAGCCCGGTAGTGACGTGGCCATGTTCAGAGAAATGTGTATGTACATGCTTGGCTATGAAAATGCTACAATATCTCCTTGTAAGCAGGTTCTGACTATCAAAAAGGAGAACACTGTGATACATCCTCATTCATATGCGAATATAAGAGGATCAATCGGTGGAAGGTATTATTATGCAGCCTGTTTGAACTACAGTTGACTGCTTGAGTGCTGGATGTTTTGATAGTAGTGTTCATGGGGGTCTGGAGGATTATATCTGAATTGACAACACTATATATACCCAGGCTAGACATAGATCAGCCCATCATAAAGCACATGAACATGAAAACGTGCGCTGGTCAGACTGTTTCATACCTGCCCATTATAGTGTGTTCTTGGGGTATTGGTACCCCAGGGTTATGTAATGATGTAGTTATCTTGGAAATAACCATGCTTTCACTTAATTTCAGAAGAATACGGGTTCCTGGATGATTTGAAAATAGGTAGGTATTGGAGCTTGGCTGTTAGTACTGAGGAAGCAATGCCACCCATGTATGTCTTACTCTAAGGTTATGATGATCCGTGAGCAAGTCTGGAGTGTCCTATTTTGTTATATCTTGTAAGTGTAGTAGTCCTTTTCTTTTGGAGGCTGTGGAAGAAGAGTGCCTTGAACAATTCTTCTCTATCTACTTGGTCTGCGTTAACCGCCTCTAAAAATTATTGTCTACTATTTTTGTTCTTTTGTGTAGCATTTCTGTTCAAACGTAATCTGAAATATACTGAAAGTGTGATGCACAAACAAGTAAAATAAATAAACAGCCTTGACATGTTTACCAGGCCTATATGTGATGTTCTACTCGAGCTCAGGGTTTTTCCTTTGCACTGTAGGACATGAAGCCTTATTTATTCCATTACACAACAGGACTAAAAGCCCCAGGATTCACAGGAAAAACCCTGGACTGGAGCAGCACACCAGTCTCAAGGCGCTGTGACACCTAGCAGCTATGAATAAACCAATACAGCCATCAATTTAAACATTTATCCCTGGCCAGGACGAAAGGCCCAGTAGCACCAGTACAGAATCCAGCGCTTGAAATGGAAAAAGAGAAGTGCAGGTACTATGTAGCAAAGTACTTGCTTATTTCTGAGAAGTGCTGGTACTCTCCAATTAAAAGTATTACTTTTTTTTTAATAAGTGCAAGTATTCTCCACAAAATAAAAAGGTGCCGGTACTCCGTCCCCGACAGTACCGGCCCATTTAAAGCACTGATAATGAGTATGGTGCCATGGCTCATTCCAACCCCCTAGATCACAACCCCGTGGCTTGCCCCGGCACGTGACCAGGGAAGACTAGCCGGCTCCAGGAGGCTTCTCTTTTCCTACTTCCGGCGCCGCTGCGGTCGCCGGCCCCCTCGTCACGTGACCCTGCTCGGCCAGTGCGCCTGCGCGGCACGAGCGGTTTCAGATAATCCGGAAATGGTGGCCGTGGCTACTGCGGCTGCGCCCGGCTTGGCGGACTGAGGAGCGCGAGAGGTAGACAGCTGCGCGCAGCCCCCGGGGGAGGGAGGAGGGGCGCCGGCCATCCGCCGCCATCCGGCCCCGGCTCGTCGCCTGGGAACGGAGACGCCGGCCACGCCGAGGCCCCGTGGCTCGCCCTGCCCTCGGGGCCTCGTCTCCCCCGCCTGCCCGTGCGGAGGGAGGGGGAGCGGGCTCGGGCCGCCCCCGGGGTGTGCCCGCCGCCTCCCTCCGGAGATCCCATGCCTTATCAGCACCGCCTGAGGGCTTCTCCTACCTTAGCCGGAGGCCCTCTCCACCGCCCGGTGCCTCCGTCCCAGGAGTGTCCTCCATTTAAAATCCTCAGTCCCAGCCCTCTACAGTGCTGCTTACAACCTCACCCTCTTAAAAAAATATTTTTAAAAAAAATCACTAAGGGGTGAGACCATTTCTGTGAGTCCCACGTACACCCTGTTTCTAAAACATCTGGCATGAGGGCCTCTTTCCATGCTCGGTTGTGGATCCCTATTCACGAGCACCGGGAGTCCCCATCCCCCCCTGCTCGCAGCCCTGTCCTGTCTCCCTATGGCTGGGGGAAACTGCTACTCTCCAGTCCCCCGGGCGGCATTCAGAGAAAACACAATTGAGCCCCTCTTACTCTGACAACATGCTCCTTGTGCCCCCTGCTTACTTCAAACTCCTGTGCTCAGTGCGTCCCACAGCTGTCAGTGTCCCTGCATAGGTGTGTAGAGGTCCAGACGGGCACCAGGGGCTCTACAGCTCGCAGTGTGTCTGGTCCCTCTTATGTTTGAAGCACCTTTCGTTTCCACATTGTCAGTATTCCCCCTTCACCACGTGTCCCGGTGTTCGAGCTGGTATGACTCAGGGTTTTTTTGCACGTGACCTGCAATGCACATGTTGTATTTGGGGCTTGACAAGATGCGATGTTATTAAAATAGTTTGATACAAGTGTGATCTATTAATTCAAATCATATAAGTGAAAACTACACTTGAAACTGTTAATGCTGGTTTGACGTGTTTGCGGTTCAGTCTGACTTGTAAGTAGGGAATCTGCCATATGCCTTATGTAAAACTCCCTTTTCTTCTTGAAGTGTGTGTAACTTCGCCCCACAAATCTCCCGGTTTCCCTTCGCCACCTGCAGCCTTTTTTTTTTTTTGGGCTGGTAGCAACCTTGCTTTGCTTTATATCATATGAATTGCATTGTGTGTGTATATATACAATTGCTCAATCATGCCATTGTGTGCCCCGCAGTGGAGTACTCCTCTCCATTAATGAATTAATTGATGTGAATAATGCGCAGCTGCTATTTCTACCCACAGTGACGTGGCTTTGGGATCGAACTGGCCCTCGTTTTTATGGTTCCTCTTATAGTTTAGATCTTCTGCCCACATGCTCGTAACGTTCTCCTTTACTATCCCTGTGACCCCCCCCCCCTCAGTCTCGTTTCGAACCCCCTTTTTTTTTTTTTCTTCTTCTTCTAATTGCCTGTGACTGCCTCCTTTCGCCGTCAATCCTCCCATATGGCGTTTCGGGCACACTTGCTTCGTTTCTTTCACCTCTGTTCTCTCTGCATGCCACCCTCACACTGATGCTCCGTCCACGTGTGTGGCTTGAACTCTTGCCCCCCCTCCCCTCCCAGGGGCTTTGAAATTGACCTGTAAAAGGTGTCAGATATCCCAGTGCACACTTTGTTGTTGAAAAGCGCGGGTACTCCCCTGTTAAAAGTAATGCACCCATTGAGAAGGGCTGGTGCCTTCCCCTTTAGATGAAAGTACAGGTAACCGGTACCTGTCCACTTACAGCGCCATTATCCCCCCCCCCCCCAAAAAAAAAAAAAAAAAACACGGGAGCCGCCGCGCTTCCCACGCCCCCCCTTCTCTGCACCCCAGTGCGCTCTGATGCACTGGCAATGAGCGTCTTCCCGGTGGGGGCCCCTGCTTTGTCCCTGCACTCAGTGCCTGTCAGTGCAGTGTTCCCTCCACACCCCGTTCCCTGTCTGCTTCGGTGACTCCCTCGTTGCCCCTGTACCGGGAGACCGAATCGCTGTAGAATTAAATGCTATTTGGCAGGCACTATCGGTCATCTGTTTTAATGATCTGTGCAGAATACGCAGCGCTATTTATTGTAAATCCGGATTCGGCGCTGAAGCGTGACGCTAAAGCAGCCCTGGTACTAGATGTCACGCTCGCCGCTTGAGGCAGTGTGACTGCTCACGGCTGCTTATGACACGTCGCTGTACCACTCGTGGATGCCGTCTGGACAGAGTTGCCTAGTGTCTGGTGAAAGGCTGCTGTGCCCCCCACCCCGCACATGTTCATGTCACGGCTGGGTTCTTAAGGTTATTTGAGGTAACGGGTGCCGGTCAGTGAACTTCCCGTTACACAACTAAAATAAACGTGTGTGCTCCTTCCTCGGTCAGTTCATTGTTTCTCTGCGCTGATTAGTTACCGTTTTTACTTGCTACGATTTTGTTCGTAAGCGAATAGCTTATATTTACAATCCTGAATTAAACTACATTTATTTGTGGTTTGGGGGGGGCGGATAGTTGTTTTGGAATCTTATAAAATAAATACTTGTTCAGGGTGGCTGGCAGGAGGCGCCAGACATCTGCGCGTCTTCTACTCGACCTACCCATTCTGGTGCCAATCAGCGAGGTGGCAAATGATGGCATCGTTCTTATTTATTACGTCTGCTCTAATACCACACCTCACAAATTGTTGTAACAAGGTAGGAAGTAGCTTGGACGTCGTGGTTCCAGGTTTGGGAACCTGGGCGTACCCAGCAACAAGCATGTTTTGAGGGCACTCAACACTTCCCCTCCAATCTTTTCTCACGCTGGCAATTTACTATTGAAAAGGGTAGGAGTAAAACTTTTTTTCTCAGTGTGAGAAATAAAGAAAGTAGGGAATGGGATTTTTCAATTGTTAAACAGATTTTCTTGCATGAGCATATATAATTTGATCATTCTTAAATGAACTTCACAAACGTTTGGAAGGCGTATGGTTTCCGGTCCACTTCTGTAAGGGGGGTGAGGGGTGCACCTTTGTCACTTTCATTAAGAAACTGGCACCTAATTATTTTGATGTTGGTTTCAGACTGATTACTTTTGTATAGTATTGAATGCATCAAGGTAATGTTTCTAAATGTTTCATCAATGCAATTGCTTTTAAAGTTGCACAGTAGTTCAGCAGAATCTATTTCAATTTGCAGCTTTTATGCATTTTATTTTGAAACTAGACGGTCCCCGATGTTGCTATTGTGGTTATGTAGTTGAATACAATGTAGCAACATTATTAATAACATGCATATGTTCAACTTTGCAAACGGGTGTACAGTTTCTTCTGCAGCCACGGCCAGAAATGCCTTAGACTGCCTGCCAAAGTAGTAAATGCTTTGTATTAACGAATCGTATACACATGTGAGCACGTAGAAAACACTTCTTCGCAGATCCATACTGTGGTGCTGGAAACTGGCTTGGTCTGCAAGGGGTTGGGCCTACTGGTGACTCGTTGCTTCGACATGGTAGCCTTTACAACCCCCCTCCCTCTTAATGCTCCCTCATTCGTGAGTTGCCGTGTCCACCTGCCATTACTGTCGTCACAACAAAAGCCTCAAATTGTAGAGCGGAGGGGGTTTCAGCACTCCCATAATGCCTTCCAGGGCTCTGTTTCCTGGGCACAGTGACCTTTTGAGGTTGTAAGAGGCACTGGTACAGCTGCCAGCTGTCTGTGATCACCACTCCAACATGCACACACTTTGTGACTATGGCATGCTGGTCGGTGCTTCTCATGTGCATGAAACAACCCGTTTGCATGACACACGACACATTCTTCTTAACACATCCCTATACACTTCTTACAGGTATAGATGTAATACTCCTGCTTTCCAACCGGCGCTTACATATTACATGTGCCTCGTGTGTCAGCACTTTTCAAAGGACAGCCAATCACTGTGGTTTGTAGTTAGCAAAGACTGGAGTGTGCAGTGATCTGTCAATCAGCTGACTACAGAGCGTCAGTGTGACTGGAATGCTGACTCATTGTGAAACGCAGAAATGACGTATAGGTGTATTGTTTCTTTTAAAAGGCCAGCCTGTCAGTGTGGTATGTCGCAGTGAATAGCTGGCATTGCCTGAGGGTTATGTAGTACAATTATCTCTCACTCTCGGCTGACTGCAAAGATTTTGTGTGACTTGAAGATTGAACACATGTAAAAATATGAAATTCCTTAGATCTAGCGCATCCTTAATCTTAGCCAATTTAAAACTGCAAGTCTTGCTCATAATTCTCATTTCCGATTACCTCTGCCCTTCAGGTATAACATTAAGTGGGACTGCCCGCTTCTGAAGCACCTGCCGAGCTCCTCGCCTCTCTCATTCAGGTTCATGTTTCACAACAGCACACTAACATGTCCAGGTTCTTATCTCATGGCAGTGAGATCGTGAGGTGCTGTGGACTCCACACACTAGTCCTGATGGTGGCATCATATCATGTTTTCCTGTGTTATGATACTGGAAGTGTTTTTAGCCAGAAAGATGGACAATGCCTATCTTTTCCAAGTGATGTCTAGGATAATTAGTTTTTCTCAAGGCCACCTACTTGAATCACTTCAGGTCTCAGTCTTTTGGCAACCGTGTCTTCAATCTTTTAACAATGGACATCTTCAGTTCTTCAAATAATGCTCAATGTCAAATGATACTGCTAAGAAATTGCTGTTCCATCTGAACATTGTGGTTCCTTGCCTATTTGCATAACTTCACTTTTGACTCTGAAATTGATTCCTGTATCGATGTCAGTACTGAGAAGAATATTTGTCCAGGTTGATTCTCAGCATCATCGTTTTAATGTGGTCCCAAGCTTAATCCTATAAATGAACATTTTTTTTTTAACTGTAACGGTGACCATACTCCACATGTTAATTTGCACAGTAATAACTTTCACGGCAAGGTACAGAGGGCGATCTCTGCCATGCCCTTTGCTAAATTGTCCCACTTCACAATTTTCATGAGTATATTTTCAGTGGGATCACACTACATAATTTTCCGTTCACATTTGTATTTATTTACCCCATTGAACCACAAGTAAGCCTCTCTTAAACCAGTTAGCACGATTGACAAAAGTCAACTGCTCATATGACATTTATGAGGTATAGTTACCATTTGATGGTCCCGAGATGGTCTGTAGAAAGTTGTATATGTTCTATAGGATGGTTTCATAATGGCTCTGATCAGTTCCTTGTGGGATAGCAGACTATTGATGAATATATGCTTTGGATGCATAGTGTATGTAATCTGTACTAATTGATTTGCTCCCAGGATCTCCGCTGCTGGGCCAGTGCTTTTATAAAAAATCACACCTTTTTAGTCTCAAGTGTATTTTTGGTGTCGATCTGCAACACTCCTAAAGGTTGACAATTTCTCAACTAAGGTAACAGTTTTGTTGAATAGGCTAGAATTAGATTAAGCTAGGCACTTAGAAAATCGGTGTGGTCTGACTTTTTTGCTGGGCTGTAGCACTCCGGCATGTTTTATGGTAAGAATTTTAGTGTACATTTTAGAGACCAAATTGAGTACACCTGTCAACTGATAGTCTCAGAATAAGGTCTATTTTAGGAATTAGCGCAAGTACATGCCCGCACACTGAAGCATCTTGATGTTAAGGACCGGGGGAAAAGATAAAGAAGAAAAAATAAGTAAACAAGACAAACTCACTGTGGACCTTGAACTTGATGATTGCGCAGTGAGATTTCACTGCACATTCCTAATCTGAGAAGTTGGAAATACTGCAAAGAACTATTGGGAGGATGCCTTGAAGCTTAGGCCTATCACCCAAAATCCTCTACAGCTGGATCACTAATGCTTAACTGAAACATTTCTTGGAGATTGGAGGCAGAGATCTAACTGGACTGTATGGAGACACTGACTAGGTGGAAAAATTGATCCAGTGTTGTATAACAGTCTGTCAAGCAGAGGGGTTTCTGTTGAATCCTTTTACTTAGTGGTATGCCTTTTCAGGTTCTGTCGTCTCTGCAAATTGTGATAAACTTCTCAGATCATTCAGTAATCCCTCTGCTGATTTAGATCCCACATAAATTGCTTTGTAAGGCTTAGATAGATCGCATTGCAGTTGTTTAGATGGGTGATGACCCAGATCCCCAGTACCTGTTCAAATATTTCCATAGGCTTAAATGGGCGTATTGATCTTTAATTTTCTGATTGATACTTGACACCTGATGGGATCTGGCAAGCTTTTGCCAGCAGTGCACCGATAAGTGGCATCCTACGGCTCTGTTTTTACTGCATACCATGACATGGCAGAGCTGCATTTAAACACCACATAAGTGTGTTGATGTTGGTTAATTTCTTTGTGAACCGTTCCGCGGTCTTCTGATGATTTTCTAAAACATATGAAATACAGTGTGCTAGGAAACAATGTCCACTTCCTAAGACAACAGGTTTCTAACCATGCAACAACTGTAGAAAACAGATATCCGTCACTGGGCTGGACAAGCTGTCTTATGTTTGGGCTTGGGATACAACTTGAGCTGTGAGGCATAGTGTGCCCTTATGTACCTGAAGGTGATTCAGGACTGAGAAGAGAATCTGTATTTTACCGAATACATGTGCTTGTGGGTTTCCTAAGTCCAGCTTGAAGTGGAGGGTGCAAACTTGTTCCACTCCCAAGGGCTCTCTTGTGAGAGGTCAATTTCGTGGTCTAAGTGCTAAAGCAAGTCAACATTAAAATCCATACATATGCACAAGTAAGTGACGCAGGACTCCATCCCATACCACCACTCTAGCGGCTACTCTAGCCAACGATGGTGTTACGTTGTTAGCCGGTGTAGGAAGTTGGCTCTCTATGCACTATTTCAAAGTAAGGAATAGTATGCACATAGTCCAAGGGTTCCCCTTAGAGGTAAGATAGTGGCAAAAAGAGATAATACTAATGCTCTATTTTGTGGTAGTGTGGTCGAGCAGTAGGCTTATCAAAGGAGTAGTGTTAAGCATTTGTTGTACATACACCCAGGCAATAAATGAGGAACACACACTCGGAGACAAATCCAGCCAATAGGTTTTGTTATAGAAAAATATATTTTCTTAGTTTATTTTTAAGAACCACAGGTTCAAATTCTACATGTAATATCTCATTTGAAAGGTATTGCAGGTAAGTACTTTAGGAACTTTGAATCATTACATTAGCAGGTATACTTTTCACATAAAACACAATAAGCTGTTTTAAAAGTGGACACAGTGCAATTTTCACAGTTCCTGGGGGAGGTAAGTTTTTGTTAGTTTTGTCAGGTAAGTAAATCACTTACAAGTCTCAGGTTTGGGTCCAAGGTAGCCCACCGATGGGGGTTCAGAGCAACCCCAGTTATCACACCAGCAGCTCATGGCCGGTCAGGTGCAAAGGTCAAAGAGGTGCCCAAAACACATAGGCTTCAATGGAGAGAAGGGGGTGCCCCGGTTCCAGTCTGCCAGCAGGTAAGTACCCGCGTCTTCGGAGGGCAGACCAGGGGGGTTTTGTAGGGCACCGGGGGGGACACAAGTCAGCACAAAAAGTACACCCTCAGCAGCACGGGGGCGGCCGGGTGCAGTGTGCAAACACGCGTCGGGTTTACAATGGTTTTCAATGAGAGATCAAGGGACCTCTTCAGCGTTGCAGGCAGGCAAGGGGGGGGGCTCCTCAGGGTAGCCACCACCTGGGCAAGGGAGAGGGCCTCCTGGGGGTCACTCCTGCACCGGAGTTCCGTTCCTTTAGGTGCTGGGGGCTGCGGGTGCAGTGTCTTTTCCAGCCGTCGGGAAATGGAGTTCAGGCAGTCGCGGTCAGGGGGAGCCTCGGGATTCCCTCTGCAGGCGTCGCTGTGGGGGCTCAGGGGGGACAGCTTTGGCTACTCACGATCTCGGAGTTGCCGAAGGGTCCTCCCTGAGGTGTTGGTTCTCCACCAGTCGAGTCGGGGTCGCCGGGTGCAGTGTTGCAAGTCTCACGCTTCTTGCGGGGAGTTGCAGGGGTCTTTAAGTCTGCTCCTTGAAACAAAGTTGCAGTTCTTTTGGAGCAGTGCCGCTGTCCTCGGGAGTTTCTTGTCTTTCTTGAAGTCGGGCAGTCCTCAGAGGATTCAGAGGTCGCTGGTCCCTTGGAAAGCGTAGCTGGAGCAGGTTTCTTTGGAAGGCAGGAGACAGGCCGGTAAGTCTGGGGCCAAAGCAGTTGGTGTCTTCTGTTCTTCTTCGATAGTGCGTCGTTGTATGGTTATCACCTTGTGCTAAAGAATATACTCTAAGATCGTACAGATTACAGTTTATGGCAATGGTTTATGTTTTGGCAAAGCCCACTGATGAGCTAAAATATTTTCAGTGTGATCATACTTGTTAACCCATTTAAGGAGGTGTGTGTGTGTGTGTGTGTGTGTGTGTGTGTGTGTGTGTGTGTGTGTATATATATATATATATATATATATATATATATATATTTTGCACCATTGTATGACTGTATACTTCATTGATGCCTTGTGGGAAAGCCTGCGTTTAATACAGTAGGCCTCAGTTGGTTATGATGACAATGAAAACGTCTAAACTTGACGGGTTCATAGGGGAAAAGTTATGTCACTTATGTGTGGATATTTATTATGAAAAGTTTTGACAGGCCAGTAGGTGTGACCTCTTTACTGTGAAAAGCATGTGTTAAAGCAATGCACTTTGAAATTATTCTACCAGGCAGCCGTTAGTTGATGGATTGCTATGTTGTAATCCTTGATAAGCCCTTTTAAGAAGGGTTGCATATTGTTTTGCCAGCGTTAGTACATATTTGTAATTTTATGACTATATGCCTGGTGGTTGCCAGTTAATGCAGACTACGGTAGGGCCTGAGCAGTTTATTGTAACAGAGCCAATGATGATGGCTGTTGACTTGATAGCTTTTGCCAGTGAACCTATTTCACATGCTACCAGTTGATCAGTTTGTAATAAGCTGTTATGCCAAAGCCAGCAGTCCTGACTTCGTGTGAAAGTAATTCATCGAAGCCAGACTATCTTAAAAGGTGGATTGGTTTTATACTTGTTTAGACTATTGGCAGGTATTTTGTTACATGGATGCTTACAAATCACTGCAGTAGCCAAACGTGCTGGTACTCATTACCCCCTTTGAGAAACTTTGCAGGTAGAAAATCTGCGCTTAGAATCCACGTTAGGGCAGCATAGGAGGGGTTAGTGTATTATTTTGCCATCTGTAATTTTTATACATATTTGTATTTTTAACTGTTTGCTTTGTTTCCCATTTGGGAAAACGTCTGCTCAGTGTAGCAATATAGAGTTGGTTTATGGTCACAAGCTAATTCTAAAGGATGCAGGCCCAATTGGTTCAATGTGAAATATTTACACGCTGTTTGGTCTGCTATAAATTAGGAAAAGGTGATCAGTCAGATCATTTATTTTGAAAAATGTTTACGCCTCGGCCACTAAAATTGGGTGGTAGGGGAGGACCAAATTGTGCAGCAGTTTTGGCTGAATTATGCAGCATGAAAACGCACATTATGTGGCACAATGCGTCATATTTTGTGTTTTGGAAACAACTAAAGAGTATGGCCACACAGTCCACATTACAGAATATGCTTGAAAAATCTTGGTGTGCAAAGGTTGATTGCTAAAACTTATTGAGTAACTGTAATGTGAAGGATCATTTGGGCTATGTTAATATCGGAACTGTAAGCAATTTGAATTCTGACCTTTATAATTATGTGATTCAGTCTCAGAATGTTGGAGTGAACGTTCGGGAAAGTGTTAAACAGGAAATTTGTCTGTACTTGTGGTTGGAGTGAAACTTTCTGTATTTAAGGACATGAGTTCCTGTGCTCCTTGCCTGGATTAGGTTATAGTTGCTTTCGATGTGTAGATGTCTTAGTTTTCAATGTGGGAATGTAGCAGAGATTCAGACTTCAATGTAAAATTTTATAGGAGGTCAACTTCCAAGTTTCTCTTGGATTGAAAATTTATGGAACAATTCTCTTAAGTTATCATTATAAAAGCATAACTGCCTCCATTGGTACACATCATATCGCATACAACCCAGTGGGCCGGCTGCGTGGAATTGTAAATTAAAATGGAGAGTGTAAAAATGCCCCAAGGGTGTGTAATTTAATAAAACATCTACCTATCAATGGGACAGGTTGCTTCATAAATTTACTTGCTCTGTAAAAAAAAAAAATCCACTTGTCCCTTTGGTGCCATTTAGTGCAGCAACATATTATGACAACAATCTCATTGTTTAAGGGCTCTGATAACAGCCTCTCTGATTATGCCAATACTCATACTATAGTAAGGTTAAAATACTAGCAAATCTCTTATTTTGCCACCTTTCCAGAGATGTACTTACTGAGGCTGTATGTAACAGTAAGCAATAGTTCCACTTTTGGAATGCCCTTTTGAGTCTCTGCAGACCTATGAACTTGCATGTTTTAGAAGTTTTTTGCCAGCTCTTCACTATTTGTTTTCCATACTGAGAAAGCTTGGAAATGTGTTCCTGACAGTTGGGGGTGAAAAGTAATTGGAGGAAAAGCAAACTTGTAAATGCTCAATAGACTTTCGCATAAGCAAATCTAGCTGTACGTATCTTCTTGAACTTAAATGTAGTTAATAGATATTTCCTAGGAGTACAATTTCCCGGCCTATTTCTGTGAATTCTTTGTAATTCATGAGTCCTAAATCTGCACTAATTTGAGGACACATACCATGGTTGGACTTTTGTGACTTCCTATAAGAATTGGGCCCCTAATAAGGTCTAGCGTTAACCAAGACCTTTTTGTTTTTATGCTCTCGCTCGACTTCACTATGAGTGATACTGTTGTGCTCTTTCACAAGGAGCATATCCGCGCACACAGTAGTTTTCTTCAATGCCAGAAACTACTGAGGCAAAATGTGCTTTTTGAGACCAAAAAATATTTTTGCCTTTTGTCAGTGTTTGCTATAATAGTGGGTCATCAGCTCCCACATCAACAAACTTTTACAAAAACCATGTCAAAACAAGACCTGCATTAACAAAACCAAAAGGCGAACAGCTAATGTCGGACCTACTAACTTTGACAATACTTGTTTATTTTCATGTTTCCCATAAGCTTGTTGAAACTGATTTTTCCAATATGGGAATATATATATTTTTTTGAAATACTAGCTAGCATCAACGCATTTTACTAAATAACGCTTCAACGAAATGGTACCTAAAACTTCACAGCAGATTTTAGCAAAACCTTTTTGTAGGAAGTTGGCTCTGTATGTGCTATTTCAAAGTAAGGAATAGCATGCACAGAGTCCAAGGGTTCCCCTTAGAGGTAAAATAGTGGTAAAAATAGATAATACTAATGCTCTATTTTGTGGTAGTGTGGTCGAGCAGTAGGCTTATCCAAGGAGTAGTGTTAAGCATTTGTTGTACATACACATAGACAATAAATGAGGTACACACACTCAGAGACAAATCCAGCCAATAGGTTTTTATATAGAAAAATATCTTTTCTTAGTTTATTTTAAGAACCACAGGTTCAAATTCTACATGTGATATCTCATTCGAAAGGTATTGCAGGTAAGTACTTTAGGAACTTCAAATCATCAAAATTGCATGTATACTTTTCAAGTTATTCACAAATAGCTGTTTTAAAAGTGGACACTTAGTGCAATTTTCACAGTTCCTAGGGGAGGTAAGTATTTGTTAGGTTAACCAGGTAAGTAAGACACTTACAGGGCTTAGTTCTTGGTCCAAGGTAGCCCACCGTTGGGGGTTCAGAGCAACCCCAAAGTTACCACACCAGCAGCTCAGGGCCGGTCAGGTGCAGAGTTCCAAGTGGTGCCCAAAACACATAGGCTAGAATGGAGAGAAGGGGGTGCCCCGGTTCCGGCCTGCTTGCAGGTAAGTACCCGCGTCTTCGGAGGGCAGACCAGGG
The DNA here is from genome assembly GCF_031143425.1 of Pleurodeles waltl. NCBI lineage: Eukaryota > Metazoa > Chordata > Amphibia > Caudata > Salamandridae > Pleurodeles > Pleurodeles waltl. The sequence continues at coordinate 37,075,813 of NC_090450.1, forward strand.
GGGTTTTGTAGGGCACCGGGGGGGACACAAGCCCACACAGAAATTTCACCCTCAGCAGCGCGGGGGCGGCCGGGTGCAGTGTAGAAACAAGCGTCGGGTTTGTAATGGAAGTCAATGGGAGATCTAGGGATCTCATCAGCGCTGCAGGCAGGCAAGGGGGGGGTTCCTCGGGGAAACCTCCACTTGGTCAAGGGAGAGGGACTCCTGGGGGTCACTCCTCCAGTGAAAGTCCGGTCCTTCAGGTCCTGGGGGCTGCGGGTGCAGGGTCTCTCCCAGGTGTCGGGACTTAGGATTCAAAGAGTCGCGGTCAGGGGAAGCCTCGGGATTCCCTCTGCAGGCGGCGCTGTGGGGGCTCAGGGGGGACAGGTTTTTGTACTCACAGTCTTAGAGTAGTCCTGGGGTCCCTCCTGAGGTGTTGGATCGCCACCAGCCGAGTCGGGGTCGCCGGGTGCAGTGTTGCAAGTCTCACGCTTCTTGCGGGGAGCTTGCAGGGTTCTTTAAAGCTGCTGGAAACAAAGTTGCAGCTTTTCTTGGAGCAGGTCCGCTGTCCTCGGGAGTTTCTTGTCTTTTCGAAGCAGGGGCAGTCCTCAGAGGATGTCGAGGTCGCTGGTCCCTTTGGAAGGCGTCGCTGGAGCAGGATCTTTGGAAGGCAGGAGACAGGCCGGTGAGTTTCTGGAGCCAAGGCAGTTGTCGTCTTCTGGTCTTCCTCTGCAGGGGTTTTTCAGCTAGGCAGTCCTTCTTCTTGTAGTTGCAGGAATCTAATTTTCTAGGGTTCAGGGTAGCCCTTAAATACTAAATTTAAGGGCGTGTTTAGGTCTGGGGGGTTAGTAGCCAATGGCTACTAGCCCTGAGGGTGGGTACACCCTCTTTGTGCCCCCTCCCAAGGGGAGGGGGTCACAATCCTAACCCTATTGGGGGAATCCTCCATCTGCAAGATGGAGGATTTCTAAAAGTTAGTCACTTCAGCTCAGGACACCTTAGGGGCTGTCCTGACTGGCCAGTGACTCCTCCTTGTTTTTCTCATTATTTTCTCCGGCCTTGCCGCCAAAAGTGGGGCCTGGCCGGAGGGGGCGGGCAACTCCACTAGCTGGAGTGTCCTGCTGGGTTGGCACAAAGGAGGTGAGCCTTTGAGGCTCACCGCCAGGTGTGACAATTCCTGCCTGGGGGAGGTGTTAGCATCTCCACCCAGTGCAGGCTTTGTTACTGGCCTCAGAGTGACAAAGGCACTCTCCCCATGGGGCCAGCAACATGTCTCGGTTTGTGGCAGGCTGCTAAAACTAGTCAGCCTACACAGATAGTCGGTTAAGTTTCAGGGGGCACCTCTAAGGTGCCCTCTGGGGTGTATTTTACAATAAAATGTACACTGGCATCAGTGTGCATTTATTGTGCTGAGAAGTTTGATACCAAACTTCCCAGTTTTCAGTGTAGCCATTATGGTGCTGTGGAGTTCGTGTTTGACAGGCTCCCAGACCATATACTCTTATGGCTACCCTGCACTTACAATGTCTAAGGTTTTGGTTAGACACTGTAGGGGTACCATGCTCATGCACTGGTACCCTCACCTGTGGTATAGTGCACCCTGCCTTAGGGCTGTAAGGCCTGCTAGAGGGGTGTCTTACCTATACTGCATAGGCAGTGAGAGGCTGGCATGGCACCCTGAGGGGAGTGCCATGTCGACTTACTCGTTTTGTCCTCACTAGCACACACAAGCTGGCAAGCAGTGTGTCTGTGCTGAGTGAGAGGTCTCCAGGGTGGCATAAGACATGCTGCAGCCCTTAGAGACCTTCCTTGGCATCAGGGCCCTTGGTACTAGAAGTACCAGTTACAAGGGACTTATCTGGATGCCAGGGTCTGCCAATTGTGGATACAAAAGTACAGGTTAGGGAAAGAACACTGGTGCTGGGGCCTGGTTAGCAGGCCTCAGCACACTTTCAATTGTAAACATAGCATCAGCAAAGGCAAAAAGTCAGGGGGCAACCATGCCAAGGAGGCATTTCCTTACACAACCCCCCCCCAAACGAAAGAGGATGAGACTAACCTTTCCCAAGAGAGTCTTCATTTTCTAAGTGGAAGAACCTGGAAAGGCCATCTGCATTGGCATGGGCAGTCCCAGGTCTGTGTTCCACTATAAAGTCCATTCCCTGTAGGGAGATGGACCACCTCAACAGTTTAGGATTTTCACCTTTCATTTGCATCAGCCATTTGAGAGGTCTGTGGTCAGTTTGAACTAGGAAGTGAGTCCCAAAGAGGTATGGTCTCAGCTTCTTCAGGGACCAAACCACAGCAAAGGCCTCCCTCTCAATGGCACTCCAACGCTGCTCCCTGGGGAGTAACCTCCTGCTAATGAAAGCAACAGGCTGGTCAAGGCCATCATCATTTGTTTGGGACAAAACTGCCCCTATCCCATGTTCAGAGGCATCAGTCTGCACAATGAACTGCTTAGAATAATCTGGAGCTTTTAGAACTGGTGCTGAGCACATTGCCTGTTTCAGGGTGTCAAAGGCCTGTTGGCATTCTACAGTCCAGTTCACTTTCTTGGGCATTTTCTTGGAGGTGAGTTCAGTGAGGGCTGTCACAATGGATCCATATCCCTTCACAAACCTCCTGTAATACCCAGTCAAGCCAAGGAATGCCCTGACTTGAGTCTGGGTTTTTGGAGCTACCCAGTCCAGAATAGTCTGGATCTTGGGTTGGAGTGGCTGAACTTGGCCTCCACCTACAAGGTGGCCCAAGTAAACCACAGTTCCCTGCCCTATCTGGCATTTGGATGCCTTGATAGAGAGGCCTGCAGATTGCAGAGCCTTCAAAACCTTCCTCAGGTGGACCAGGTGATCCTGCCAGGTGGAGCTAAAGACAGCAATATCATCAAGATAAGCTGTGCTAAAGGACTCCAAGCCAGCAAGGACTTGATTCACCAACCTTTGGAAGGTGGCAGGGGCATTCTTTAAACCAAAGGGCATAACAGTAAACTGATAATGCCCATCAGGTGTGGAGAATGCTGTCTTTTCTTTTGCTCCAGGTGCCATTTTTATTTGCCAGTACCCTGCTGTCAAGTCAAAGGTACTTAGAAATTTGGCAGCACCCAATTTATCAATGAGCTCATCAGCTCTTGGAATTGGATGGGCATCTGTCTTGGTGACAGAATTGAGCCCTCTGTAGTCCACACAAAACCTCATCTCTTTCTTTCCATCTGTGGTGTGAGGTTTGGGGACTAAGACCACTGGGCTAGCCCAGGGGCTGTCAGAGCGCTCAATTACTCCCAATTCCAGCATCTTGTGGACTTCCACCTTGATGCTTTCCTTAACATGGTCAGACTGTCTGAAGATTTTGTTCTTGACAGGCATGCTGTCTCCTGTGTCCACATCATGGGTACACAGGTGTGTCTGACCAGGGGTTAGGGAGAAAAGCTCAGGAAACTGTTGTAGGACTCTCCTACAATCAGCCTGCTGTTGGCCAGAGAGGGTGTCTGAGTAGATCACTCCATCTACTGTGCCATCTTTTGGGTCTGATGACAGAAGATCAGGGAGAGGTTCACTCTCTGCCTCCTGATCCTCATCTGTTACCATTAACAGATTCACATCAGCCCTGTCATGGAAGAGCTTAAGGCGGTTCACATGGATCACCCTCTTGGGGCTCCTGCTTGTGCCCAGGTCCACCAGGTAGGTGACCTGACTCTTCCTCTCTAGCACTGGGTAAGGGCCACTCCATTTGTCCTGGAGTGCCCTGGGAGCCACAGGCTCCAGAACCCAGACTTTCTGCCCTGGTTGGAACTCAACCAGTGCAGCCTTTTGGTCATACCAAAACTTCTGGAGTTGTTGGCTGGCCTCAAGGTTTTTGGTTGCCTTTTCCATGTACTCTGCCATTCTAGAGCGAAGGCCAAGTACATAGTCCACTATGTCCTGTTTAGGCTCATGGAGAGGTCTCTCCCAGCCTTCTTTAACAAGGGCAAGTGGTCCCCTTACAGGATGACCAAACAGAAGTTCAAAGGGTGAGAATCCTACTCCCTTCTGTGGTACCTCCCTGTAAGCGAAAAGCAGACATGGCAGGAGGACATCCCATCTCCTTTTGAGTTTTTCTGGGAGCCCCATGATCATGCCTTTTAATGTCTTGTTGAATCTCTCAACTAAGCCATTAGTTTGTGGATGGTAGGGTGTAGTGAATTTATAAGTCACTCCACACTCATTCCACATGTGCTTTAGGTATGCTGACATGAAGTTGGTACCTCTGTCAGACACCACCTCCTTAGGGAAACCCACTCTGGTAAAGATAACAATGAGGGCCTTGGCTACTGCAGGGGCAGTAGTCGACCTAAGGGGAATAGCTTCAGGATACCTGGTAGCATGATCCACTACTACCAGGATATACATATTTCCTGAGGCTGTGGGAGGTTCTAGTGGACCAACTATGTCCACACCCACTCTTTCAAAGGGCACCCCCACCACTGGAAGTGGAATGAGGGGGGCCTTTGGATGCCCACCTGTCTTACCACTGGCTTGACAGGTGGGGCAGGAGAGGCAAAACTCCTTAACCATGTTGGACATATTGGGCCAGTAGAAGTGGTTGACTAACCTCTCCCACGTCTTGGTTTGTCCCAAATGTCCAGCAAGGGGAATGTCATGGGCCAATGTTAGGATGAACTTCCTGAACAGCTGAGGCACTACCACTCTCCTAGTGGCACCAGGTTTGGGGTCTCTGGCCTCAGAGTACAGGAGTCCATCTTCCCAATAGACCCTATGTGTTCCATTTTTCTTGCCTTTGGACTCTTCAGCAGCTTGCTGCCTAAGGCCTTCAAGAGAGGGACAGGTTTCTTGTCCCTTACACAGCTCTTCCCTGGAGGGTCCCCCTGGGCCTAAGAGCTCAACCTGATAAGGTTCAAGCTCCAAAGGCTCAGTTCCCTCAGAGGGCAGAACTTCTTCCTGAGAAGAGAGGTTCCCTTTCTTTTGCTGTGTTGCAGTTGGTTTCCCAACTGACTTTCCTGTTCTCTTGGTAGGCTGGGCCATTTTTCCAGACTCCAGCTCTACTTTTTCACCCTGTGCCTTGCACTGTGCTCTGGTTTTCACACACACCAGTTCAGGGATACCCAGCATTGCTGCATGGGTTTTTAGTTCTACCTCAGCCCATGCTGAGGACTCCAGGTCATTTCCAAGCAGACAGTCCACTGGGATATTTGAGGAGACCACCACCTGTTTCAGGCCATTGACCCCTCCCCATTCTAAAGTAACCATTGCCATGGGATGTACTTTTCTCTGATTGTCAGCGTTGGTGACTGTGTAAGTTTTTCCAGTCAGGTATTGGCCAGGGGAAACCAGTTTCTCTGTCACCATGGTGACACTGGCACCTGTATCCCTCAGGCCCTCTATTCTAGTCCCATTAATTAAGAGTTGCTGTCTGTATTTTTGCATGTTAGGCGGCCAGACAGCTAGTGTGGCTAAATCCACCCCACCCTCAGAAACTAGAGTAGCTTCAGTGTGGACCCTGATTTGCTCTGGGCACACTGTTGATCCCACTTGGAGACTAGCCATACCAGTGTTACCTGGATGGGAGTTTGGAGTGGAACCTTTCTTGGGACAGGCCTTGTCTCCAGTTTGGTGTCCATGCTGTTTACAGCTATGACACCAGGCCTTTTTGGGATCAAAGTTTTTACCCTTGTACCCATTGTTTTGTGAAGAGGCTCTGGGCCCACCCTCCTGTGCAGGTTTTTGGGGGCCTGTAGAAGACTCTTTACTATTTTTAGTTTTGGTTGTCTCATCACCCTTCTGCTGGGGAGTCTTTGTGACCCCTTTCTTTTGGTCACCCCCTGTTGAAGTCTTGGACACCCTTGTCTTGACCCAATGGTCCGCCTTCTTTCCCAATTCTTGGGGAGAAATTGGTCCTAGGTCTACCAGATGCTGATGCAGTTTATCATTGAAACAATTACTTAACAGGTGTTCTTTCACAAATAAATTGTACAGCCCATCATAATTACTTACACCACTGCCTTGAATCCAACCATCTAGTGTTTTCACTGAGTAGTCAACAAAGTCAACCCAGGTCTGGCTCGAGGATTTTTGAGCCCCCCTGAACCTAATCCTGTACTCCTCAGTGGAGAATCCAAAGCCCTCAATCAGGGTACCCTTCATGAGGTCATAAGATTCTGCATCTTGTCCAGAGAGTGTGAGGAGTCTATCCCTACACTTTCCTGTGAACATTTCCCAAAGGAGAGCACCCCAGTGAGATCTGTTCACTTTTCTGGTTACACAAGCCCTCTCAAAAGCTGTGAACCATTTGGTGATGTCATCACCATCTTCATATTTAGTTACAATCCCTTTAGGGATTTTCAACATGTCAGGAGAATCTCTGACCCTATTTATGTTGCTGCCACCATTGATGGGTCCTAGGCCCATCTCTTGTCTTTCCCTCTCTATGGCTAGGATCTGTCTTTCCAAAGCCAATCTTTTGGCCATCCTGGCTAACTGGATGTCCTCTTCACTGGGGCTATCCTCAGTGATTTCAGAGGTGTTGGTCTCTCCTGTGAGGGAACCAGCATCTCTGACTATTATTTTTGGAGTCAGGGTTTGAGGGACCCTGTTCTCCCTAGATAGGACTGGTAGGGGGGAATTGTCCTCCAAGTCACTATCCTCTTCCTCTGAGTTGCCACCCTCAGAGGGGTTGGCCTTTTCAAACTCTGCCAAAAGCTCCTGGAGCTGTATTTTGGTAGGTTTGGGGCCCATTGTTATTTTCTTTATTTTACAGAGTGACCTTAGCTCCCTCATCTTAAGATGGAGGTAAGGTGTGGTGTCGAGTTCCACCACAGTCACATCTGTGCTAGACATTTTGCTTCTAAAAGTTGGAATACTTTTTAAGAATCTACAACTGGTTCTAGAATCTAATTCAAACTTTTACAAACTTTTAAACTCTAAAAGAAATGCTAAACAGGATCTAACACAAGGCCCTAGCAGGTCTTTTAAGAATTTAGAAAACTTTTCAAATTGCAAAAATGTATTTCTAATGACAATTTTGGAATTTGTCGTGTGATCAGGTATTGGCTGAGTAGTCCAGCAAATGCAAAGTCTTGTACCCCACCGCTGATCCACCAATGTAGGAAGTTGGCTCTGTATGTGCTATTTCAAAGTAAGGAATAGCATGCACAGAGTCCAAGGGTTCCCCTTAGAGGTAAAATAGTGGTAAAAATAGATAATACTAATGCTCTATTTTGTGGTAGTGTGGTCGAGCAGTAGGCTTATCCAAGGAGTAGTGTTAAGCATTTGTTGTACATACACATAGACAATAAATGAGGTACACACACTCAGAGACAAATCCAGCCAATAGGTTTTTATATAGAAAAATATCTTTTCTTAGTTTATTTTAAGAACCACAGGTTCAAATTCTACATGTGATATCTCATTCGAAAGGTATTGCAGGTAAGTACTTTAGGAACTTCAAATCATCAAAATTGCATGTATACTTTTCAAGTTATTCACAAATAGCTGTTTTAAAAGTGGACACTTAGTGCAATTTTCACAGTTCCTAGGGGAGGTAAGTATTTGTTAGGTTAACCAGGTAAGTAAGACACTTACAGGGCTTAGTTCTTGGTCCAAGGTAGCCCACCGTTGGGGGTTCAGAGCAACCCCAAAGTTACCACACCAGCAGCTCAGGGCCGGTCAGGTGCAGAGTTCCAAGTGGTGCCCAAAACACATAGGCTAGAATGGAGAGAAGGGGGTGCCCCGGTTCCGGCCTGCTTGCAGGTAAGTACCCGCGTCTTCGGAGGGCAGACCAGGGGGGTTTTGTAGGGCACCGGGGGGGACACAAGCCCACACAGAAATTTCACCCTCAGCAGCGCGGGGGCGGCCGGGTGCAGTGTAGAAACAAGCGTCGGGTTTGTAATGGAAGTCAATGGGAGATCTAGGGATCTCTTCAGCGCTGCAGGCAGGCAAGGGGGGGGTTCCTCGGGGAAACCTCCACTTGGTCAAGGGAGAGGGACTCCTGGGGGTCACTCCTCCAGTGAAAGTCCGGTCCTTCAGGTCCTGGGGGCTGCGGGTGCAGGGTCTCTCCCAGGTGTCGGGACTTAGGATTCAAAGAGTCGCGGTCAGGGGAAGCCTCGGGATTCCCTCTGCAGGCGGCGCTGTGGGGGCTCAGGGGGGACAGGTTTTTGTACTCACAGTCTTAGAGTAGTCCTGGGGTCCCTCCTGAGGTGTTGGATCGCCACCAGCCGAGTCGGGGTCGCCGGGTGCAGTGTTGCAAGTCTCACGCTTCTTGCGGGGAGCTTGCAGGGTTCTTTAAAGCTGCTGGAAACAAAGTTGCAGCTTTTCTTGGAGCAGGTCTGCTGTCCTCGGGAGTTTCTTGTCTTTTCGAAGCAGGGGCAGTCCTCAGAGGATGTCGAGGTCGCTGGTCCCTTTGGAAGGCGTCGCTGGAGCAGGATCTTTGGAAGGCAGGAGACAGGCCGGTGAGTTTCTGGAGCCAAGGCAGTTGTCGTCTTCTGGTCTTCCTCTGCAGGGGTTTTTCAGCTAGGCAGTCCTTCTTCTTGTAGTTGCAGGAATCTAATTTTCTAGGGTTCAGGGTAGCCCTTAAATACTAAATTTAAGGGCGTGTTTAGGTCTGGGGGGTTAGTAGCCAATGGCTACTAGCCCTGAGGGTGGGTACACCCTCTTTGTGCCCCCTCCCAAGGGGAGGGGGTCACAATCCTAACCCTATTGGGGGAATCCTCCATCTGCAAGATGGAGGATTTCTAAAAGTTAGTCACTTCAGCTCAGGACACCTTAGGGGCTGTCCTGACTGGCCAGTGACTCCTCCTTGTTTTTCTCATTATTTTCTCCGGCCTTGCCGCCAAAAGTGGGGCCTGGCCGGAGGGGGCGGGCAACTCCACTAGCTGGAGTGTCCTGCTGGGTTGGCACAAAGGAGGTGAGCCTTTGAGGCTCACCGCCAGGTGTGACAATTCCTGCCTGGGGGAGGTGTTAGCATCTCCACCCAGTGCAGGCTTTGTTACTGGCCTCAGAGTGACAAAGGCACTCTCCCCATGGGGCCAGCAACATGTCTCGGTTTGTGGCAGGCTGCTAAAACTAGTCAGCCTACACAGATAGTCGGTTAAGTTTCAGGGGGCACCTCTAAGGTGCCCTCTGGGGTGTATTTTACAATAAAATGTACACTGGCATCAGTGTGCATTTATTGTGCTGAGAAGTTTGATACCAAACTTCCCAGTTTTCAGTGTAGCCATTATGGTGCTGTGGAGTTCGTGTTTGACAGGCTCCCAGACCATATACTCTTATGGCTACCCTGCACTTACAATGTCTAAGGTTTTGGTTAGACACTGTAGGGGTACCATGCTCATGCACTGGTACCCTCACCTGTGGTATAGTGCACCCTGCCTTAGGGCTGTAAGGCCTGCTAGAGGGGTGTCTTACCTATACTGCATAGGCAGTGAGAGGCTGGCATGGCACCCTGAGGGGAGTGCCATGTCGACTTACTCGTTTTGTCCTCACTAGCACACACAAGCTGGCAAGCAGTGTGTCTGTGCTGAGTGAGAGGTCTCCAGGGTGGCATAAGACATGCTGCAGCCCTTAGAGACCTTCCTTGGCATCAGGGCCCTTGGTACTAGAAGTACCAGTTACAAGGGACTTATCTGGATGCCAGGGTCTGCCAATTGTGGATACAAAAGTACAGGTTAGGGAAAGAACACTGGTGCTGGGGCCTGGTTAGCAGGCCTCAGCACACTTTCAATTGTAAACATAGCATCAGCAAAGGCAAAAAGTCAGGGGGCAACCATGCCAAGGAGGCATTTCCTTACACTTTTTCCCTAGTTGCTTTTTATTAATGAATGTTTTGATATTGAAATCAAAGAATCCACAATATTGCTTTCAACCTTCTGCAAATATTTGCATCTAATCAGAGCATTCTGGGAGCATTATACATAGCCTCATATTGTTCAACTTCGCAAACGGGTGTACACATTTTTATACTGGAACTATCAGTAGTGTGGTCCCAGTTTACATTTCCTTAGCGCACGCTCACTATAATGATAAAGGCTTTGCATTAATGAACCATAAATTCAAACAGTATTAGTATATGGACACAAATGTTACCTTTTCTGTAGACAATGTCCTTCCCTGATCCATTATGTGGTATAGTAAACTGGCAGCCAAAGGGTTTGTGCTTCAGGGGGTTGGGCCTAATTGTCCCAAGGACAAAATAAATATGAAAACTGTTGCCCTTGCCCCCAAACAAAATGTCCAGGGTGTTGGGCGATAGGAATTCCACACCCCTGCAGCCATATGCCTACAACCCTGTGTCCAGCGGTGGTGAAAAGGCATAAATCAAAATGTTAAACAAGTTAAAAGAAAAAGAACACCCTCCAACTACCCAACCCCCCTTCCTATCCGGTCTATAGCTGACATAATGACAGACATGCAGTGAGTGGTATCAGGCTGGCAGGTAGAGTGGCTGCTATTCCTTTGACTTCAGCCGCCTTTCCCTGTGGAGCATCTGGGAGCAAGCACAAGACTCTAAGGTATGACGGGCAGGTCAGCTCTCAGAATTCCTTTGAGAGAAGGTTGATAAAGAGGGTCCACAAATCGGTGTACCTAGTAGGGTCCTGATCAGCGGCTAAAAGTTTCACCATGCGCAGGACAAACTATATAGCCTGTGCAGCCATTTGGTATGGTCGGGATGTGGGCCATGCCCTAGTGTGATAATGTGACCTGGTGAGCAGCATTTAGAGCTAGGGGCATCTACTGTCCCTTGTTTAGTGTAGCGGGTATGTCAAGGCATCGAGGAGAGCTAATATAGTGTATGCCGGGAACCACAGTATGCAGGTTGCAAAAGTGCTGTCAATGTCATCACAGACTCAATCCTAGAAACGGGAGTGCGTAAGGCAATTCCACAGCAAATGTAGTAAGGTGCCAGTTTTGCCGCAGCCCCCCAGCGTTCCATGGGCTTGTGTTGCCCACTTCTGAAGTCTTGGTGAGTGGGGGTTCAAGTATGAGGCAATCTTAAAGGCAGTTTCAGTCCCTGCAATTCAAAGTGCTTGCTGTGTGGTGTACCCATTAGTGTATGTTGGCCCAGTCTTTGGTGGAGAGGGATCTACCTAATTCCGCTTCCCATCGTAGCCTGCTTTTGATCACAGGTGGTGGTTGGTCCCCACCAGTAAGTTGTATAAATCAGAAACCAGGCGCCAGTCAGTTTTAAGGATTAGCCTAGTGCTCACCCTTCCCCAGTTCGGGTCTCATGACCCACTTTGCCCATTGTCACGACTGAAAATACTGAACATTATGTTAGAAAGGGAGTAATCTGCCTTGAGTTGTTCAAAGGGAAAACATCCATCTGTGTCAAATGGGGAGCCCAGGCGCTTACATCAGGTCTCACGCCAGCATTTAAGGTTTTCAAGGTGTAGATCAGGGGTAAAGTTTGGGTTGGCTATGATTGGTGTCATGGGAGAAAGGAAGATCATGAGTCCGACACCTCCTGAGCGCCAGTACATTTTGGTCTGCCACTTTTTTCTCCAGGGATGCCTGCTTCACCTTTTGTCAATGGTTGGTTGTCTTTTGCTGCTATCACAATTCACTCAAACCCCTGCGCCCGGGCTATAATTTCAGGGTTTCCCAAAAGGAAGCAAGTGGTGTATCCCCACTGTCATTAATTTGTAAGCATGACAGTAGTGTTTTTAAGATAAGCAACATTAGCATGGGAATGTAAGAGTTTATATTGTAGCTGCCAGGGAGGGTTTGTCACTTGGTCCACGGGGAGCGGTATCGTCTGGTGTAGTAAGGAATGATACGATAAGGAATGTGGTGTAATGGTAGTGTCAGTAATCAGTCCCAGGAGGGAGATGATGGCAAAGAAGTAATCAATATGTGGGTATGTTTTGTGTCTGACCAAATAATAAGTATGGTTGTATAATAGAAACCTCTCCACACATCGTGTCGTCCAGTCACTAAACCACTGGTGTCCCGCCTTTAGGGGGCCCCCAGTTTAGCCCAATCATTCCCATGACCTGTAAGTGCAAACCCGTCACTAGATTAGTTTTCCCCCCATCAATATTGCTGTGTCTGGCATCTGCATTACTGAAGCAAAGGAGGTCAGAAAGGCCTCTTGGTGATCATTTGGGATGTAAACATTTACTGAAGTCATGTGGAACGTGTCTAATTTGATGTGTATTGTGAGGAGGAGGCCCCCGATATCTTGTGTGGTGGACAAGATTTTCTCGTTAAGCCCTTGTGAGAGAAGTATGGCATCCCCACCTTTCTAGGAGACCGGCTGATCACAGCTGTCTGGGAAATCTACAAACTCATTTTATGAACATCCTTTGGGAGCAGGTGAGTCTCTTGGAGGTGGCAGATGTCTGCCTCTGAGTGCTCCAAGAGGGAGAGGATGGCCACCCGCTAAGGATTCTCAGGTCCATGCTTCACAGGAACAAAATATGGGGCATATGGTGACCACTCTAGTTGATCTTGTTTCTTTGTTGCGCCCAGCCTATTGACCTTTTGTTGCCCAGTCATGGCGTAGTTGAGCAAGAGGTGCCCCCCCCCCCCCCCCACTCCCTAGGCAAACCAAACCATCATAACCAATTCAACCCTTCAAACAAGCCTTAAACAATGGTGAAGTCCATGAGATGTGACCCTACTGTATCTGTCTCTCGTAGACAGAGTACTATCCTGTAAGGGAAGTTTTTTTAGTCTAGCACAGTTCCTCATTTATCCCCTCCCCACCTTTGCTCACCCTGCCTGCCCATAAAAGGTCAACCAGCAAACAGCCCGGATCAAGGTGTAGCGGCATGTTTAGTCACCAGTCAGTGTGGCTAACACCACTTCTCATTTCAGTGCCATGCCTGCTAGATCCGGTCGATATGCAGTTCGGGGCTTCTGAGCTTTCTGTTTATGGTGGTACTTTGTGTGTCCTTGTGGGTGAAGGTTCGTTGGGTTCCGTGATGCCGGCACCGTGCAGGGTTCCTGCAGTGACTGCAGCTGGTGGAGTTTACTGTTGAGGCGGAAAAGGTGGGCCCATGAGTAAGATCTTGGGGGTTCTGCAAGTAGACTGTTGCAGGTTTGAAGTCTCTTCATTTCCAGAGGTTGATGGCAGCAAGGTCCTGGTAGAATAGGGTTGTGTGGTCCCTAAAGTGAAGGGGAGGAAGTTCTAAAGCCCTGCGGAGAATGCTTTCTTTGAGCCCAAAGTTGTGCACACAGACTAAGATATTGGCACAGGGCTGGCACGGCAGGTCCACTCTATGAAGTTGATCAAGTTTCTTGTTTGGGGGCTCATCCTCTCTGCTCCCCCCCCCCCCCCCAGGCTATACCTTAAGAGGGCCTTCACATAGGCTTCCAAGTCTGTTCTCTCCACGGAAGTAGGGGGACTCCTTGTATGCAAATTTTATTCTGCCTGGAGTGGTTCTCCAGATCTTCAATTTGGGAGTGGACCTGTGAGTTGTGTCTGAGTTTGACTCGGCGAAAGAAGAAAGTAATAGAAAGTACAGTTAAGGGAGAGTAGTTCAGAGAAACTTGCTTGAAAGATCTTGTGAAATAATTTCCTCTCTGTTCCACGAATTGTTTTTATATATAACTTTAATCACATTGATAGATTTTTTTTTTTTTTTTTTTTTTTTTCTTTCTTTCTTTCTTTCTTTCTAATTGAATGTTACAAGGGCTTGTGAACTGAAGCCAACCTCCCAGGAACACAGCACACAGGCAGAACGGATGGTAACAGCCTTGCAGAACAAGATTTGTGGATAAGATGATGAGTTTGCAGACTGTTTCCTTGTATTTTGTCAAGGTTTTGGCTGTCTCAGTGAAAGTTTAACATATGAACCTTCAACATACGTTTTTATGCCAGTGAGGCATCTAGTGATGGATATTAAGACAGTTGGAACTATTGGTTCCCTTATTTTTCAGACAGTTGGAAATGCTAGTTCCTGTAAATGCCTTTGACTCGAGTTCAGCCAATGGGATCATGCACATTTTGCTGAGAAAACGTCATGAGGTTGATCAGAATTCCCCCCGCACTCATCCAACACAGCCAGAAAAGTGGGTTTTTACTGGTTGAACTCCTAAAGGGAATAAACGCTCAGTCTGGTGCACCTACATAGTCTTTTCTCACCTCTATATCCCAAAAAAGAATATTTAGCCTTCAAAAATATTCCTTTACAGTGTTTTTTTTTTTTCTGTTCGGCATTTATCGCTGTGATGCAATAGTTTGACAGATGCAACTGAAATGACTATTATTTGGCTAATATTCATACGGAACTGTGGAATTCACTTGCTAGGATGAGAATGTATTCCCTGTAATGCTATGTATGATTTGTAGAGGTTTCACTGTTCGAGGCATGTGTGGCTGTGCATACACATACTTAGCATTACCCCCACCATCTAGTGTTGGGCTCCGATGTGTACAAGTTGTTTTTCTTCGAGTAACTTATTTCGAGTCACTAGTTTTAGTGACTTGTCCTCTTGTTAGCACTGCACACGATCCTTTATAAAAAAAAGTTTTTATTATTTTTTAAAATTGATAAATAGTTTTTTTTCCCTAATTCTGGTTCAGACGTGTGCTCCTCTCCTCTGGTTCGATGCCGTAGTCACGTTCTCTTTCTGGACTTTACTGTCGGTATTGTTATGATCACAGTTTAAATCCTACTCGTTAATCTGTGTATCATCTTTGTCGTAAGGGCTCCAGTCAACCGGGCTTGGTGGGCCTCTGCCCTTCGGGGTAGTCTTTGTCATCCATGTTCCCTCCACAACCTGTCCACTGGGTGATGGAATGAACGTCCTGCTGCTGATGCCATGCTAACTATCCTCGCACCAACCTCCGTCATGTGTAATGTGTGCCTCTGTCCAGACCGGCAGGAAGCAACCTAAGAGGCCTGCCAGTCCTTTCAATCCAAAAAGACACTCCAGGATTGACAAACTTGACGACTCAAGATGTCCAGCTGCATCACAGAGGATTCACCTGACCTATTTGGATCCGAAGACTCTCAAGATGAGACTCCTACTTGGGTGTCAGCAGGCAATGGGCTGAATGCTCTCTTTCGACTGACTGCAGCTGAAGGACAAACTGTGCGAACCTTACTCCCCTCTATCCGGGCCCCAACTCCCAACAAGCAATCCCAAAGGTTGTGGACTGACCAAAATCTTCACTTGGGTCAACACTGTCGTCTGGCCATGGTCTGAACCGAGCAGCAGTATCGGAGACACCCAGCTTTTGCACTGAAAAAAAAAAAAAAAAAACAGCAGAAAACACATGTTCTCATGCAGACTCCCACCCCCTCGGAGGTGAGCCAAACAACGGATTCCATGGTCGGTCCGAAACACCACTCCACTTCAGAGCTGAAATATCCTAAGGACCCGAGACACCGGCATCAACCTCTGTGTCAAAAGGCTTGACATTTAAAAGTGCATCAGAGTCTGAAATCATACTTCTTTGCAAAGCACATAGTCAAACCAGAAACTGTAGTACCTGTACTGGAATGGATGCAGGAGAACATGGACTTATGCCAAAAAACAATTGGTTATTCACCCGGACACTGGTCCTATCCTGGCAAGACTTGCACAACCAGCAAAAAGAAAACTTACTTCTGAAGAAGCTTTGGACAGAACTATACCACCAAAGCACAGAAAAAAAGACAGACAAGGCAACTAGGCCTGTGAATACCATCCCACCACCACCTTCGTCTCCTGCACCACCAACACATTCCACAGAGGGCTGTATTCATTATTTTCAAGGGTGAATGGTAAGATGGAGACCAGTTCTCCATTCACCACAAGATGACCGATGGGGTGCTTGTAGGAAGTTGGCTCTGTATGTGCTATTTCAAAGTAAGGAATAGCATGCACAGAGTCCAAGGGTTCCCCTTAGAGGTAAGAAAGTGGCAAAAAGAGATAATACTAATGCTCTATTTTGTGGTAGTGTGGTCGAGCAGTAGGCTTATCAAAGGAGTAGTGTTAAGCATTTGTTGTACATACACACAGGCAATAAATGAGGAACACACACTCGGAGACAAATCCAGCCAATAGGTTTTGTTATAGAAAAATATATTTTCTTAGTTTATTTTAAGAACCACAGGTTCAAATTCTACATGTAATATCTCATTTGAAAGGTATTGCAGGTAAGTACTTTAGGAACTTTGAATCATTACATTAGCATTTATACTTTTTACATAAAACACCAATAGCTGTTTTAAAAGTGAACACAGTGCAATTTTCACAGTTCCTGGGGGAGGTAAAGTAATGTTAGTTTTAACAGGTAAGTAAGTCACTTACAGGTTTCAGTTTTGGGTCCAAGGTAGCCCACCGTTGGGGGTTCAGAGCAACCCCAAAGTTATCACACCAGCAGCTCAGGGCCGGTCAGGTGCAAGGGTCAAAGAGGTGCCCAAACCACATAGGCTATAATGGAGAGAAGGGGGTGCCCCGGTTCCAGTCTGCCAGCAGGTAAGTACCCGCGTCTTCGGAGGGCAGACCAGGGGGGTTTTGTAGGGCACCGGGGGGGGGACACGAGTCAGCACAAAAAGTACACCCTCAGCAGCGCGGGGGCGGCCGGGTGCAGTGTGGGAACACGCGTCAGGTTTCCAATAGTTTCCTATGGGAGACCAAGGGGTCTCTTCAGCGATGCAGGCAAGGGGGGGGCTCCACGGGGTAGCCACCACCTGGGCAAGGGAGAGGGCCTCCTGGGGGTCACTCCCGCACCGGAGTTCCGTTCCTTCAGGTGCTGGGGGCTGCGGGTGCAGGGTCTTTTCCAGCCGTCGGGAAATGGAGTTCAGGCAGTCGCGGTCAGGGGGAGCCTCGGGATTCCCTCTGCAGGCGTCGCTGTGGGGGCTCAGGGGGGACAACTTTGGTTACTCAGTCTTGGAGTCGCCGGAGGGTCCTCCCTGAGGTGTTGGTTCTCCACCAGTCGAGTCGGGGTCGCCGGGTGCAGTGTTGCAAGTCTCACGCTTCTTGCGGGGAGTTGCAGGGGTCTTTAAATCTGCTCCTTGAAACAAAGTTGCAGTTCTTTTGGAGCAGTGCCGCTGTCCTCGGGAGTTTCTTGTCTTTCTTGAAGCAGGGCAGTCCTCTGAGGATTCAGAGGTCGCTGGTCCCTTGGAAAGCGTCGCTGGAGCAAGTTTCTTTGGAAGGCAGGAGTCAGGCCGGTGAGTCTGGGGGCCAAAGCAGTTGGTGTCTTCTGTTCTTCCTCTGCAGGGGTTTTTCAGCTCAGCAGTCCTCTTCTTGTAGTTTCAGGAATCTAAATTCTTAGGTTCAGGGGAGCCCTTAAATACTAAATTTAAGGGCGTGTTTAGGTCTGGGGGGTTAGTAGCCAATGGCTACTAGCCCTGAGGGTGGGAACACCCTTTTTGAGCCTCCTCCCAAGGGGAGGGGGGCACATCCCTAATCCTATTGGGGGAATCCTCCATCTGCAAGATGGAGGATTTCTAAAAGTCAGTCACCTCAGCTCAGAACACCTTAGGGGCTGTCTTGACTGGCCAGTGACTCCTCCTTGTTTTTCTCATTATCTCTCCTGGACTTGCCGCCAAAAGTGGGGGCTGGGTCCAGGGGGCGGGCATCTCCACTAGCTGGAGTGCCCTGGGGCATTGTAACACGAAGCTTGAGCCTTTGAAGCTCACTGCTAGGTGTTACAGTTCCTGCAGGGGGGAGGTGTGAAGCACCTCCACCCAGAGCAGGCTTTGTTTCTGTCCTCAGAGAGCACAAAGGCTCTCACCGCAAGGGGTCAGAAACTCGTCTCTCAGCAGCAGGCTGGCAGAGACCAGTCAGTCCTGCACTGAACAATTGGGTAAAATACAGGGTGCATCTCTAAGATGCACTCTGTGTGCATTTTTTAATAAATCCAACACTGGCATCAGTGTGGGTTTATTATTCTGAGAAGTTTGACACCAAACTTCCCAGTATTCAGTGTAGCCATTATGGAGCTGTGGAGTTCGTTTTTGACAGACTCCCAGCCCATATACTCTTATGGCTACCCTCCACTTACAATGTCTAAGGTTTTGCTTAGACACTGTAGGGGCATAGTGCTCATGCACCTATGCCCTCACCTGTGGTATAGTGCACCCTGCCTTAGGGCTGTAAGGCCTACTAGAAGGGTGACTTGCCTATGCCACAGGCAGTGGGAGGTTGGCATGGCACCCTGAGGGGAGTGCCATGTCGATTTAGTCCTTTTCTCCCCACCAGCACACACAAGCTGGCAAGCAGTGTGTCTGTGCTGAGTGAGGGGTCCCTAGGGTGGCATAAGACATCCTGCAGCCCTTAGAGACCTTCCCTGGCATCAGGGCCTTTGGTACCAGTTACAAGGGACTTACCTGGGTGCCAGGGTTGTGCCAATTGTGGAGACAATGGTACATTTTAGGTGAAAGAACACTGGTGCTGGGGCCTGGTTAGCAGGGTCCCAGCACACTTCTCAGTCAAGTCAGCATCAGGCAAAAAGTGGGGGGTAACTGCAACAGGGAGCCATTTCTTTACAGCGCTTATGACATAGGCCCAGCTACTGACACACCAAACTTTACCCATCAAAGCAGCCTTCACCATGAGAGATCACTACCTACCACAAGAATCCTAGGTAGAGCGACTGCATATCATAAGATTCAGCTCCATACAGAACTACTAGTGGATGACTTTTAGTTGAGGCCCTCTCCTCTAGGCAAAGCTCTAACAGTATCTGCTGATGCGTAAAGGTGTGCTTAAGCACACATGTAACATCTTTAAAGACCAAGTTGAGGCATGTGTCATTACTTCATGGGTTGATAAGAAGGATAAATGTTCACTAACTGACCCTACATACATTAGAGGCCAACTCCCTCCTAACTCTCTGGTGGTCGCCGCAACAAGGAAAAGAGCAAACCTGCAGACATCTGGTGAGACTCCTGCCCCAGGCAAAAGGTTAAAAAAACGCTGTGGGGAAGAGGGGACTGCTCGGTCTGCCAAGCAATGGAGAATTGCCCACTCCTTTGGTCTCCTCCTCCCTGTACGACCGAGCTTGTTGTGTCCAAAATGGAGTGACTCATCCAACACCTCCCTGAGGAACATCAGAAAAGGGCATATGAGATCTTCTTGGAGGGTATACTAATTGCCAATACTTACATTTGCTGCGCCCTTGATGCAGCAGACACAGCAATAAGAGGTATTCATTCAAGCATGCACCTCAGATGCCACTCCTGGCTTAGGGATTCAGGCTTCAAACCTGAGGTGAAGCAACACATCCTCAAACTTCCTTTTGATGGTGAACACCTCTTTGGTCCTGAAGTAGACCCTCTACTAGAGAAAACTAAAACTGATAATGAGACCGCCAAAGCTATCGGAGCGTTGCAAACATCTTTGCAATGCAGCTTCTTTTGATGCCCCTGTTACTGTGGAGCAACAAAACTCCACCTCCACAGATCCCTCTACATCTTACCAATAACCCCAGCCACACAGCACCTCGCCCAGGGGATATTGCAGGGGCTTCTATGGGGTAACCATTCCAGAAGTAAAGCAAGGGGTGGCACTGAACCCTCTGCCACCTTCACTAATCCCGGACTTTACAACGATTCCCCCACGATCACACACTACCTGTTGGGGTTGACTACAAAGGTTCTTTCCTGCATGGCGGATTATCCCCTCCGATCACTGGGTGTTGGATATTATGCAACAGTTATTGTCTGGAGATTACTTCCACACCTCCAAACATCCCACTCTGCAGACACATGCTCTCAACAGAACATCAGTTCCTCGAAGTTCAGGTAAACCAGCAAGTTATAAGGAGTTTATGCACTCTGCTTAATCCCCAAAAAGGACCAGACCTTTAGGTCAGTCTTGGACCTCGGACTCCTTAACCAATACATCCCCCTCAGGGCACCTTCACATGGTCACTCTTAGAGATATCATTCTGTTACTGCAACAAGGCGACTTCATGGCAGCACTGGATCTGAAAGGCACACCTATTTCCACATTCCTATTCACCTGGGGCATCGCCGATACCTCAAGTTCATAATAAACCTATATTTCCAATTCACGGTGCTCCCTTTGGGAACACAACTGCCCCCACGGTTTTCACCAAGTGTCCTGTAGTAGTAGCTGCTCGTCTGCGCAGGCAAAACAAACGTTTTTCAATTTTTAGACTATTGGCTCATCAAAAGTCCAACTTGCCAACTCTGTTTTCAGCACAATCAAGCCACCATAAATCTACGTTATCAATTAGGCTTTACCATCCATGCAGCCAAATCCCACCTCCAACCCTTCCAAGTACAACCCTACTTGAGAGCCATCCTAGATTCACAACAGATCGCGTACCCCCAGTGCCTCTCGGATTCACTCACTCCAGACGCTCCTTCCACAGTTCCAGCTTCCCTAGCAGGTAAGTGAGGACAGTCCTGCCTCTCCTCTTTATGATGGCTTCGTGCATAGCCATAGTACCCCATGCCAGTCTCGGCATGTGTCCATTAGCATACCAATGGACTCAGAGGGTGAAATGGAAGATCTAGTGTTGTTAACAGTCAAGCTTGCCACTCTCTGTAACGGTGGAACACCACCTAATTCCACAGTGAATCTTAACAATGGACTCCTCTTTACTGGTTGGGGAGCACATTTATAAGATCTGACAGTCTTGGGACCTGGATGCTCAGCCAGAAACCTCCCCACATCAGTCACCTGGAGCTGCTTGCTGTTCATCTAGCCCTGTAAGCCTTCCTTCCTCAACTGATTGGCAAGGTAGTCCTTATCAAAGCAGACAACATGGCTGCAATGTATTATTTCCAAGATGGGGGATGCACCAGATCCTCTCAGTTAGTGCAGAACATCTAGAGGTGGGCTCTCTGATACAATATTAATTTGTTAGCAGAGTACCTTCCAGGAGCAGATCTCCTTGACAAGAGCCTTCAACAAGTCCATGAGTGGGAACTCCACCTGCAAGTCTTCTCCCCCCCACCCCAAAAAAAAACATACTTCCGCACTGGGGGCTTCCCACAAATAGACATAATCGTCACAGCAGAAGACTCAAAATGCCAAACCTTCGGCTCGAGGTTCCCACAGTCCAAGGGCAATGCACTATGGATGAGTTAATCAGGTGTATTTGCTTACGCTTTTCCACCTCTCCAACTGCTTCTGTTTGTGGTTCGCAGTCTTCAGCAGCAATCCCTCACCCAATTCCTATTGGCTCCCACATGGGCATGGCAACTGTGGTTCACCACACTTCTGCAACTCAGTAGTTTCCCACGTTGTCGACAAACGAGCAGAACCTTCTTACGCAGAACCATGGAGAAATCAGACACCTGAACTCCAGGTCCTCAACCTTGTGATCTGGCTCCTAAAGTCCTAGAGTTTGGTGATTTAAACCTACCACAACCTTTTATGGACATGTTTAAAGAAGCATGCAGTCCCATTACTCGTGCTTGTTATGCAGCAAAGGGGAAGATTTGTCCACTACTGTCATTTCAAAGAAATTGATACTTTACAACCCATTAACGCAGTCTGTTATCTTTTTCTCCTACACGTCTGCAGTCTAGCCTTTACATCTGTAAGGTTAAATCTAGTTTCACAAGCCGCATACCTGCAAAACAGACAACATACATCCTTATTCAGGATCCCAGTTGTTAAAGCTTTCTTGGAAGTTCTTGAACGGGGCATTCTTTCTAGGATGCCACCAGCTCCCACATGCAATATCACTATTGTTTTGACAAGATTAATGGGCCCTCTATTCCTACACCTCCACTCCTGCCCCCTCTAGTTCATATCCTGGAAAGTATAATTTCCAGTGGCCATCACTTCCCTCAGATAGGTCTGTGAGCTTCAGGAATTCACCTTTGAAGAACCATTCTTCCAACTATAGAGAGGTGGTAATATGTACCAATTCCAAATTTCTTCTTATGGAGGTATTTCAAATTGACCTTAATCTTTTTAAATTGCTAGTATTCTTTCGGCAGCCTTAGTCTGTTGCAGAAAGTGCTCTACACATCTTAGATGTGAAACAAGCTCTCCTATATTATGATATTGATAGAACTAAACATTTAGAAAGACCCAACTCTTTAGAGAAAACAAAGATCACAAAAGAAGAGCCATCTCCAAATAAGGCATTGCACATTGGATTTTCAAATGTATCCAAACGTGCTATGGCAAAACTAAAAGACCTTTACCTAACACACTCACACAGCTCAAAAACAAGCATTTGCAATGCAATAGGTCTCATTTGTGAGAGAGCTATTGGCATTGTAAATATACAATAGCGTCTCCATCCAGGGCCGCCCTACTACTCTCGCCACCAGCCTGTCGGCCAAAGTCCCCCCCCTGCCCTCCTCCCCTGGAACATCACTGACAATGAGAGCCGCAACATCAAGGCAACCATCCACTTAGGACCACCCGACAACCTCCCCACCACATTTTCAACATAGCCAGCAACATCATCGCACCCAAACTCCGGTATACCATCAACCACTCCTTCAAAACTGCCACCTTCCCAGAGAGCTGGAAACACGCCGAGATTAACCCTCTTCTGAAGAAACTCACTGCCGGCCGGAAAGACAGAAAGAACTATCTGCTCATCTCCCTACTCCCCTTACTGGCCAAAGTCATCGAGAAGGCAGTCAACAAGCAGCTCACTACCTTCCTGGAAGCCAACAACATCCTGGACCCCTGTCAGTCAGGATTCAGAAGCAACCATAGCACTGAGACCTCCCTCCTCGCAGCCACAGACATCTGCACCCTCCTCGACTGATACAAGACCGTTGCCCTCATCCTCCTGGACCTTTCGGCTGTCTTCGGCAAAGTCTCACACGGCACGCTACACAGCCGTCTCCAAGACTCTGGCATCTGAGATTCAGCACTGCAGTGGCTCTGCTCTTTCCTCACAGGCAGAACACCGGTCTGACAACCCCCCTCTGAGTCCCACCCTCTTCAACCTCTACACGACCCCACTGGCAGTCATCGTCAGAAGCCATGCACTTAACATTGTTTCCTATGCTGATGACACCCAACTGATAGTTTCCCTCACCAACAACCCGACCACTGCCAAGAACAATTTCCACAAAGGAATGAAAGCAGCCGCTGCCTGGATGAAAGACAGTTGCTTCAAACTGAACTTGGACAAAACAGAAGTCCTTATCCACAGTCCACACCCTCTGCATGGAACAAGTCCAGGTGGCCCACTGCCCTCAAACTCCCTCACCGACCACGCCCGCAAACTCGGCGTTCTCAGCCTCAGCGCTCTCAATGGACCGACTGGTGAGCGCCGTCTCATCAGGCGGCTTCCACACCCTGCGCATGCTTCCAAAAATCTAAAAGCGGATCCCTACCGAAGCCAGAAGGACAGTCACCCAGCCCCTCCTCGACTATGGCAATGCACTGTATGCCGGAACCACCGCCAAGACCCGGAAAAGACTGCAACGCATCCAGAACGCCTCCGCCCTAGTCCCATTAAGAACGCCCCACGACACTGCCACACCTCTGCCCTCCTGGGAGACCTATACTGGCTGCCTATCAACAATCTCCTTCAAGCTCCTGTCCCACGTCTGCAAGGCCCTACACAATGCCGGACCAGTCTACCTCAACCACAGACTCCTTTTACACTCCTGCCAGACAACTCCACTCGGCCGACCAGGCCATCGCAAATCACCCCCTCCCCCCCCCCCCCCCCCCCCCCTTGCATCTGGAAAATCACAGCTGGAGGATGATCCTTCTCCCAAGACCTGGAACACCCTCCCCATCGACCTTGGGCAGTTATTAACTCTGTCACAGTTCAGGAAGGACCTCAAGAGCTGGCTCTTCGACTGATCCTCAGCAAACATTCCCCCACCCGCTCTGACAGAATGTGCTGTGTTTATCATTGTGCAGAGGTAAGCACTGCAGTAGAGTCCTATTTGGGAAATGCTTGTTATAGTCAGGAGTCCATTCCTGCAGCCTGGCATTAAAGTGAGTGCAGGTGTGAAGCAGCAAGCAGTTATCTGACTAAAAGCGTTGCACCAATTACAGATTAAGTGCACATGGCTTTAAGATAAATAAAAGTTGTACACAGTATCACTATTGTTTGTTACATAATGTTTAAAGCTTGGTCACACTATTTCAGAGCCTGGGAAAATATTTGTACTGTGGCATAGGGAGATGAAGTAATGAGCCCAGGGTTACACATTGTGTAGAGAAGTTGCCAGGATTAGCTCTTAGGTGTGTTTACAGTCTAGATTCTGAAACACATCCACTTGCTTACTAACTACTCCCACAACCTCACCTTTATAAAAAAAAAAAAAAAACTGAAAGCGAGCTTCTACCTACCTTATCACGCAGGAAGTCTGAACTGGCATCTATGCCACCTGTGCTCTGCCTGCTGATGCCAGCATCTGTGGCTCTCTGCCCACCAAGCCAGCCAGGAGGAGGAGAAGAGGACTGGTGGCTGGGGAAGAAGGAAGCGATCAGTGTACCCCATAGGGAAAGAGGTGGTCTTGCACACAAGAAAGAGGGATGATTCTTACCTGGTGCAGCGTGTTACAAAATGTAAATATGAAGCGCACATTAACAAGAACACCTGCACGTCAGAGTTTGATTCTTGACTTGTGCAAAAAATAGAAGTGTGTGTTGCAACTGTAGCCCTAATCGAGCCAGCAACCTCTCAAGGCTGCATAAATTCTATTGCTCAGTGCTTGTACGTTTATCCCCACTGGTGGTTGCCTGACTAACGCAGCATCGATGGAATTTGTCCCACCGCACTTCAAAAGTTTAAATGATTATAAGCTGAAGAAGAGGGAGGGTAGGCAATCATTTATGTGGGAATTCCTGGGTTGTTGCATGCTTGTAAGTATGATGTAGTGTGATGGCCAACAAAAATGTTCTCTCAGTGAAAGCTCCCTGGGTGGGAACTTGGCACGCAAAGTCGGGACACTCAGCACAAAGCACCAATAAAAGTGAAGCATTTAAGACTAGCACAACAAAGAACAAATGGCAATAGTGGGCGTGATTAAAACCCCCTAGATCAGTGGTTCCCAACCTTTTGACTTCTGTGGACCCCCACTTTATCATTATTGGAATTCAGGGACCCCCCTTCCCCTCCCCACTGAGTCATTACTAATAGCTGTGGACCCAATCTGTTACTATTATTTAATTTTCTAAGCAATCGCAGCCCCCTTGAGGAGGGTTCGCGGACCCCCTGGGGTCCCTGGACCACAGGTTAGAAACCATTGCCCTAGATTGAACACAGCAGGTCTCACAGAGATGGCACCTGTGCTGCCTGGCTTTACCTAAAAAGAGCTTCTATGGCTTTTAATTTTTTTTTTTTTTTTAGCAAATATACCTGCAATATATAAAGCAGCCACTTGGTCAACACCACAAATGTTTACAAAACATTAGTGCATAGATGTACTGGCCTGTCAAGCCATTGTCGGCCCGGTAGTTCTGCATAGAAACAACTGCAATCTCCACAGGCTTGCCACTGCTTATGTAGGAGGACTGTTTTTCAGTCTTTGCTAAGTGTGTGTGTATTTACAGCCACACATTCCTCAAAGGAAAATATTTACCCAGTGAGTGCCTATTCGTCGCATGAAGTGCTGTAGATTCACCTGTGCACACCCTCCTTCCCGACACCTGTGGTTGTTGCAGTTACCTTTATAAATTAACACATTTTTTTCAGCATGAACATTGCATTATCCTACACTATACTTCACATTCCATCCACACCTACCTTGTGGTAAAACAATCTACAATGGAATCAGTCGTGCACATTGCTAGCAAGAGTAGGCAGTACTATACCTTGTGACTCGAACAACTTTCTTAGAAGATAAACTACTTGCACACCCGAGCCCAACACTACATGGCGGAATTATGCTAAGCATATGAATCTACAGCACTACATGCCACGAACTTACTGGGTAAGTAGCATTTTCCTTTGGGAATTTTGTCTTACAATGGTAATTTAAAGTTTGTGTAGTAGCTCACCAGCACATCCAGGGTTAGTTGTGAGTTTGTTTAGGAGTGACGTGCTAATTGAGAGGTTTGTGTCAAGCCTCTATCCATTATTGAAATTTGTCATGCACAAGTGTCTAGAAAAATTACTTGATGTATAGTGCTGATAAGTTTATTGCCCCCATTATCCTGCCCTTGAATGTGACACTAGACTCCACAAGTTGCTGGAGATGGAAGGGAATAGTCCGGTTGTGTTTATTTTGTTTCACCTGTTTTGTGAGATTGGGGTATTGCCATTACATCTGAGTAAGTCGGCGAAAATGTGTCTTACGTGCCTGTTTTACTAATGTGATGGGAACAGAGAACCCTCACATGCAGTCTGGATTACTTCCTCGAAATTTGTTCATTTTCTTTACCACGGTAGGGTAGCAGTCTTTGTTGTTCTACGTTATTTTATTTGTACATGTTTTAATTTTTGTTTTTTTATATTGGTAAGTCCTCATAGTACATACACAACATGATGGAAGGAATGTTTGTGAATAGCCTAAGCTTCTGGCTATCTTTTTTTCTTTCTTTCTTTCACCCACTCTCACTATCGACCGAGGCCCTCCTAATCCGTTTTGACCCTACTAATGGAATAGTCCCTCCTTGTCAGGCGATGCCACCTCCAGAAGGGAACACACCTCTAAGACTTTTTTTTTTTTTTGCCCTAATTGGGACTTACCTCAGTGAGGTATTACTTAGATCCAGTTGGGCAGCAAACAAGAGATCTATGTATTGGATATATATTTAGGCATTACTTCAAACATTAGGTGCTTTTGACT
This sequence comes from Pleurodeles waltl, assembly GCF_031143425.1. Lineage (NCBI taxonomy): Eukaryota > Metazoa > Chordata > Amphibia > Caudata > Salamandridae > Pleurodeles > Pleurodeles waltl. The sequence continues at coordinate 37,102,427 of NC_090450.1, forward strand.
GTTTGTTCTTTCTTGAACATGTATTTGGTAATTTGCAAATGTATTTTGAGAGAGGCTAAATTGAAACTTTTACTAAATTTGCAGTATGCACATGGAGGGGTGGATTGGGCTGTGCTACTTCTAAAACATATTTACGCTGCACCAGCTCTATTTAGTTACATATGTAGTATGTCTAGCAAGACATTAATACTAGAAATACTTTACTTAGTTGAGCCTAGTGCCAGATCCTGGTTTTTAAATGACTACCCTCGGTAACTTCTTTTTCTTTTGTTTCTAGAACGCTAACAGATGCATCAACTTCGCCCGCCTATCTCTCCCGTACTACATATGCTGAAAGGACGGACTGATGATTTCAGTAAGTTACATGCACGCTTATAGAATCCACATTTCTTCAGTGCCCACCACGTTGGAATGTGGCTGTCGTTAGTAATTTAGTCAGGTAATAGTATTCGATGTACAGTTTGGATTGCAAGACTTGTGTAAGTTAAGCAAACATTTTTAACCATTCTTAGAATTGAGAATTTGAACATGATTTTTTCAGCTTTCTCTTTGTCATGCATTGATAGTCAATGCACAAGTCGACATTGAATACTTAGGATATTCAAACTAAGTAACATCCAATGAAAGATGTCGTTAACTTTTAAGTTTAGCAGGCGCATTTTTTCACTTGCAAATTTGTCGTGTTTTGTATTTCTGGTGTCTCAACTTGTACTGTGCCACCTACTGACGGCACTGCTTCAAATAGCTATTTCACCAAAGTATACTTGTTATGGAGAATGCATGCCCATCACTGATCTATTCCCTTCATATTTGTGAGCCGCTTCTTTTACAGGATCGATGTGCTACCCTTGGCACAGAAGCTTTCTGATTGTTTCAGAGCAAGCACGACTCTAATTCAGAGACATTGGAATGCAATGTGTGATCAAGCAAGTCTCTACTTTTTAGGTGTTCTAGCTTCAACAGCCATGTACGCGCTACTCTAGGCTCTATTTTTTATGGCCTTACAGTCTTGTGAGTCAGGTGGCCAAACTTCTGTTGGGTCGCAGGCAAAACTTGGTAGGTTTTTGAGTAAGCTGCAACAAAGGTTAGAAACTAAATACTTCTGTTGGGTGTCTTGGTTCTAGCTTGGTCAAGACCATACGTTTTTTTGCTTCCCTAATGACCATACTAGCCCTTCCTTGGTTGAGAAGACAGCTAATGGTCTGAGGGAAGTGTCCCATTGTCTCGCTCCTGGACATAGCCAGCATGATGCAGTGTTCTTGTGCAATTCTCCACCTTAACCACACTCAAACACTTGAAAAATGAAATTGCACAGGCGTAGCTAATTTCTTTACATGTCAGGATTTACAGGGTAGTTGATGGTACTGGAGTCCCTGATTCCAAACTTTACCAACTGGATCCAACAGTCCACTTGAGTGCTGTGCCATCAGTTGCTGCAACCTTCACTTTGGTTATGTGTTGGAGGGACTCCCCTGGCCGTCTAGACATCTGCTTTCTTGCAGGAGCATAAGAGCATTGATGCCTTGGAAATGGCCACTGCCTCCACCCACTTTCAAAGCCATTAATTATCCAGCTCCTCAAATTTCTGGAAATCTTGATAGCAACAGTGCTCGAAATCTGATGCTGGACTGTAAGTAATGGGACTGAAGGATAGTCCACCTTTTTTTCCTTTTTGTCATACTCTACAGACACTATAGCTCATTCACTTGGGTACATCATGGCAGAATAAACCTGTGGCACAAACTTACATTTGTGCCTCCTCCGCAGCAACCTCGCCACCTTGTTTTCATTGGAAAATCCAGGACCTATACGAAGGATTCAAGAACCAAAACCCACCCCACCAGCATCACCAAGGACCACACGCCACAGACCCATAATCGCTGTGCCCACATCACATCTTTAGCCTGGGCAGCGCCACCATCGCACCAGAGCTCTGCTAGACCATTGACTGCTACATTGAAACCGCCACCTTCCCATCCAACTGGAAACATGCCGAAATCAACCCGCTTCTGAAGAAACCTGCTGACTCAAGGGAGATTGAAGGGGGGTAGGTGGAGAGAAACTAATGACCCATCTTGCTGCTTCCCCCTCCCCAGCCAAGGTAACATAAAAGGCCAACAACATGCAACTGACAGTTTCTCAAATCAAACCACATTCCAGACCCCTCAGTCTGAATTTTTGGCCAACCGCAGCACTGAGACAGCCCTCCTTGCAGCCACAGACTGCATCCACGCCATACTGGACCATGGCAGCCATCATCATCATCATCATCATCATCCTCCTCCTCCACCTCTCCGCCTCGTTTGACAGTCTTTCACTCCACCCTCTGCACCATACTCCACGATGCTGGCATCCGCAGCAAAGCATTGGGATGGATTTGTTCCTTGCTGATCAGAAAAACCCAGAGTGTCACTCTCACTGGTGCCGCAGAAAACATGCTGCGGAGTACCCCAGGGTACCTCCCTAAGCCTGACCCTCTTCAACATCTACACAGCCCCATTCACTAAGGTTGTCAGACAGCACGGACTAAACATAGTCTCCTACTCACACGACACCCAGTTGATCCTCTCCCTGATACTCATCTACAGCCAAGAGAAATTTCCACAACGGTATGAGAGATCAGACGGGGGCAGAAGCAGAACAGGGATGGCCTCCACTCCCCTAAGTGTATTGTTGGGCAGGGCCCCTACATGACTCCACATAAGCTTGCTCTAAAGACTACCACTACGATCTTAGAATCTTTTACCCCATACCCAGAATGTGTATTTGGACATCAAAGGGCAAATCTACATAAGTGACCATGGGCAGTTCCTATCCACTGCAGGGCGGTCTGGCCAACTTCTGCTGGTGCTCACAAAGCAGACCAACTTACTTGTTCTGAATTTCACCCCCCACTCTTTCAAAAACACACTCCTCTGCATAAGAGAAAAGACTTCCACCAATATTCATTGCTTTTGAGTCCGGTCCCTCAATCTCCTACCAGACAGTAATTAAAGACTTTCTTGGGTCCACTCCCAGAGGCCTACATTGATGTCCTCAACTTTACAAACGAAAATATTCGTCACTATCTACACAACTTTAATAACCTTTTAAGGAAATCCAGGTCGGGGACAAAGTTTCTTTTAAGCTTGCATTCCACTAGAGTATTTGTAGTTTTTTTGATTAATAGAACCACAGGAACGCACTACTCTTAAATAATGCTTAAGGAGCGGTCAGTGAATTTTGGTTGTGTGGCTGTTTATAAAGGGGCCGCAATTGAGAGCTCTAGAGTTGACTCACATGGTCTGACACAGTGTGACAAAATCTCCCAGCCCTCAAAGGTCACAAGGTTGGTTAGAATACATGCTCATCCAGTCCTTTCCTCTACTGAGCTCAAAGAGCAAAGGTATATGTGCACGTTTCGATTCTGTGGAGAAGTGAGAAAGATGTACAAAGCTGTTGCAGTATTGACATCGTGAAAAGAAAATGGACTCCTTACAGGTGATTGGGTACTTTGTGTGGAGGAAGGTTTAAGTGAGGGGGATGCCAGGGAGTAGGTGGAATTGGAGAGCGAAAGGAGGGTTGAAGAGGAACAGCGTACATGTAACATGCATGTGAAAGAGTGCAGAAGGATGTGAGGGAGGAGAAAGGGCATACATAGCTAACAAACTGCAGAGTAAAGTGGTATGAACAGGAGAAACCCTAAAGACCACGACCTCTTCCTCAGACAGTAATGTTTAATTCATACTTTTAATATCGCAAATGAAACTGCTGAAACTCTAAATATATACAACAAACTTTTGGGTCAGTTATCCGAAAAGGTCTTGGTTGTTAAGGCACATACACGTCTATCGTGTGATATTTCAGAATGCAATAACTATTTTCACTGTTAAAGCTCTTCGATCTTTACAATCTAATCATCCTAGTTCCTTTTCTGGGATGTAGGACTTTTGACCTTGTGTAACTAAGGCATTTTGATTAATGAAATAGTCCTTTTGTTGTTGGAAAGGCTGGCAATTGTTACTTTTTTTTTTTTTTTAAGTGGGCGTAAGTCGGCTTTGCTCCGTAAATTGCTGTTTGGACTAATCCACATCCAAATATTAACTTGCTGACTGAAGTTTGAAACTTTGATTGCAAGAAGATACGTTTTGTTTATATTCCTCTGTTCCTGTACAGTCGTAAGGCCTATTTTTTGTAAGTGGTAAATAAGCATTTGGAAGGGCTCGGAAGAAAATCTAAAACATTTTTAGAGGGTTTAATTGTCCAGTTTTCAGAAAGAAGCAAAGCTCAGTGGGCATTGTTGGATGTGATGTCAACGAGGCTGAGAAGTGCTTGTTTGCCTTTTTGCAATTCTTGTGCTATTTCAGTAGATTTTCCTAAGAGAAAAATGACGGCAATAGTTTGTCTTTTCATTCTTCTGAAATAATGTCTATTCGATATCACACTTTCATGACTCTTCCTTGCACATACATGTGCATCGGCCTTCATACCCTGGTTAGGATGCAAAACCAGCCTTGCCCGAAGGTAGGGCCAGGCAAAACATTGGCTCTGGAATGAGTCCTGCTTCTAGGAATTGGTATCCATATTATCCTAACATTAAAAAGGAAAACACATTTCTTGACCTGAGCAAAGCATTTAACACTATCTTGAAGAGATTGATTGTTCCATTCCTATCTGCAGACTCGGTGCTTGGTTAATTTTACAAGAGTTTGTCTAGGTCACGCCCAAACACATTTTCCACAAGCCATGCTGTAACCAACAATGTGTGAATCATGGCTTCCAGAATGTTAGTTGTTCTGGTATAGAATGTGTGTAACAGAACTCGCTGCGTACAGGCAGTGGTTGTTTAAAGACACCATGAGGAAAGTGAAATGGGCATTTCGTAACTTGCCTTGGTCTTTGTTTCTGAAATCTTTAGTTATACGTGTTGGTTATAGGCCCAGAGAACATTCTTAAATTGGGCTCCTGACCTGGTTTGATGCCTTCATTTTATACCCAGGAAGTAGATGTACTGTACAGTAGATATTTGTCCTTATTTAATTTTGTTGCCGACACTCAAGATAGCATGGCAGGCAGCTCGATCATGCTTCTGTGGGGGGAAAAAACAGGAAGAGGTTCTGTCGTTGGCAAACAGTAGGGGCACTTTTGGTAGCGGGACGGGATATTAAACTGTATACTGACATATGGAGTGGCACACAAAATAAGGAATGCAACATGGCAGAAGATGTACCTGCTATTAGCAAGAATAAACTTCTTGAATGGAGCACAGTTTGACAATCCATGTAAAGCAATAAAAGATTTTTTAAAAAAAACCTATGTCAGAGAAGGGATGATGGGTGTCTGGCGGACGCCCAACTGGAGAGCGTAAGTTGGAGAATGTTCTAACGTATCCTTCATCTAACTGACAAGCTGATCAAACTGGAGTTGGAAATTGAATCTCCTTTTCCCTTTACAAAAAGAGTTCTAGTTGTCCTGTGGACCGCTCACCAAGATCCACACTTTGATCCCAAAAAAAGCTGCATTTGATCAATAGGTTCTGATTGTTCTTTTGCAGTGGCTGCCAGAGGGCAGTGGACTAGAAGGCTTAGATCACTCTTGACCTCCATACCCTACAGAAAGCATAAGTCTGCTCCCAAAAGTGTAACCTTCGCAAAGTCTGACCTGAATCCTGTGGTTGATTTGACTGATCCTCAGTGAGCCTATATGGGTGGAGCTTATCTGCTAGTCTACAGTGGAGCCAAAGCGAACTGAGCTCCTAGCCATAAGTTGAAAAGGCTGACCTGTAGAAGTTACCAAGAAATTGGAAAATCAAACCATTTGTTTAGAGTGGTAAGTTGGGTCAAAGTCCCCCCCCCCTTCTTTGTTCTGCTTAACAAACATTGGATTGTCTTCATTCAGTTCATTTGTTGCTTGAGTTTCCTCTGCCCTGTGAAAGAGTAACATACCTCGAGGGAAATTAAAGTTGGGTGTTTATAAAAAAAAAAAAAAAAAACCCGAAGGCCTTTACTGATGGCGCCAGTACTAGAATGGCTTATGTCTTTGTTCTGTGACCAGAATGAAGAGGAGAACCACTTGGGCCTCGGTATTTTAGTTGCTTTTAACCAATTCCTTCGTATTCGGCTTCTGGGTTACTTCGTGTTTGAAGTTTTTCAGTGCCTACCAGTTTCCCTTATGCACTGGTAGGAAAGGTTCTGCCTCTGACATTAATTGCCTTTTAATTAAACTCTGAAGTGGAGAATTTGTCAGGGGAGCATTGTGTTGGTCGTATGACTTATTGTACTAGCACAGCGGTTTCCAACCTTTGACTGTGGACCCCTGCTGAATCATTAATATAATCTGAGGGACCCCCCAGTGAATCATTGGAATCTGGGGGACCCCCCCACTGAGCCATTACAGAAAGCTGGGAACCTAATCTGTTAATGTTTTATTTTCTAAGCACTTGCTGACCGTCTGCGGAGGCTTCACGGACCCCAGTTTGGGAACCAGTGTACTAGCGGGTTGTACGCAGCTTCTGGATTCTGGTTGAGTTCATTAAGTTGTGGCCGACTTCAGCATTATTCAGTTCCTTTAATGCCTGGTTATATTTCTCTATGCCTCTTTGTACTTAACATCATTAGGTTGTATCTTTGGGCAGTTAGTTGTGCAATTTATCAGTGACTACAGAGCTGTAAGCTTGTAGGTTGTCACAATGTTTCAAAATTGTGTTTTTTGTTTTTTTTGTTTCTGATTACTAGACGGCTACCTGAAGTTAGAAGGCTTTGCAGCCAGAACCACCTATGTGCGCAGGTGGCAGCAGAGTTAGAACGGCACCTTCATTGACCAGTCGCCTGAAGTGTGTTCCCCACACTTGAGTAATGCATGCGTTACTTGCTCTTTCTTTGAAAGTGGGGTGGAGCCTGCATTCTCTCCAGCTTCCTCAACCACACCTCTTGCAGCGTTCACACTTTGAGCGTTTAGATGGCATTCAATGCAGGGTGTGCTTTGTGAGAATGGAGTAGCTTAGGACTGAAATCCCTTTACCTTCCTAAGCCATGTAGTGTGTAATACATAGGTAATACATATTCTAATATTCTTTTGATGTTGAAGTCCGTTTCTTTGAGCCCCTACTGTACACACACCCTTAGCAGCAGAGTTGAGCATATGGGTGTAACTGTGTTCTCTCCCGAATATATATGAGCAAGGAAGTGGGTGGAGGTGGCACATAGAGCCTTGCCAACAGTTTCTACTTTTCTTTTGTTCGGAGCTGCTCAGTGTTAATTAATATCATTCAGTTTTTTTGTGTGTGTGTGGGGGGGGGGGGTTACTGCATATTAGCCATAGAATGGTAGGTAAGCAGTTTTTCAGCTTTGTCAGACTGGAAAATTCTGAATGACTTGCACAATCAGTTCATTTTTATTTCTCTGCATAAGCACAGAATGGCAGGGCGCTCCTCTGGTGTAAAGGTTTGACTTACCTAGAACGATGATGGGTGGCAACTCTACTGCTGTTCATAGTATATTGTAGTTGCCTTGACAGAAAGGGAGCCAAGATTACTGATTGCAAACTACCCTACAGGAATAAAGCAAACCAGGAAGCCACCGCCCCTGTGATTCCCAGCTAAATAAAGCTGTTAATTAAAATAGCATGACCCACTGAATCAGGTGCGGCAGATACAACCAGTAGAGTCCAGTGTTCCTTCGATAAACAAGGCTTAAGTATGATATGAACCATGGCATCGTGCTAGTTCCAGTTATGAATATTTGAAAGATTTTAAAGGATTAGGAGTGACTTTGGCACAACTGATAAAACATCACATATACTGAATGTATGCTAAAGCAGTGGGCAAAGTGATGCCCATTTAAAACTTAATTCTCCATTGTGGAGTTGTTGATGTCAAGTTAAGCAATTTCAAACATAATCTATCTCTTGCATTTCTATTGTAGGGTTTTGTTTGCTGGTAACGTGATCACACATCAGAGCAGGTGTATAGGGAGGCTGTTCCAGGCTTTTGCTGCAATGTGAGAAGTTGCATCCTCCATTTCTGCTTCTGTAGATGCGGGGAGTATGCCCAAATGAAAGGGAGGCAGAGCGTAGTCATCTTGACAGTTGGTAGAAGTTCAGGCAGTGGTTAATGTGCCCAGGTCCTTGGTTATGTAGAGCCATGTGTGCGTGGGTCAGCAGCTTCAATTGGCATCGCTTCTGTATGGGGAGCCAGTGGAGTTGCCTGAGGTGGGATATGATGTGGGCTTCTCAGAGGAAGGCAAGGATGAGTCTGGCTGCGAGGTTATGTATGTTCTGAAGTTCCTGTAAGAGGTGCGTGGCAATTCCTATGTAGAGGACATTGCCGTAGTCCAGTCTGCTGGTGATGAGGGCCTCTCACAGTGCATCTGGTGTGTAGAGGTAGCCACTTGAAGATCTTGCATAGCATGCTCAAAGTGAGGAAGCAGGTGGAGGAGACTGCGTTGAGCTGCGATTTCATGGTGAGCTTGTTGTAAATAATGATTCTGAGGTTTATGGTGTTATCGGAGGGAGTGGGTGTAGGTCCTAGGTCTGATAGCCACCAGCCGTTATTCCATGTTTTGATGCTGTTGCCAAAGAGTACTTCTGATGTCTGTGTTCAGCTGCAGGCATCTGTTTTTTCATCCATTCAGTGAGGCTCGGCCTGCATCTATGGTGGGTGGTTCTGGTGGTGGAGGGGTTGTCGGTGAGTGAGAGGATGAGTTTGGTGTCATCTGCGTAGGAACTTACGTTGAGACTGTGGGATCTGACTGTTGGCCAGCGGGGTCATATATGTATTGAAGAGTGTGGGGTTGTGGGAGGAGCCCTGGGGGACACCGCAGGTGATATCCTTGGTTTTAGAGATGAAAGGTGGTGAGGTAGATCTTCTGGGTTCTTCCAGTGAGGAAGGAGATGATCCATCTGAGCGCGTCCTCTCAGATGCCGATGTGGTGGAGTCTTTCGATCAGCATGTGGAGGGGTACGGTGTCGAAGGCTGCTGAGAGTTTGAGGAGGCTCAAAGCAGCTGTTTGTCCTCGGCTGAGGAGGGTTCGGATATTGTCGGCTGCAATCAGGGGAGTTTCGGTGTTGTGATTGCTGTGGAAGCCGGATTGGGAGGCAGAGTAGCTGGTTCTGCTCCAGGTATGTCATGAGTTGCTTGTTGATCTTTTGCAGTACCTTTGCTGGGAATGGGAGTAGGGAGATTGGCCTGTAGCTTATGGGTCCGCTGGGGTCGGTGGAGCGTTTTTTGAGTAGTGGTCTGACTCTGCCGCGTTTTCAGGCGTCTGGAAATGCTGCGTTGTTGATGGAGGTGTTGAACAGGGTGGTGAGTTCCTGGCTGATCCTTTTGGTTTCCAAGGTTGAAGATGTAGTACGGGCATGTGGGAGCTCCCGAGTGGATTGATACTTATTTTTAGTGATAGGCCTAATTTTTACGATAATTTCCCCTAAGCCAAGGTTTATGGAGTGAAACTTCTCAATTAGATACAATATTGTGTCCTGTGTCCCTACATTAGTTTGGTTTTAGCATGTCGGCAGGCATCTTCTGTTATCCAATGTGGCAGGCATAGTGGCGAAGCAAGTCCATCCCAAATTTACTAGCTGCAAGTGTTAAAACTATCCGGTTATTTGTTACAGCATGTTTTTCTAAAGCCAATTTATGTGAAATATATTCATTGGTAACACTCAGCCCATACTTTGGTTCAGTCGTGAGCGTTGCACCATAACAAAAATATTTACCTTGGCATCCAGCAAAGCTATCAGGTGGTACCAATCAGTGTTTTCTCCTTTTTTCTTTATTGCTTCAATAAATAGGTTGTATTGCTAGGTTCTAGGCAGAGTTCTGGGTTGTGCACATATGTTAGACCATAGTAAAAAGAGCATCCTTTCTCCGTAATTATTGCCCTCATTCAAACCTGCTTATGTGCAAGTATATCAGTACGAATGTTTTGGGATCAGTTGATCTTGGGCAGAGGCACGTTTAAACTACCTTGACCCCTTTATTGTGCAGAACTGGTACGACCCTGCATGGATGTTTAATTCTTTAGTGTTTTATGCAGTTCCTCAGGGTATAGTCCTGTAAAGAATGTTGTAGTTTTTCTTCTCGTAGCCACTCCCGTAACCAATGAGACTCCATCTTCCATGCATCTTGCTTTTTTTATTTGTTTATTGCTTCAAAAAAAAAAATGGAGAAAAAAAACCACTTTGCTGAAAGCTAGATCAGCGTGAGAAAACCACGTTAGAAAAGCACTTCTGAAAGGCCAGAGCTCTGTAACACAGCAGAGTTCCAGTGGAAGAGATCATCGGATAATACCTACTTGGAGAAATTGGTATGCTGCAGCAGATTTATGTCTCTTCTCTTTGCAAACCCTAACTTGTCTGCAAGCTAAGTTAGCTGAAAATGTATCTGCTGTTTTGTAACATCTCAGTCATTCTAAAGTGCAAGGGAAGCAAATGGAACCGCACCAGGATAATAAGGTCATACTTAGGGGAGCAGAAATAAAACTTTATGTAGTGTATGTAATGGATTTCAAGGATGAAAGTTGAAGAGAATTTAAACTGGCCAAAACAGCTCTTGTATTCCCTGCATGTTAAAAACAAGGGCCTGGGAGGAGAATCTTAAATCTGAGGGGGGCTATGAAACATTTACATTTTTTTTTGCTATTAGTTGATAGGAACCTAACCTTTGGATCTTATTAAATGGTGGCTTGAAATACTACTTTGAATCCAAAGTAACACCAAGACCTCCACATCTAAACAAGTGATGTACTATTGCCCAGTGGTGAAGGTGCACAAAGCCAGATTGGAAGAAAGGAAGATGCTGTGGCTGCTGTGTACAGAATTTGTAGTTTTTTTGGCGCATGCAAGTACAAAAAGTTATCCAATCAGCTGTTGCACCCACAGATTATCATCTTTAAGACTATAAACTCTAAAGGTGGAAATATCATCAACATATTGGTGGACGGGTGCCAGACAACCATCACATCTGCGTGAAGCACTTTGTAGACATTAAACATGGATGTGAGGATCAAATCTTGGGGTGTAAACACGAGTGTGAGGATAAACCCCTGGGGTGTTCTGTAACAGGGGGAAGCACCACTTACATGACCTAACTGGTTTAGAACAGCATGGTAGCTCTCATAGCACTCCAAGATGAGTCCACCCATTTGGTTGGGACCCTCTGTGTCTGATATCAATGGCGTCGGATATTGTGGACCAGCAAATGGTTATTGTGACCATTTAGCAGCACACATCGTTGACTCTCTGCAGTTTGTTTTTCTCATTGCTGCATGGAAGCCAGAAACAAGGTTGATTGGTATGTAAAACCAAGTGCTCCATGAAATATTTGGACTTTTAAGTTGGGGCACTGTTGGACAAAAACAGATCAGTTATAAAGCACCAATTCACTGGTTCTCTTAAGCTTAAGATAGTTTTTCCAACAGTGACAGTACATTGCATATCTTCAGGCAATTGAAAACGTTCTCTGTGGCAATTTATGATTGGAAGATAATACTTGATAGAAATTTACTTCTCGAATACATTTGAGACAATTTCAGATTTTACCTGCCTTTAGAGCCTACAGCTTCATAGGGATCGTCCTCAGAAACACAATAATAACAGAATGGAGTTCAGTTGAGCCAGACTGAGGAGTAACCTGATTACACGATGTAAGGCAACTATAATTGAGTATTTAGAACTTTAGAATTAATTTAATCTATTTTATTGGCGTTCAAATAAGCAGGTGATAGCAACCATAAATAATTTAGAATCACAGAACTTAAATTCACAAGAATTATTTTAAAGCCTGGGGATATTTGCCAGCATGCGCTTTGTGTCTGTTAGGCAGTGACCTTATCAGAGCAATGAATATACATATTGTAGGAAGTTGGCTCTGTATGTACTATGTCAAAGTAAGAAATAGTATGCACAGAGTCAAAGGGTTCCCCTTAGAGGTAAGATAGTGGCAAAAAGAGATAATTCTAATGCTCTATTTTGTGGTAGTGTGGTCGAGCAGTAGGCTTATCAGAGGAGTAGTGTTAAGCATTTGTTGTACACACAGGCAATAAATGGGGAACACACACTCGGAGACAATTCCAGGCCAATAGGTTTTTGTAAAGAAAAATATATTTTCTTTATTTTAAGAACCACAGGTTCAAGATTTACTATTAATACTTTAAATGAAAGGTATTTCACTTAGGAACTTTAGGAACTTTGAATTAGCAAAATAGCATATACAGTTTTCACACAAATGACATATAGCTATTTTAAAACTAGACAGTGCAATTTTCAACAGTTCCTGGGGGAGGTAAGTGTTTGTTAGTTTTTGCAGGTAAGTAAACCACCCACGGGGTTCAAGTTTGGGTCCAAGGTAGCCCACCGTTGGGGGTTCAGAGCAACCCCAAAGTTACCACACCAGCAGCTCAGGGCCGGTCAGGTGCAGAGGTCAAGTCAGCACAGAAAGTACACCCTCAGCGGCACGGGGGCGGCTGGGTGCAGTGTGCAAACAAGCGTCTGGTTCGCAATAGGATTCAATTGGAGACCAAGGGGTCTCTTCAGCGATGCAGGCAAGGGGGGGGGGGGGCTCCTCGGGGTAGCCACCACCTGGGCAAGGGAGAGGGCCACCTGGGAGTCGCTCCTGCACTGGAGGTCGGATCCTTCAGGTCCTGGGGGCTGCGGGTGCAGTCTTTACCAGGTGTCGGGTCTCTGAAGCAGGCAGTCGCGGTCAGGGGGAGCCTCGGGATTCCCTCTGCAGGCGTTGCTGTGGGGGTTCAGGGGGAGTCAACCCTGGCTACTCACGGTTTCGTAGTCGCCGGGGAGTCCTCCCTGTGGTGTTTGTTCTCCACAACTCGAGCCGGGGTGTCTGGTGCAGAGTGCAAAGTCTCACGCTTCTGGCGGGAAATGTGTGTTGTTTCAAAGTTGCTTCTTTGTTGCAAAGTTGCAGTCTTTGGGGAACAGAGCCGCTGTCCTCTGGAGTTCTTGGTCCTTCTAGATGCAGGGTAGTCCTCTGAGGCTTCAGAGGTTGCTGGACCCTGGGAACGCGTAGCTGGAGCAGTGTCTTTAGAAGTGGGGAGACAGGCCGGTAGAGCTGGGGCCAAAGCAGTTGGTGTCTCCGTCTTCTCTGCAGGTTTTTCAGTTCAGCAGTCCTTCTTAGGTTGCAGGAATCTAGTTTCCTAGGTTCTGGGGAGCCCCTAAATACTGAATTTAGGGGTGTGTTTAGGTCTGGGAGGGCAGTAGCCAATGGCTACTGTCCTTGAGGGTGGCTACACCCTCTTTGTGCCTCCTCCCTGAGGGGAGGGGGGCACATCCCTATTCCTATTGGGGAATCCTCCAAAATTAAGATGGAGGATTTCTAAAGGCAGGGGTCCCCTCAGCTCAGGACACCTTAGGGGCTGTCCTGATTGGTGGGTGACTCCTTGTTTTTCTCATTATCTCCCTTGGACTTGCCGCCAAAAGTGGGGGCTGTGTCCAGGGGGCGGGCATCTCCACTAGCTGGAGTGCCCTGGGGCATTGTAACACGAAGCCTGAGCCTTTTGAGGCTCACTGCTAGGTGTTGCAGTTCCTGCAGGGGGGAGGTGTGTAGCCACCCCCCCCCCCCCCACACACACACACACACAGAGCAGGCTTTTGTTTCTGTCCTCGGAGAGCACAAAGGCCCTCACCACATGGGGTCAGAAACTCGTCTCTCAGCAGCAGGCTGGCACAGATCAGTCAGTCCTGCACTGAACAATTGGGTAAAATACAGGGGGCATCTCTAAGATGCCCTCTGTGTGCATTTTTTAATAAATCCAACACTGGCATCAGTGTGGGTTTATTATTCTGTGAAGTTTGGTACCAAACTTCCCAGTATTCAGTGTAGCTATTATGGAGCTGTGGCGTTCGTTTTTGACAGACTCCCAGACCATATACTCTTATGGCTACCCTGCACTTACAATGTCTATGGTTTTGCTTAGACACTGTAGGGGCATAATGCTCATGCACCTATGCCCTCACCTGTGGTATAGTGCACCCTGCCTTAGGACTGTAAGGCCTGTTAGAGGGGTGACTTACCTATGCCATAGGCAGTGTGAGGTTGGCATGGCACCCTGAGGGGGGAGTGCCATGTCGACTTAAGTCATTTTCTCCCCACCAGCACACACAAGCTGGCAAGCAGTGTGTCTGTGCTGAGTGAGGGGTCTCTAGGGTGGCATAAGACATGCTGCAGCCCTTAGAGACATTCCCTGGCATCAGGGCCCTTGGTACCAGGGGTACCAGTTACAAGGGACTTACCTGGGTGCCAGGGTTGTGCCATTTGTGGAAACAATGGTACATTTTAGGTGAAAGAACACTGGTGCTGGGGCCTGGTTAGCAGGGTCCCAGCACACTTCTCAGTCAAGTCGATATCAGGCAAAAAGTGGGGGGTAACTGCAACAGGGAGCCATTTCCTTACACACATACTGTAGAATGCCGGTGTCGTCTTCTAACCTGTAAAATCCTGTTGTCACATAGAATATTTCCAGGCACCTGACTGGATCCAGCAGTGCTCCCGAGCATGGGTATGTGGCTCCTCGATGACTCTACTGTCCGAGAAATGACAAACTGTAGCTGTTAAGTGCCACCCTTGCACGGTGGTGTCAGTTCCTTTCTTTCATGACCCTTTGCAGATCTGTTAATTCCCTCATAACTTCTTGGTTTTCTGTTGGCTCGGAAACCTTTTCAGTGTGTTAGGAAACAATTATGTCCATTTGATTATTGGATTGAAGCTGTACTGAGACTACAGGGAGCAAAGGACTATCACAGACCCGGGTGAGGCATGCATATGGTGCTTGGGGGACAGGCCATTACTATGTGTGCCCTTATGCACTGTTAGGCTGTTCAGGTCTGGGAAGCTAAACTGTTGCAGAACATAAATGGTAGCGCTGAAAGCATGGGTCCTGTTCCAGGTAGTGTGCCTGATTAAGTTGCTGGTGACTAGGCTGTTCGCTGGAGTCTGAGCACAAGTGTTAAAAAGACGAGCGTTATGCAAACCCATCTGCCCCTTGACATCTCGTCCGAAGGCAAAAATTTGATGCGTTGAAGATCCCACTTTTCTGATTCTAGTCCAAACTAATCCGGCAGTTGGTCCAGACAAGCTCGGTTTCCTGGGCTGTTGTGTTATTTTTTTTATTTTATTTTTTATTTATTTATTTTTGCAGCGAAGACTAGGTTTTAAAGAAGTGTGATTTGAGCTCTATTAGGTGTACCGCCAGACCCTACAGAGCCCCAGCGATTTTCCAGTCTATCTTCTGCTTTTGGGAGCACTTGCTATGCTGTCAGCCACATCTGGACCCGCTATCAGGCCCGTTCTGATTTCTGGTACTGACTGCTACATCAAGGCCCACAAAGGTTCCTTCCGTACCGACGCTGACTTGGTTGATCTGAGCCAGATGCCTGTATCCAGCACCTGAACAAACATCGACTCAAATCACAAAAGGTCAGCCACTAGTCATAAAACTGAATTAAATCCCGAAACCTCTGTCTAGACGTCAGTATTGGAGGATAAATGTTTTTGTTAATGATTCTCACAGTGCAAAATGCTAATGCCGGACTGCACACGAGACCGGAAAACAGGTTGCTGTCTGTTGATGATCTATTGCGCCTTGCCTAACAAATTCCCAGTGGACTAGACCCTTCTCTAGAAAAGTTTGACTTTCCACTTGGGAACCAAATAGAGGTAATTGCTTTGTTTGCATTGGCGGATTGGAAACTCTAAATTTGCAACTGGCTACTATACAGTTGAAATTAAATGTATTGAATGAGACCCTTTATCTGAGCCTTTGTTACAATTTAATTGACCTACTGATGTTCTTTTGGATACATGGTCCAAGCCATATCAATGCCTGCCAATCAAATGTGTGACGATTTGGCAACATAGACCGCCTTCTTGACCGTCATCTTACACCAGAGCGTCTGATTGTTCAAGCTTCAAAAAGGAATGTCAGTTCAAATTCCCTCCTGGATAGGTAATTTAAAAAGTTTAATGCTTTCGGTAAGTGATTTCTTTAGACCATTAGGTCTATTAATGCAGTATGTGGTTTTGGTAGATATATCCACATGTAATGGGATATGGGCAGCAACATCTCGCTGTCAGTCCCAGAGGATCTTATTGTCCTACTTGATAGTCGGGATGCGGACAGTTGTGTGCTTCGAGCTGGCAGACTGGCAAGCCAGAGCTATTAGCACCAGCATTCTTCTCAGAAGGCCGTCTGCATTAGGTAAGCCAGTTTTTTATTTTTTTATTTTAACTGTGCAGGGCTCCCTAGTGGAAATGCCCTTCAATACTACTAGGCCGTTTGGGGGGGGAAAGGGCTGATTCTTCACTGGAAACATTCAAGAAGGATCCAGTCTCAATAGTTCCTTGGGGCTAATGACACCAACTAAACTATTTCAACCAATACAGAATGTTCAGAGGCTATTCCAGGGGTCTAGCGTAGAGACATCAGCCCTCAGTATGTACAAAATTAGGCAACTCTGTTGTTGATGGGCTCCTGCATCAGTAGACTTCATCCAAACCATATGGAGCAGTACTCGAAGTATTCCTCCCCATTTCAGCAGCCGCCACCTTGCTTTAGTTTGCCATACTGGGTTTATATGTGACCGCAGAATATTTGAGGCAGAATACGGCATTTCCTCCCTGGCACAACATTAATCATGTTGTACAAGTGGGTGTTTCAGATTGTTCGAAGGGGGTATGATCTGCCCTTTCTCTTCTCCGCACCCCATATTCCTTCCACACTGGAGCAACTCTTAGAAGAGCACTCTGCAATCCTGACGCAGGAAGTCTACTTATTTGTTACTTTTTCATTCCAAAGAAGGCTTGCGGTCCCAGACACTTAGGATATGGTCCCCATGTTTCGAGATCCGTCCTGGATTTCGGTGCCGATGACTCTGACCATTCTTAGTACCCTAGCATTGTGTGTTCTCCTTGTACTGAATGCCATGTGGCACAGGTGTCTTCCTGCAGTAGACCCTTAGATTGCAGAGGGCCCAACATCAGGGCTGCCTCTCCAGCTCCATTCACATGTTGGAGACCACACAGGATCTGCTGATGTTGCTCGCAGACACCAAGCTTATCTTCAGCAGGCCTGTGCCATTCCTTACCTAGAGTTCATGGTGTGACAGGTGCAGGTCCTGGCAGACAACACGGCTGTGACGAGATACTGCAACAAGCAGTGCTGAGTGGGGTCCTGAATCCTGTACCAGAAGGTTCTATGCCTCTAAAGGTGACTGGAACAATGGAACATCTTTGTTGCCAACCTGAATGCCAAATTCCCTAAATGGCAGAGCGGACCAACTGAGCAGGTTTCTGGCAGACCACAAGTGCCGTTTCCTTCTCGAGGTGGTACAGAGAGTAGGAGTAATGGGTACACACTCTCTAGATCTAATAATAACCACTCTTAAATTGGATTGCATTTTTCTCCAAAGCCCTTGTTAGACTCCTTCTGGTTGGAATGGAAAGACGGATATCTACAACATTGGGCTCTTTGTCACTGCACTCCCATTCTGTGGAGTGGCCACTTTTACTTCTAAAATGTGGCAAAGTTAGGTATTGGCATCTCTGGTGATTTGACCTAGGTCTGTGTCTGGGGAAGGACAAAGGCACAAGAAACTGACGTCAGCACAAGCTTAAGTAGCTTCTTTATCTTGTTAGATTTCAGACTGTCGTTACAACCAGTGCGTTATATTCGAGCTATCATACCATATACATTAGTTTCACAGTAAACATTCAAAGATAAAACTGAAGTATCATTCCAAAACATCCATCCTATTTGTAAGGCGCATTTAATTTCAATAACTCATCGAGAGCAAATCATTGCAGAGATTAGACTTAATTCTTGGCGGTCACTCCTTTTCTAACCTTCAGAATTTTTTCGTCAGGAAGTTTGCAAAATAACGAGAACTCTAATATGCATAAATTAATTGTTTTGCTGAAGAAACGCTGTCTAAAAAGTCATAAAACACGTGTAGACAAATTGTTTCCCAGACTTTACTTTACTTGTGGATTTAAGTTTTTCAGAAACGATTATGGGTTTAATTACTTGCTAGATACCATTCAAATAAAAGGGGTCTTAGAATACTAAGGGCCTCCGCTATCCAGATCTGTTGTCAGAAGAAAATGTGGAAACCTGATCAGAGCCAACTTCTTAGCAACAATATTAAAAGGAACCAGATGTTTTTTCCTTTGTATTTTGTGAATTTTTGTTTTAGACTGTAGTAGTAGACCTGGCCAGGTTCGAGAGGTGGAAGGCCTTTCCTTTTAATTGTAAGGAACAACTGCTGCCAGCTATTTTTAGCTGCAGCGGCCTGGATATGCAATACTTTGCACTGGACTATTTTTGTGAGGCAGCCTTAAAGTTGAGAGCTCAGTAAAGAACGGTTGCATTTATTTTAGCGTTTCTTTTTACAATATCGAATCGTAGCTTTCACAGGTCTTCTGAATATCCTGTGGCGAAATGTTTACTGCAGAAGACACATCCCTCTGACCAATCATTTCTGAATGCTACTGGGCAGACTGCTTGCTTGTCTACCCTGGTACGCACTCTTGCACTCGATGTCACCCGAGCTATTTGGCAGTCTTTCATACACCACCACTCGGTTACATAAAACTAATGTTTACTTTCTGTATTGATAGTACAAAAATTGTCTAAACATGAGCCGTATGAAATTCAATAGATTTTATGGAACATGGACAGAATACTAGGAAACTTGTTTTTGTATCCTTTTGCTTAATGCATATTTGAAACTAATTTGCAGACTGAAAGACTTTTTCTTTGCTGCTACGCATGACGATGGTAGTTGTAAATAAATAAAAGCCCTGTGCATGTCATTTGCTGCCTTTCGATACCCTTATCTAATTCCTTGCCCATATTGCTTAACTCTGCCTTAGACAGCATTTTAAACCCTCATTTGAAATGCATAAAATTATTTTAATAATGCAGTCAAAACCTTTGTTGCTTAGTTGGGTTCACCGAAACACTATATCGTAAAGTTTAAATGGGGTTCCAGGGCTGGTCAAAAATAAATCCCAATTTTTGTAACCAACACAGAACTAAAAGGACCCCAGTCATTTCTGCCCATTCTTTACCTTTTATTTTGACAACATTATGTACTTTTTGTGAAATACTTTAAAGGGTAAGATTTAGTTTCTACTTCGATATGAAGTATTTACGAATTATAAATCTGCCAAATTAAAGCATTAATAATTATTTTAGAGCTCGATTGTTATGCATGAAAGTCTCCTGGAAAGCTACTGGTGTGAACTCCAACTGAGGGTTTTGCGCAGGTTTTGATATAGAGAGGTTGGAAGAAAAATGAGGTGTTGCTGTTTCTGTAGTTTCTGGTGCCTCATGCTCACCTAAAACTTTTCAGTAACCAGCTTTTACTCTGGCTCCTGTACCTCCTGTACAGATAAGTAAGTGATATGATGTTTGACATTTGTGAACATTCAGGTGGATATCTTTGAAGGTGATTGAAGCCTATTAATGCCTTTCCACAGAGTAATCAGGTCTCTCCTCAAGACGGATGTTAGTTTGTAATGTAGGTCTTTGAAAAAACAGCTACCAGTACATACAGTGGGCTTTGACTCAGCCCAGTACTTTCCAGTGGTTGGCATTCCTGTCTGTTTCTTGTTGGTCTCATTTGCTCGCTTTCTTATTTGATGGCTTTCCTTCCTCTTGAAATTTGACCTTCCCAAAGCGGAACTTTGGGCTGTGTTCCTGCTGATAGATATGTCACCCCTGCAAAGCACCTAATTAAACAGCACTGCAGTTGTAGGTGGGAAAAGGCTTGTCAGCAATGAGGATTTTCATATTGAATCTTGAGGCTATCCAGTCTACTTGCATCAAATCATTTTGAATTTATATATGGGTAGAAATCATAAATTGACCATCACAGCCCTTAATTGTCGTAGCTTAAACAGGTCCCACCATTCCCTTTATCTGCAGGTCCTTTAAAGCATTTGAGTTACTACTTTGTAGGACTTGTGATGGGGGCCCACTTACTACTTATTCTTGGTGGCCCTGGTTGTAGTTGTTTTTATATGTGGGAGTTTGTAAGGAAATTGTCCCTGTGCTATTTAAAAATGTATATTGTTCTAACCTACAGATCGAAGAAGTAACTTAGTGTCTATCCATATTCAAAGACAGTAATCTTGAAATAGAATGTCATGTTCGATGGCATCTGTCGCTGTAGATACGCATGTTTTGCATAGCTCGCCATCTGGTGTTGGGCCGGAGTGTTACAAGTTGTTTTTCTTCGAAGAAGTCTTTCGAGTCACGGGACCGAGTGACTCCTCCTTTTGTCTCCATTGCGCATGGGCGTCGACTCCCTCTTCGATTGTTTTTTTTCCGCCATCGGGTTCGGACGTGTTCCTGTCGCTCCGAGTTTCGGAACGGAAATATAGCTAATTTCGGAAGATTTTCGTCGGTATTGTTGCGTTCGGGGTCGGCGCCGCGTCTAAGATCGAAGAGCTCCGGTGCCCTTCGGGGTAATTTTTTCGATCCCCCGTCGGGGCCTGGTCGGCCCGACCGCGTGCAGAAGAACGCCGATGGAACGGACCCCGTTCCGTTTCTGTCCCAAATGGCACAATAAATACCCCTATACAGACCAACACTTGGTCTGCAACCTGTGCCTGTCACCTGAGCACAGCGAAGACACCTGCAAGGCCTGTCGTGCGTTCCGGTCCCGAAAAACTCTCCGAGACCGTCGAGCCAGAAGACTTCAGATGGCGTCTGCGCCGACAGCCCACCGGGAGTTCGAGGAACAAGAAGAGGAGGGATCCTTTTCGATCCAAGAATCGGACTCCGAAGGATTCGACGATACACAAACCGTGAGTAGGACGTCGAAAACCACTCAAAAGAAGATTTACAAGGCCCAGGGGACGCCACTGCCATCAGGCCATGGCTCGACCCATAAATTCGGTGACCGACCGTCGGCACCGAAAAAGGCCCAAACAGTGCCGAGATCGTCCGACTCCGGTCGAGACACCGGCACGCAGCCTTCTCGGGACCGAGAAAGTGCTGGAGACAAGCATCGACACCGAGATACCGGTGTAGACACGGCTCGACGCCGAGACAGCGGCACCGAAGATCGACGCCGAGAGGTTTCGGCCCCGAAAAAGAAAAAAGTCACCTCGGAGCCGAAAAAAGATGCAGACAGGGTTTCGGTGCCAAAACAAACTGCAACCGACCCAGTTTCAGGCTCTTATACAGAAGAGCACTCGCTAACCTCCCAAATGCAAAAGCATAGGTTTGAGGAAGAACTACACTCAACGGATGTAGACCATACGCAAAAGCGTATTTTCATACAGCAGGGGACAGGAAAAATAAGCACCCTTCCCCCTATTAGAAGAAAGAGAAGATTGGAGTTCCAAACTGAACAAACACCACAAACAAAAGTGGTGAAAAAAGTTACCCCACCACCCTCTCCTCCACCTGTGATTAACGTCTCACCAGCACAAACTCCATCACATTCCCCAGCTCACACCACCATGAGCCAGGGTGACCAAGATCAAGACGCATGGGACTTATACGACGCTCCAGTGTCAGATAACAGTCCGGAGGCATACCCTACGAAGCCATCTCCACCAGAGGACAGCACTGCGTATTCTCAAGTGGTGGCTAGAGCAGCACAATTTCACAATGTAAGCCTCCACTCAGAACAGGTCGAGGATGACTTATTATTCAACACACTCTCCTCCACCCACAGCTCCTACCAAAGCCTGCCTATGCTCCCTGGTATGCTCCGGCACGCAAAAGAAATCTTTAAGGAGCCAGTCAAAAGTAGGGCAATCACACCAAGAGTGGAAAAGAAGTATAAGGCGCCTCCTACAGACCCGGCTTTCATCACTACACAGCTGCCACCAGACTCTGTCGTTGTAGGAGCAGCTAGGAAAAGGGCCAACTCCCACACATCTGGAGATGCACCACCCCCAGATAAAGAAAGCCGCAAGTTCGATGCAGCTGGTAAGAGTCACAGCACAAGCTGCAAACCAGTGGCGCATCGCTAACTCCCAGGCACTACTTGCGCGCTATGACAGAGCCCATTGGGATGAGATGCAACATCTCATTGACCATCTGCCCAAGGACCTACAAAATAGGGCAAAACAAGTGGTTGAGGAGGGACAGACCATTTCCAACAACCAAATCCGCTCCTCCATGGACGCTGCAGATACAGCTGCACGGACAATTAATACATCTGTAACTATCAGAAGGCATGCATGGCTCCGAACGTCTGGATTTAAACCAGAGATTCAGCAAGCAGTTCTCAATATGCCTTTTAACGAAAAAGAACTGTTCGGTCCAGAAGTGGACACAGCGATTGAGAAACTCAAAAAAGACACGGACACTGCTAAAGCCATGGGCGCACTCTACTCCCCGCAGAGGGAATTACAGCACATTCCGTAAAACACCCTTTAGAGGGGGGTTTCGGGGTCAGAGCACACAAGCCGGCACCTCACAGGCAACACCGTCCAGTTACCAGGGACAGTACAGAGGAGGTTTTCGGGGACAATATAGAGGAGGGCAATTCCCTAGGAATAGAGGAAAATTTCAAAGCCCCAAAACCCCTACTACTAAGTAGTGACTCACATGTCACTCACCCCCTCCACACAACACCAGTGGGGGGAAGAATAAGTCATTATTACAAAGCATGGGAGGAAATCACTACAGACACTTGGGTTCTAGCAATTATCCAACATGGTTATTGCATAGAATTTCTACAATTCCCTCCAAACATACCACCAAAAGCACAAAATTTGACAAAACATCATTCCAATCTCCTGGAGATAGAAGTGCAGGCACTATTGCAAAAGAATGCAATCGAATTAGTGCCAAACACACAAATAAACACAGGAGTTTACTCACTGTACTTTCTGATACCAAAGAAGGACAAAACGCTGAGACCAATCCTAGACCTCAGAATAGTGAACACATTCATCAAATCAGACCACTTTCACATGGTCACACTACAAGAAGTATTACCATTGCTAAAACTACACGACTACATGTCAACTTTAGACCTCAAGGACGCGTATTTCCATATACCAATACACCCATCGCACAGGAAATACCTAAGGTTTGTATTTAAAGGAATACATTACCAATTCAAGGTACTGCCTTTCGGATTAACAACCGCACCAAGAGTCTTTACCAAATGTCTAGCGGTAGTCGCTGCACACATCAGAAGGCAGCAAATACATGTGTTCCCATATCTAGACGACTGGCTAATCAAGGCCCATTCGTTAATAGAGTGCTCAAATCACACAAATCAGATCATACAAACCCTCTTCAAACTAGGGTTCACCGTCAACTTCACGAAATCCAACATTCTGCCGTGCAAGGTACAACAATACCTAGGAGCCATAATAGACACAACAAAAGGAGTAGCCACTCCAAGTCCCCAAAGAATTCAAAATTTCAACACCATCATACAACGCATGTATCCAACACAAAAGATACAAGCAAAGATGATATTACAACTCCTAGGCATGATGTCTTCATGCATAGCCATTGTCCCAAACGCAAGACTGCACATGAGGCCCTTACAACAGTGCCTAGCATCACAGTGGTCTCAAGCACAGGGTCATCTTCTAGATCTGGTGTTAATAGACCGCCAAACTTACCTCTCGCTTCTGTGGTGGAACAACATAAATTTAAACAAGGGGCGGCCTTTCCAAGACCCAGTGCCACAATACGTAATAACAGATGCTTCCATGACAGGGTGGGGAGCACACCTCGATCAACACAGCATACAAGGACAATGGAACGTACATCAAACAAAACTGCATATAAATCACCTAGAACTACTAGCAGTTTTTCAAGCACTAAAAGCTTTCCAACCAATAATAGTTCACAAATACATTCTCGTCAAGACAGACAACATGACAACAATGTATTATCTAAACAAGCAAGGGGGGACACACTCCACGCAGTTAAGCCTGCTAGCACAAAAAATTTGGCGTTGGGCAATTCACAACCAAATTCGCCTAATAGCACAATTTATACCAGGGATCCAAAATCAACTCGCAGACAACCTCTCTCGAGATCACCAACAGGTCCACGAATGGGAAATTCACCCCCAAATTCTGAACACCTATTTCAAACTCTGGGGAACACCTCAAATAGACTTGTTTGCGACGAAGGAGAACGCAAAATGCCAAAACTTCGCATCCAGATACCCACACAAACAGTCCCAAGGCAATGCCCTATGGATGAACTGGTCAGGGATATTTGCTTACGCTTTTCCTCCTCTCCCTCTCCTTCCTTACCTGGTAAACAAGCTCAGTCAAAACAAACTCAAACTCATATTAATAGCACCAACTTGGGCAAGGCAACCCTGGTACACAACGCTGCTAGACCTATCAGTAGTACCCTACATCAAATTGCCCAACAGGCCAGATCTGTTGACACAACACAACCAAAAGATCAGACACCCAGATCCAGCATCGCTGAATCTAGCAATCTGGCTCCTGAGATCCTAGAATTCGGGCACTTACAACTTACCCAAGAATGTATGGAAGTCATAAAGCAAGCCAGAAGGCCATCCACCAGGCACTGCTATGCAAGTAAATGGAAGAGGTTTGTTTGCTACTGCCATATTAATCAAATACAACCTTTACACACAACTCCAGAACATGTAGTGGGCTACTTGCTTCACTTACAAAAATCTAACCTGGCTTTCTCTTCCATTAAAATACACCTTGCAGCAATATCTGCATACCTGCAGACTACCTATTCAACTTCCCTATATAAGATACCAGTCATCAAAGCATTCATGGAGGGCCTTAGGAGAATTATACCACCAAGAACACCACCTGTTCCTTCATAGAACCTAAATGTTGTCCTAACTAGACTTATGGGTCCACCTTTTGAACCCATGCACTCCTGCGAAATACAGTTCCTAACCTGGAAGGTTGCATTTCTCATCGCCATTACTTCCCTAAGAAGAGTAAGCGAGATTCAGGCGTTTACAATACAAGAACCTTTTATACAACTACACAAGAATAAGGTCGTCCTAAGGACTAATCCTAAATTTTTGCCAAAGGTTATTTCACCGTTCCATCTAAATCAAACAGTGGAACTTCCAGTGTTCTTTCCACAGCCAGATACCGTAGCTGAAAGGGCACTACATACATTAGATGTCAAAAGAGCATTAATGTATTACATTGACAGAACAAAGAACATCAGTGTAGGAAGTTGGCTCTGTATGTGCTATTTCAAAGTAAGGAATAGCATGCACAGAGTCCAAGGGTTCCCCTTAGAGGTAAAATAGTGGTAAAAATAGATAATACTAATGCTCTATTTTGTGGTAGTGTGGTCGAGCAGTAGGCTTATCCAAGGAGTAGTGTTAAGCATTTGTTGTACATACACATAGACAATAAATGAGGTACACACACTCAGAGACAAATCCAGCCAATAGGTTTTTGTATAGAAAAATCTTTTCTTAGTTTATTTTAAGAACCACAGGTTCAAATTCTACATGTAATATCTCATTCGAAAGGTATTGCAGGTAAGTACTTTAGGAACTTTAAATCATAAAAATTGCATGTATACTTTTCAAGTTATTGACAAATAGCTGTTTTAAAAGTGGACACTTAGTGCAATTTTCACAGTTCCTGGGGGAGGTAAGTTTTTGTTAATTTTACCAGGTAAGTAAGACACTTACAGGGTTCAGTTCTTGGT
The DNA here is from genome assembly GCF_031143425.1 of Pleurodeles waltl. Classification (NCBI taxonomy): domain Eukaryota; kingdom Metazoa; phylum Chordata; class Amphibia; order Caudata; family Salamandridae; genus Pleurodeles; species Pleurodeles waltl. The sequence goes on from NC_090450.1 coordinate 37,128,076, forward strand.
CCAAGGTAGCCCACCGTTGGGGGTTCAGAGCAACCCCAAAGTCACCACACCAGCAGCTCAGGGCCGGTCAGGTCCAGAGTTCAAAGTGGTGCCCAAAACACATAGGCTAGAATGGAGAGAAGGGGGTGCCCCGGTTCCGGTCTGCTTGCAGGTAAGTACCCGCGTCTTCGGAGGGCAGACCAGGGGGGTTTTGTAGGGCACCGGGGGGGACACAAGCCCACACAGAAATTTCACCCTCAGCAGTGCGGGGGCGGCCGGGTGCAGTGTAGAAACAAGCGTCGGGTTTGCAATGTTAGTCTATGAGAGATCTCGGGATCTCTTCAGCGCTGCAGGCAGGCAAGGGGGGGGTTCCTCGGGGAAACCTCCACTTGGGCAAGGGAGAGGGACTCCTGGGGGTCACTTCTCCAGGGAAAGTCCGGTCCTTCAGGTCCTGGGGGCTGCGGGTGCAGGGTCTCTCCCAGGCGTCTGGACTTAGGATTCAAAGAGTCGCGGTCAGGGGAAGCCTCGGGATTCCCTCTGCAGGCGGCGCTGTGGGGGGTCAGGGGGGACAGGTTTTGGTACTCACAGTATCAGAGTAGTCCTGGGGTCCCTCCTGAGGTGTTGGATCTCCACCAGCCGAGTCGGGGTCGCCGGGTGCAGTGTTGCAAGTCTCACGCTTCTTGCGGGGAGCTTGCAGGGTTCTTTCAAGGCTGCTGGAAACAAAGTTGCAGCCTTTCTTGGAGCAGGTCCGCTGTCCTCGGGAGTTTCTTGTCTTTTCGAAGCAGGGGCAGTCCTCCGAGGATGTCGAGGTCGCTGGTCCCTTTGGAAGGCGTCGCTGGAGCAGGATCTTTGGAAGGCAGGAGACAGGCCGGTGAGTTTCTGGAGCCAAGGCAGTAGTAGTCTTCTGGTCTTCCTCTGCAGGGGTTTTCAGCTAGGCAGTCCTTCTTCTTGTAGTTGCAGGAATCTAATTTTCTAGGGTTCAGGGTAGCCCTTAAATACTAAATTTAAGGGCGTGTTTAGGTCTGGGGGGTTAGTAGCCAATGGCTACTAGCCCTGAGGGTGGGTACACCCTCTTTGTGCCTCCTCCCAAGGGGAGGGGGTCACAATCCTAACCCTATTGGGGGAATCCTCCATCTGCAAGATGGAGGATTTCTATAAGTCAGAGTCACTTCAGCTCAGGACACCTTAGGGGCTGTCCTGACTGGCCAGTGACGACTCCTTGTTGCTTTCTTTGTTCCCTCCAGCCTTGCCGCCAAAAGTGGGGGCCGTGGCCGGAGGGGGCGGGCAACTCCACTAAGCTGGAGTGCCCTGCTGGGCTGTGACAAAGGGGTGAGCCTTTGAGGCTCACCGCCAGGTGTTACAGCTCCTGCCTGGGGGAGGTGTTAGCATCTCCACCCAGTGCAGGCTTTGTTACTGGCCTCAGAGTGACAAAGGCACTCTCCCCATGGGGCCAGCAACATGTCTCTAGTGTGGCAGGCTGCTGGAACTAGTCAGCCTACACAGACAGTCGGTTAAGTTTCAGGGGGCACCTCTAAGGTGCCCTCTGGGGTGTATTTTGCAATAAAATGTACACTGGCATCAGTGTGCATTTATTGTGCTGAGAAGTTTGATACCAAACTTACCAGTTTTCAGTGTAGCCATTATGGTGCTGTGGAGTTCGTGTTTGACAAACTCCCAGACCATATACTCTTATGGCTACCCTGCACTTACAATGTCTAAGGTTTTGTTTAGACACTGTAGGGGTACCATGCTCATGCACTGGTACCCTCACCTATGGTATAGTGCACCCTGCCTTAGGGCTGTAAGGCCTGCTAGAGGGGTGTCTTACCTATACTGCATAGGCAGTGAGAGGCTGGCATGGCACCCTGAGGGGAGTGCCATGTCGACTTACTCGTTTTGTCCTCACTAGCACACACAAGCTGGCAAGCAGGGTGTCTGTGCTGAGTGAGAGGTCTCCAGGGTGGCATAAGACATGCTGCAGCCCTTAGAGACCTTCCTTGGCATCAGGGCCCTTGGTACTAGAAGTACCAGTTACAAGGGACTTATCTGGATGCCAGGGTCTGCCAATTGTGGATACAAAAGTACAGGTTAGGGAAAGAACACTGGTGCTGGGGCCTGGTTAGCAGGCCTCAGCACACTTTCAATTGTAAACATAGCATCAGCAAAGGCAAAAAGTCAGGGGGCAACCATGCCAAGGAGGCATTTCCTTACAATCAGAAAGACTAAACAACTATTTATTGCATTTCAAAAAACCTCATGCAGGAAACCCAATATCAAAACAAGGTATAGCCAGATGGATAGTTAAATGCATCCAAATCTGCTACCTTAAAGCTAAACGACAGCTGCCCATTACACCAAGGGCACACTCCACCAGAAAGAAGGGTGCTACCATGGCCTTTCTAGGAAACATCCCAATGCAAGAAATATGTAAGGCAGCCACATGGTCTACGCCTCACACATTCACCAAGCACTACTGTGTAGATGTGTTATCCGCACAACAAGCCACAGTAGGTCAAGCCGTATTAAGAACATTATTTCAAACTACTTCCACTCCTACAGGCTGAGCCACCGCTTTTGGGGAGATAACTGCTTACTAGTCTATGCAAAACATGCGTATCTACAGCGACAGATGCCATCGAACTGAAAATGTCACTTACCCAGTGTACATCTGTTCGTGGCATCAGTCGCTGTAGATTCGCATGTGGCCACCCGCCTCCCCGGGAGCCTGTAGCAGTTTGGAAGTTACCTTCAACTATTTGTATATGTATCATCTCAACCTTAAATAGGTACATACTTAGTCACTCCATTGCATGGGCACTATTACTACAATTCAACTCCTACCTCACCCTCTGCGGGGAAAAACAATCGAAGATGGAGTCGACGCCATGCGCAATGGAGACAAAAGGAGGAGTCACTCGGTCCCGTGACTCGAAAGACTTCTTCGAAGAAAAACAACTTGTAACACTCCGGCCCAACACCAGATGGCGAGCTATGCAAAACATGCGAATCTACAGCGACTGATGCCATGAACAGATGTACACTGGGTAAGTGACATTTTCATTTCTTTGCGTTTTGAATTCAGTGCCTGGCTGACCCAACAATACTCTGTGGCTAAATTGAGTGTCTCCACCACTTGTTGTAGGTGCATATACCATGGGTTACCTTTAATTGGGAAGAATGCGTTTAGAACTTTCTTCTAAGAGTTCTCAGGTGCAATGACTGTCTGGTGTAAGTGTTGCGTCAGTACACTCCTATGCACGAAGTCTTGATGTGATATATCAAACTGAAGTATATATATGGTGTTCTGGGTATATGATGGCAGTTTTTATAGCATAAACGTTGAGTTTATCCAACTTGTCCACCAGCTTGCCCTGGAATGTTTGCTGGGCATAGTTGATTGCTGGCATTTATTTAGCCGTAATGGTGGTTTTCAGAGTCTCGCAATCACTCCAGTTAGGTTCACTCTCTTTTCTCTCCACATCTCACCTATCTGCAAATCTATTTTTTGATAATCAACTTTTATTGATTTATATATGGAACAATAAGTCGCATGCAGAAAGACACATTCCATTATCTCAGTATCACATTTAGGTACAAGTTCACTGTGTAACCGGTCCATTTGATACATGTGTCGACTAAAGTGTTCATGTTCAGATAGTGCCTGACCATCCCAGAGCTTATGATTTGCCCTCACATCCCCGCTATCTGCATATCTTATCACCCTCTTACCTCTTCAGCACCACTTTACACTCTCTCCTGAAGGCATCTCCTTCACTTCACCACCCAAACACACTGACCACACAACACATTCATGCACCTGTAAACCCCACATTCTCTTTTGACTCGGCATTGTCAACTCTGTACCGCTTTCAAACAGATTTTACAAAAAAATCACAATTGCAACTGGAATGCATGACCATTGGTTTATGCGCAGTGCAGAAAGGCCAAAGCCCGCTGCCCATGTTTTCTGAACACCTTTGTGGCCCACTAAGAGGCACTATGACACCCTTGCATTGCCTTCAGCCTCCACTTCAGAGCTCTTAATCGTGGCCTGTTAAACACCTGGAGACGACTCAGTTGAAAGTATGCACCATTAAGGTGCAACAACCTACACAAAAATAAATACAAAACATCCTAGAAATAGCACACATGCTTAGGGAAATAGAAATATAATAAAAAATAAACAGGACCTAAATCGCTGACATATTACATTAAAGTATTTTTAATTTTACTGTCCAAAAAATAATCAGGATTTTGCCACTAGAGTTGAGGAAATTAATTTAGGGCCTGATGGGGACCAGTTTTAATGTAGGTTTTTAATTACTATCGGGTCCAAGGCCCAAAGCAACAAGAAGCCCTGTGTATGTTTGTTTGTATTGAAACAGGTTTATGTTGAGCGCTGCCGGACGGTGAAGACAAATAAAACACCAAGAAGATTCCAATGAGGTGTAATGGGCTCATTGCCCCAACATCTTGCCCACAATTAACGCTGCACTTAAAAGGCAGTTTTGTCTCTGCTCGAGAGAAGCAGACATAAAAACTCTCCAGGATCGGGCTGTGCAAACACTTTTAATACCATCTTATAAAACACACCTGAACTGCATGCATTTGAAACAAGCTCTGGGAAAACCTTGTTTAAAGCTTGTACTGTTGGTAAGATTGGTGCCACTTCCAGTATAGAAGCTGAATAGCGAATGGAAGTTTCTCAGCAACATTGAGCGTTGTAGGTTGTGTAACTACAAATAGGAAACACTGGAGCATCTTATGCTGGTGTCCAGCTCTATACAATGCACATTGCAGATTTTTTTTAAGCCAATGTTCCTACAACATGGGGTACGAACAGTCACTGAGGCCCAAAACCTGTTTGAATTAATGATCCAAAATGGCGATTTGGCAAATTTATGCATTCGGCACGGACATTATTAAAGGAGAAACTGAGCAAACTGGTGCCTCTGCCACTGGTTGATGTTGAAAGGCATTTAGCCAAACCGCAGCAGCACACTGAATTTTATATTTAATGAAACTGCAAGATTTTGCAATTTATGCATCCGGCACGGGCATTGTCATAAGCGAAACAGTGAATGATGGCTGTGACACTGGTATGTTTAAATGGTTCTAGCCAAATTCAAGTTGCACAATGAGTGAGGTAAATTTTTATTTGAAACCAAACTAATTGACATTTGCAATGGTTAAACTATTTTGTTTAGATTTTAACTGTATGTGATATTTAACTTTGGAACAACATTCTTTTAACTGAGCTTGGAAATTGATTGCAGATTTAAATTGTACTGATTTTTAGTAATCCTACAATTATTTTTTTTCATTCCAATGACTGAAAACCACTGCCCCTTCCACAGGCTTCAGTAAATGTTTAATTCAGTCTCTCAATTTCATAATTAAAACATTTTCAATATATACATTGAAATCCTTATTTGTACTTTTTTTTTTTTTAAATCACAAATGGCTAGTAGCCATTGACAGAGCCAGTAGTTAATGCTAGTAATAGGTCTGTCAGTTGTTACATCTGAACGCAATAACTAAGCTCGGAGACTAACCAAAATACCGGTGTGATGGCACACTATTGCAGTCCTTCAAAGCATTATCTGGTAGTAAAGCCTATATACAATAATCCTGGAAGTGCAGCTTATATTTAAGCCGCACCTCTTTAGAAAACCTACACTTTTTTTTTTCCATCCACTTAAAGCCCTGACCATATTTGTATAAAGACACAACAAAGTAGTCAAATGCCCTCTCTGTCAAAAGTACGGTTGCCCAGAGTGCAGCTCTGGGGTTGCAGGGACGGGAGCAAACGTTAAGTGCACTGCCTGCGTCGGCTGTGTGCTGGGCTGAGGGTGAGCTTGTCTCCAGCAGTGGTGCTGGCATCTTAGAGGGGGGTTGTGATTGAACAAGATGTGGTCGCGACAGTTGGTCTGCATGCACACCTAGGTCTGTGGGTTAGAGTTTATGAACCTAGTTAGTGTTGTGTCAAGCTACTGGTATTTATGATTTGTCTAATATTTTGAGGGACATCTGGTTGCCCTTCTGGGCTTGCAAGTACTGCGGGTTGATACTAGACCAGTGGTTCCCAACCTTTTGACTTCCGTGGACCTCCACTTCATCATTACGGGAACCCAGGGACCCCCCACTGAGGCCTTACTGAAAGCTGGGGACCTAATCTGTTGATATTATTTAATTTTCAAAGCAGTCGCGAACCCTCAGGGGTCCCCAGACCAAAGGTTGGGGAACCACTGTACTAGTGCCTTTTAATTTTTGTAATTCTTAATCTGGTTATATTCGGCATTATCGTATGGCATGTGGAAGTCTTGCAGAGCAGCGTTCGTGGTTTGTTACGCGGACCCCCTTGAGTGTGACATTTTCAAATGTTCTCTGGATAAAGCATTCTCATCGGCTTCAGTTTTCACACAGTTTGTGCTGTCGCTGATCTGGCTGGCTTTCTGCTCTATAGATACCTCTTTCCCCGTTCGCTCGGTACCGCGGCCAGGGGCTGCTCCTCTAGCGGCGTCTGGTTGTGCCCCGAGTGCCTTGGGGCTCCCGGTGGTGATTGCTCGATGATGCTGCCGCCAGTGTTAGTCCCACGTTTGTGTCCATGCTCGAGCCCCGTGAGCTGTCATTGTAGTCCTTTGTGCTGCTGGCTTCAGCAGTTGCCCGTCGTCGCTGTCGATGCCAGTGCTGCCTCGCTTGCCCTTGTAACGTGCAGTTCCTCTGTACACCGGCTCGGGAAAACCTGCATGGCTTTCCCACAGAAGGACTGTCGAGAGAAAGCCCTAAACAAGCACAGCCCACAAAATGACGTGGATTGGATGTGAGAACCGGAAGACGCATGGAAGTTGACAAGGCGTTCAAAAAAAGTGAGCGTGCCGCTCAGAATGCGGGTTGTTTCGGTACCCTGCAAGCTAACGGACGATTCTGCCGCCAGGGTGAGGCTTCTAGTTGAGCACGTAAGACCGCTTCCGTAGGGCTGGGACACTCCAGGCCGAGCAATGTGTGTTTTAAGATGGCGACCATTGTCCCCTCTCTAGCTCGCGAGCAGCGCATGCGCTCCCGGCACCCCGAAGGTCCGCGTGTGCGCCGGGCGGTGTGCGCGTGCGCCGGTACGTCTGCGTGCCCCGTGCGTGCGTGTCTCTATCTCCGGCCCGGCGCCTTAAACCCAGGCCCTGTAGCCGGGCTCCAACCGCGAGCCCCCGAAATCCCCCTTCCCCCCGCCGAGCCTGACGTCAGACCGCCACCACGCCCACCTGTCACGAGCCCGAAGGAGGAGGGTGAGTAGGGGAGCGATGGGGTGGGGGCGCTGCCCTGACCGGCACCAGCTGGCACACTGACCTCTCTCCTACAGGCCCAGTTCATCTAATGGAGACAGCCCGCACCCTTAAACTTTGCCCCACCAAACCCCCATACGGTCGCTCTTCTCCCCATAGGTTTTCTTGTCCAGCCAGTATAAAGGCCTTCTTTTATTTTTTTGCCTTACTCAACTGTGTTACACACAATTGTGCAGCTCTGGGCCTATTTTTATTAAACCCCCTCTTCGTGTTTGCCCCTAACCAGCAGTGTCATTCTCTTACCCCCATAGAGGCTTTTCCCCTTTAGCTGACACTTGCTTAATTGAAGCAAAGCCCCCCCCCTCCCCCGTCTTTGACTCAGCCTCTCCGGAGTGCCTTTTTATCTCCCGTGACACCCGCACCCCCAATTCCATGATTAACCTCCCCCCGTCACGAAATGGTTTGTCTTTAAAACTCCGAGGTTATAGACCCGTTCATATAATATCATGGCCTTTCTACATTGGTCTTTGGATGCTCCCACTTTTGTATAGTCGGCTGTGCACCTCCCATATCGTATACTGATCTATGCGCCCTATATTGATAGAATGGCATCTGGAACTCGCTTTCTTGTAGGCATGTACTGGATATTTCAACCCCCCCTTTCATGTGTTGGCCATTACACCTTACCTATTTTCAGCTGTCTAACTGCGTGTGATTACTTATCCATGTGTAGATAGGATTATGGGGTTCAGGGAACTGCCCTTGTAATTGGATATTGTAAAATTAAGTGATAAAAGGCAAACCCTAGTCGGTACGGCCCTCTCCCCATTGTGCAAGTTCAAAGGTTGAGGATAAGAAAGGGAATGCTTGCACTAATTGAGCATTTGGCTGTAATGCCAAGTATACTATACTTGAACGTAATACCCCGCTGTGTTGGCCTTTGTGCTCCATATAGATACATCTTTCTGTACATCCTTTTGACCATTTCCTGTATGTATATATATATATATATACATATAAACCTTGTTACTTATTTATACATGTATACTCTTTATTCGTGTATCTATGTACGTGTACAAACGGGTATATATTTTGAGTACTGTCAGACAGAGCAGGTGAACTAACATTTTGCAGTAGCCTTTAACTGTGGGTTTAGATCGAATGATCCTCAGTAGCCCTCCTGTGCACTGCAGCGAACGAGGGTGTTCAGTTGCAGGTGCTTTTGGGAGGCTGAACTTGATGGCTACTTTTAGGTCATCAACTTATTCATAATTCTAGCATGTTACATGTTTTGCTGTTGTGGAGTACTTCAGACGACTGCAAGGTACCTGTAGTGATAACGGGGCATCAGATGAACCAGCACTTTTATTAGACTCCTTATACGACTACCTTTAGTCACCAAATGCCGGTCTTTCCCCAACCATCAACGTTCCACCATGGGTGGAAAAGAACTTTAAAGGTGGAGAAAGGAGCAGCTAGGACAATAGTACAGTAACTGTACAACACAGATTAAAGGTTTTCAATATAACCATACTAAAGTGCTAATTTCGTTTTCAACACAATGTTTGAAGGCTTGTGTGCCTCTAACTTGAAACTTTTCAGTATGTTTCAGTATAACTTGCGCTCGCTCTCTCTCTTTGGGCCTAGTTTACCATAGGGAAATTATTTTTTGTTTTACTAATACATTTGACGCACTTTGGGAAATGTTCAGTTATCAAAACTAATGACAGTCACTTCAGCTGCTATCTGGAAGTATTTGGGGTGATTCGTCAAGTGGGGGCTTAGAATGGAGGGTTTGTAAGAGGGGGGGGGGGTGCAAAGACATGTTTTCCCCTCCCGCAATTTCTCATAGGGATTTTAGACAGTACTACAGGTCGAACTGCTGATCTGAATTACACCAAACTCGGCTGGAAAGCTGTATTAGTGGTCCAGGAAGATCTTTTTTTAGTTTGGTGTAATTCTGTCCAGTCGTTTTGTAGTTATTAAAGAAAATATATTTATGTATATCTAGGAACTTTGATCCAACAGCAATGCTACAATTGGCTGGCCGTACTGTGACAGGAAATTTGCATCTGTGTTGTGAAATAACATTCAGCACAGCTCCCGGTGTGAATCTGCAACAGTTATGCGTATCCAGACTGGGGGCCATGTGCGGTGGCAGTTGGATTAATGTATGGTAATTAAGTATTACTTTACATTTAAAAAAAAAAAAAACTAGAAAGTCACTGGAATTTTTTTATATGGATGTCATTAAATAGAATAACAAACAAAAAAAGTTACATGGACGTTATAGTTCGGTTTGGATTTTACACACAACCATTGAAATCCAGCAATTATAGTTATACTTATTTCAATAAATGATAGCTTTTGCCCTATGGTAACTAACTTAGTTTACGTATTCCATCAGTCATAACCTCTTCATTACCATCTTCGATAATATCGCTGCAACATTTGCAATAAAATTGAGGAAACTGTGCATGGTGGTTGCGAGAGTTAGTTACCTTGATGCACGAATCACCTGTCAGGGGGCCCCAATTGGAACCTGCGCGATTGGCAGAATTCCAGCATGCAATTCTGTTATACACAATTAAGAGGTCCAGTGTTCTTGGACTTATTGCGTGGAGGAAAGCCAGGCCTGATTCCCCAACACCACCAAGCAAAAATCCAGCTGGTGAAATCCCTTATGGAAACTGCTGCATTGTAGCCCGGACCGCTTTCATAATCCTGATTCCGATTTCAAAGTATGCATGGGTGGAGAATTTAATGGCCGCTCTCCGGCCAGCCAACATCCTCCATTCCTTCCTTCACGCCCCTCATCCAGCCTCACTACAACTCCCTCCACACTTTTGCCACCCTATCAGAGCGGGTAATAACTATGTACATGAATTACCACGGAAAAAGGATTACACTACAGAATACTGCCTGATAAATCCTAGTCAACCCTAATTCAACATGCCACATCATATTTCATCACATCTACAAATACCTGTCAGGGGTACTTCACTAAACTTTATCTTCAACAAAAGATAGAGAATGCAAGAATCCATTAGAATGTACTTGAGGTAGGCAATGTTATTATATTGTTTTATAGCATTTTCCTTACAATTTTGATCCCCAAAGTGTATATTTGGTAGCAGAATTTTTATTTTCTAAATGTTTTGCACCTTTCAGTTACATTTGACACTTTTTAAACCAAATGTGAAGGAAAACGTGGTATTTTCTGTCCTCAGGTTTTAGCGATGGTTCCCATTAATGCCCCAGCCCCCCAAAGCTGCCCCAGTGCATGACCCCAGGTAGTTGTTGCAATTAGCGAAGTGTATTAGTGGTGTTGAAGACCCCTTTGTACTGCCAAGTTCATGTGGCTTTTTCCTTCCACAAAGGCAGTTTTGAGGTTGATTATATGTAGCATAGGGCCATGTAACTACCCTTATAACTACCTAACTCCCTGAGAGTGAACCACCCACGGGTAGCTCTGGTCATCTTTGTGAATATTCTAAGCCCCGTATTCTGTTTTTGAACTGAATACACACCACGCCCTATAGATGGTAGGTATTGGCTTGTGGGGCCAGAGCTATCCTCAGTAAGTGCGTCTGTTCACTTGTTTGACAGTTTTAGCAGTTCCAGCCATATCCACGCACAAACTTTACAACCATAGCCCGGACTGCAGTCACACTTCTGTCCTTCAGTTTGAATTGAATGCTTAAGAAATCCATGTTTTTAAATTCAACTAGTGACCTAGTAATACAGCTAATTACATGCAAAAATCTGGTCCTGATGCATGACTTAAAAAAACGAAAGAAAAAAAACCTTTATTGCCCGCACCATTAATCTACTGTTACATCTATGGCCCTCCATGGAGTAGCTTTCTGTCAATCCACAAATATGGTTTACTACCTTCTTAACATGAAGCTCTGTATAGATACAGCTACAGCAACACAAAAGGATGATGGATGGAGTGCTCAATAATGCAAACACTCGCCCCAGTCACAGATCTGGGTTTAATCCATTGTTCTTTCGCTCACCATGCCACCCCAGTTTGGACCTACCCATATGCAAATCAGCCTTGACCCTCTTCCTCATGTGAACCGTCCAGCCCAAACTACTAAGCCAGCTACAGTACAGTTAAACGTACTTGCTCCTTCGGAACTGAGAGGCTAACATAATGACAGTACAGAGTTAGGCAAAATTTCTGGCACAGACCCCATCTCTTCTATAAATGTATAGACTTTACTTAGGTACTGGTTCGAAGTTTGTTTTAATTTATGACCCATGACCAAATGGATGATGCACAGCTTATTTCAGATCTGTGTGCAAATAGTTACCAAAGTCTGTGATTTACTTTTGACAGATTTCCCCAGAAAAAAACCTGATTCATTCAAATATTGTGCGAAAACCATGCAGTAATTGGTGTAGTAAACACCAATTCCACATGTTAGGCTTCATTCTTAGGGGGGAACTCGGCAGATGTTAATTATGTTTCCTTTCTCAGTACCTCCCATCAGGGTGGCAACAATTACCACTTTGACTAATTAGCACCAGAAGTCTACATGCTGAGAATCATGTCATTCTTCAAATCTGTTCTAGTACATCTGTTATAGCTTACAATATAATAGTCTTAGTTTTGGACCAAGCCCACCTAGTGTGCCTTTTTATTTTTATTTTATTTTTAAAGCTCCAGCGCATAAGTGCTTTGACCTGTTGTAAGTATTGTGGCTTTTAACCACACCTTCTTCACGCCCATCACTTTCACTTGTTCGTTGGGCTTGTCTTTCAAAAATCCATTATTTTCATTGGTAAATGCTTTACCGTTTGTATTGCCGTGGGGTGGTTTGGTTACAGCCTTGGACACGACCCTATTACATGGATAATAGCACGATTGCCAATATGTTTGACTGTGAGCAAACTTTTTTTTTTTTTCCCCCCTTTTCTCTATATTAATATATGCCCTTGCTAGCTATGTTGGGTTTTATGAGTTGGCTATTTACAAGCTTCACTGCGTTTAGTATATGGCAGCTTGATTTGTCATGAATTTCAGAAAATGTGATTCATTTTATGAAGTTTGCTATAAGCTGCACTGGTTGCCTGTTTCTATAAGGATCTGTTGTAAGGTGCCGTACTTTGCCCAGATGGCCCTTTATAAAACTGACCACATGCTGCGTTTGTGTTTACGCCCAAGTACCTTATTTGATCGTTTTGGCTGTTGGATCCTGCTGCTGGACCCTCCTGTTTCAGAACGGCTCGGTGGGGAAGGAGGAGGTGTGAGGATCATGTTGCTGCCTCTGTTTGGAATGCACTCCACCTTGACCACACCATAAATCTATTACATATGTGATCCTCCATAGAGTAGCTTTCTGTCACTACAAATGTGGTTTGCTGCCTTCTTACCTGCACTCCTGCACAAAGAGGAAGGCTTTTTAAAATGCACCTGTTTTATTCACATGTTTTCTGATAAAATGTTCAGTGTGAAGGGATTTATTTGCACTTTATAAAGAACAATTTAACTCATCTAGCATGTGTAGGTTCTCAGTATATTTGTTGGGTAATCCCTGGAACTAAACGTTGGGCAATTTTAGAAGAAAGCAAGCAGAAATTAGGCCTCTTCTCCTTTGGTGATTGAGAGTTGTCATCTGAGGGATATGACTGATGCCTGGCATTTGTGTAGACTGAGAGATGGCTAAACTATGTGAAAATTGAACATATATTTTGTCTAACTAGCTACATGTCGCTGCAGCCTTAAGTAAACACATCTGATCAGTTTCTCTTAGTACAAGCCTAAGCACTACATCAAAATGCAGTACTTCAAACTGGTGATGTTTGACAGCAAAATGTTTGTGAAACATTACTGTACTCAAACTAAGCCTGGTGTGTCAAAAACATCCTTATGCATAAATCACCAGTTTAAAAGCACTGCACAATGATCACTCTACTTTCTGCAGTACTTGTTGCTGTGTTAGTTTGACAAACTGTTAACCATTTTGTCTGTCTGGTGTCCCTTGTGCCCCAATCAACGGTATCCCTTCCCCTACCGAGCCAGTCTAACGTCTTTAATTACTGCAGACATCTAGTAACAACCTTTATAGAAAATATGCTCCTTCATCCTGTATGAATTTTCGAGACCTTAGTAAACATTGCATTTTGTAAAGCACATTATCTCTGCACGATTTAAACATTCATGCTTTTGTGGATTTGACACGGTCTTGGGGGCTTCAGAACAAATTTGAAAGCATGGTTCTTGTTGTGTGCTCTTAAGATGCCCTTTTCTGTTACTGTTGGAGCAATCTCTTTGCTGGACATGGATTATCAGTCGGCAATCTGTGTCTTGAAGGAATGCTTGTATCTTTACATGCTCAAACACCATCCGGTGCAAAGTTATTTCAAGGTTTCAGTCTTTTATGCCTATTCTTTATGCCTGGTAATTTCCTGAATGTATGTTGCGTAGTCATCCTGTATTAGAACTGCTCAGTGTGGGATACTAACAGCTATTTTATTTTGATTCAGAATCGCACAGATTCCTGGCACAGTAATAAACAGGTGGCAATATTGCTAATGCTTAGGGCTCAGTTATTCAATATCCGCATGAGTGAAAGATGTATTAGGAATCAATCTCAAAACTTACCAGTTGGACATCATGCAATCTGGTGCGTTGATTCAGCAAGCTCAGTATTCTGAGATGTACAAATTTTTCCAAATTAACTTGTTTCCGGAGGAGACAGAAAACTGCCATTTGGTCATCAGTCTAGCAGTATTGCTTTCAGATACTGTAATTAAAATTATTTCATGAGGGCCTTGTCATTTATTAAAATGAATTTTTGGAGAATTGTCAAAAGGGTTGTCTCCTTGAACTAAGTTTCCAACAGCCGTCTCTAAAGTGCTTTGCATTAAAATCAGTAGGTGCTGCTTTTTTGATTAGCAAATTACTCATTTTCCTTTTTTTGTCTTCAAGTTTCACCTGCCTGTACAGTGCTTGCACTGTGCTTCAGAAATATTTTATTAAAAAAAAAAAATATATATATATATATATATAGTTCCTAAAAGGGGCTTGGAGCCTGCTCATTACTTACGGTTACTTACTATGGTCTGGCTCCAACATCACGTTTTCCTTCCTTCCTTATTGGGTAGCGTCTCCTGCTCACCTCACTCTCTCTTGGGCTTTGAGTCTTCATCCTGCCATGGCAAATCTTGCAATGGGAACTAAAATAACTGGATGTAGCGATCTATAATAAATCCTGCCTATTTGCTTTCAACCCACTTATTTTGACTTTGATATTTATATATTACAAACTCAAACCAAAGGTATTAGTGCAATTTACATGAGCACCATTTACGTTACACAAGGACACATCCATTTTTGTTTGTTCGGCATGGGGATGTTAAGTGATTAGCCCAGAATCACAGGAAGAGACAGTGCCAAGACTTGAACCTGTTTCACAGCAGCTTTGAATGTTACTCTACAGCCTTTCACCCTCTGGGAACTTGTACAGATTCCCTAGTTGCCCCCCTCCACCCTACCCTTTGGCACTGACTGGCATGTGCCCTTCACAGCCTTTCCTCCCTTGATACTGCCCTGTGTGTCCTAGCTATCACTCCTTCGGATGATGGCAGTGCCCTAGTAGCTGCGTCTTCTAGATTGGTTGAGGTTGCAGTACCCAGCTCCTACACCCTTCGGGGTGGTCCAGAAATGTGGAGCTGCAAGAATTCACCCACTTGCTTACAGTCAGTTTGTGATAATCAGCATTTCCTTTGCAGTCTCCGAAATGTGTTTTCCAGGATCACGTGACCAGAGATAAACGGTCAACAGATAATGCTCATTTCGTTAGTGTGCAGTAAGTGTTCCTCAGTAAGCCACTTAATATCATTCTGTCAGTAATCCAAATATTTGCTGACAGACTGTCCACTGGGTGAATGACTGATTCGAAGAGCAAGGAGGCTGGGTCGAGTGCACAAGCGCTCTGATGTGTTGTAATTTCTGTGGGCTTTTAATCACGCCCACTGCCCGCCCATATCTACTTCTCGTTCATGGGTGTGCCGTTCAAAAATACTTTGTAATCATTGGTATGTTTGTCCTTCCTTGGGGTGGTTATGTTACTGCCTTGGACACCAACCATGTTACATGGAAAATTGACTGCGAGTGAACTTTTCCCCTTTTGTGTTGCTCCTTTACACTCCCGCTTAAGGCAGCCATGGCACTTTGAATCGGCTCACTTACGTCAACTGTTACTTTTCATTTTCAATTTAGGTGGCAAGAAAAGTCCAGTTAGGAATTTACAATGATAGTGGCTCTAACTCGAGCAAATGCGAGACCCAATGCATTGCAAATGCTTGTTTGTAATGATCCTGATATAGGGTGACAAGCGTCCTGGAAATTTTTCACCAGCTGTCCTGGCAGATTTTGAGAAATTTAGCTCATGTCTCTGTTCTTTATAGAAGAGCGACTGAAAACATAGAGGTAGGTTTTTATGTGCTTAACGACAGGACGACTCCTCAGCTCTTCTCTGAGCACAATTTAAATAATACCCATGCTGCTGGGTTTAAGCGTTGCTTTTAATTTAGTTCCTTAGTGCCTCATTGTCTGTTTCTATGTTGATGCGTGCTGAGATTTGTCATTTTGTTCCCCTGACCTCATGTAAAAGTGTAGTAGTCCTTCAGTGTTTTCTAAAAGTCCCGTTTTTTTGTTTTTCAACAGCTAGAGACCCTACCTGATCATGTTTTAATCGAGTTGTTAATATATTTTTTTTAATATAAAGGCCTGCTTAATTGTGAATCTTCATCTCACTTGTTCTGCACGCCTGCCGACACTTTGTGAAGTATCAATAAAGAATGCCTGTGTGCTAAACATAGTACTACGCTTTTTTTTTACAGTGTACGAAAAACGCATGTCCCAGATTCAGTGACATGACTGTTAGCAAGGCTTGTCCTTCAGTGATGCATGCAGGAGTGTACTGAGTGAGGCTAGCGGTGATTTGTTGAAAGTCTGCCTTGCAGGGAAGATTAAAGCTTTTCAACCCCAGATTTTGCTGTGCATGTATTTTTTTTTTTCCACAATCATTTGCTCGCATGTCTGATTTAGAAGGTGCTTTCTTTGGAGAAGTAGGTCCAGGCATCCGTGGTGGCAATTCATTATTAGTTCGCAGAGCCCTGTATCCATTTGTAAGCGTTTCCCACGCGGTGTCCTGAAGTCATCCTGTAACGTGTGATAATGAACTGACAGCTACGTTCACCCCATATTTACACTTAAAAAATCTGTTTTTAGCTCCCAGTAGGCTTTTATATTGCTCCAGCTGTCTTTTTATTCAGTCGGCAACATTCTGGCTAGAACGTAACTTCCGGCAGACACAACTCGTGAGTCAGCTTGGCAAGATGTATATTTTAATCTGATTTCTTTAGTACCTCCAGTTGGTACAAGGAAATGATGCATTAGTCATGACTCTATATCCTGAGGGAGTGGTTGCCCAGCTCCGGTTTTACAGCAAGTAGACTCCTAAACTTAAATCGGAGGGGTAGTTTCTGATTGTGGGCTCTGCGACAGGAAGGTCTCCTGGTTAGCTTTTGTTCTTACCATTGCTGTATATTTCCCTGCTGCCTTTAACGAAACGTGACAAGTATCCCCCCTTTAAAGAAGTATTTGCTTTCCAGTGTACCAATATCTGACCTCAATTTGAGTGGTTGGTGCAGTGGTAGACTTTAAGCAAGAGGTTGATGTGGGTCCTTGAGCACTCAAAATAATGGGCGGTGGTAAAGGAAAGGTAATGGTTTCAATGACCGTGCCTAGTGTTTGCAGTGATTAGTGTGTTGGTGGCCAATTTTTTTGAAGACCGATTAATGTTCGTCTTTAAGGACGCAGTACCTATATTTTGTGATGCATTGTTTCAGCTGAGGTAATTTCATATTTGGGGTACTGTTTTAGTGTCACTTGGTTTTAGGTCATGCCTCAGGTTTACTAAGCAGATACCCTTTCATCTGTTTAAAAAGAGCGACCTGTGCTGTCCAAATTATTGTGACATGCTTAAGTATTCCTTTGACACAAGAAGTCCTTGTTTACACTGTAGCTTCTAAAGCGTAATAGAAATTGAATATCCGAATAGTAAAACTGTATTAAAGTGGCACGTCTTGCACCGTTTTTTTTCTTCCCCCTAGTGGAACTAATCACGGTTGACGGATAATAATAAAAATATATATATTATACAATTTGAGCTATTTCCCAGACAGTATTGTAAGAAAAAGAGGCAGTTGACTGCAGCAACTCCTGAATGGACAGAAAGAATCGCCTCTTCCTTTCTGCTGTCCGACGTGAAGGTTTCTAGATGAGTCATGAGACTGGAGGGAGTATGATAGTGATCCACCAAGACATGACTGAACATTGCTGAAGCTTGGCTTAAGAACATAACTACTGTTACAGGGCCAGACAAAATCGAGTGCCTGTTTATTTGGAAAGCGAGTTGAAGGGGCAAGCATACGCAGAGACTGGTGGCTTTTACCTTTACAATAGAAAATCTGCCTTTAGGTCTTCAGTAGCAACACATACCATCTGATAGTCAACAAAATGAAATATACCCCGGTGGTTGCTGTGGCATACTAGTTGGTTTGAGGTCCTTAATGCTGGCGGTGTTTTTATCATTGCATCAAATGCATAGACTGAGTTTACCTACTAGTCACTATCTTCAAAGATTGTGCACCCGGGTTCTGGGCACTCTGCTGTCCAGTGTAGCCTCTGATCTCAGCTTGGAGTGCTTGCCTTTTTGCATGGTTTGTGTGCGGCATCTGCTGTTGCAACTATTGTCTCCATGTGAAAGCCTTGTTTATGTTCAGTATCTGTACACCTAGATGTTGGCGACCCTGGTAGTGTTAATGAATTCTTGGTGTAGCTCTGGTTGATCATATTAGACATGCTGGTCCTACAGCAGCTGTTTTGACCCTGAAAATACAAAGTTCTGTAACCTGTCTGGTTGATGAGACCGGACTATTAAATACAACTATAGCGTTTTTAAGAGACTTTCATGGGAGTCTTCAGAAGAAATTTCCAAGTACCTTCGTTGATGCCAGAAGTTGAGATCTAGAATTCATAAGAATATTCGCGCGTCGCTGAGGTTCATAAATCAACAACGTGCTTTGCAAAACCCAAAAGACAACAAAAAAAAGTAATGAATGTGTGTCTTTGTGGCCGCTTCAACATAAGGAGCTTCTATTTTAAAAGCAGCTGATCAGGTCTGGTGGATCTGTGTGGAAATACCCTGCACCTCCTCCCTGATAACTTCGGGTACGTAGTCTTTGGTGACACTGATAGTTTATACCGAGGACATTTCAGGGCCAATGCTGGTCTAGAACTGTCACGTGTGTGTTTTTTTTTAATTTTTTTTAATGCATCTACTGAAAGGCCGTATGTGTCTGTGTCCACAAATACCTAATTTGGCTGTGCATGCAATAAGGTTCGCCATTTTATGTCTGCAAATTGCTATGCCTGATGCAACCTGTAACGCGTTTGTGGGCTCGCTGACAAAGCTGAGCTCATGTTTTGGTTACCTGCCTGGCTGCTGCAGTCCTGAGTTTTGTTTGTGCTAGCAAGATGTTGACCAACCAGTGATTTGGCACGCCTGGCTAATCTAATCAGCGTTATTAGTTGTTGCCCAATGGTTGGTTAGTTGCTTCTGTAATGTGCTTTCGCTATTGATTTCCTACTTGCTGATAGTCCGACGGGCAGTTATCTCCAAGGCAGTTTATAGTTGACGTATCAGTCCTCCTGTAGCATGGCAGAATGAATATATTTGATTGCATTGGACTTGCCTGTTGTAGATTCGGGGGCTCTTTTTTTGGTTGCCCATTGGCAGCTCTGCCGCAGTGGTGAAGTACGATGACGCTTGTGGTTGCCAGCTGCTGTTAAAAGGGCCGCATTCTTCTCTCGGGTTCGTGTGTACTTTGGCCCATTCATGAAAAAGACCAGCCTAGCTCCACCATATGAGGTGGGAGTGCAGTACTAATTTGAGGTCTGGCTATGCTTTGTGAGCGAAGTATTCACTTACTATTGTGTTGAGAAAAATTAGTCAAGCATGAGTGCTGACAGTTTTAGAGGAAGAGAACTATTAATATAATAATGAAATGTTAATTCGTGCTGCCTTAGAAGCTGGACATAAAGTGTAGAAGAGTACCTCTGCGAAAGTGCCTTTGTTGGAGTGGTGATAACTGTGCTTTTTGCAAATTAACTGGAACCAAAGAGGCTTTCTGAAAAGTCCAGTATTTGTATGAATGCCTTTTTCTTGCTTTCTAAACACAATTGTCTTTGGGTCACTCCACTTTTTTTCCCATGCACTTTTTTTCTTTTCTTTTCCTTCACATTTATTTGAGCTGTTCCTAGACTGGCATCCAATGTCCTGGAATGGTAAATTAAGAAATAAAACAAAACGGCTACTGTTGAGATTTCTACATGTATTCATTGGGATGCACGCATATGTATACAGTAATCCTGTGTAGGCCTCCGTAGTCTTGAGTATACCTGTGTTTGGATAATGAAGTGCTCTTTCGTGTATATATTACAGTATTTTTTTTCCCCCTCCAGTGCTGTTTTTCAGCAAGCGAGTGACCATTTTTCCCTTTTTTCTTTTTTTTTTGTTGCTGTTGTGTTGTGTTTTTTTGTTTTTTTTTGTTTTTTGCAGACTCGATTACATTCAAAAGCCATTTACAAAGCAGATAGTTCTACATCAGCAAAGGCAAAAGTGCAGACCAATGGCTCTGCCAGTGCTCGTTTATGACCTGTTCTCTAAGATGGCAGGAGAGTCCTAGCTGCTTGACACCATGTGCCATGCTGTGCCCTAGGATTCAGTCTTTGCAGCTGTAAAGAGCTAGATCATTTGCCATTACATGTTTTTTCCAGGTATACCTTCCCTTATGGAGACTTCGAAACGTCCTGGAACTGCCCTTCAATTAGGTGGCTTAACTTTACTTGTGGAGCAAGCTAAGACCAAACCCCATAACCCCCGGGATAAAACTGTCCTCTATTTTACCACTATATCCAAGCACGAAGCCAGTAATAAATACTTTGTATGCCAGTAAGCATGCCCCACCCCCTCTGTTCTCATGATGTTCCCCGTAGGCTGTCCTGGTAGCGAGCCTTTTCCTTCGGCAAAGATCAGACATGTTTCCTAGTGCGGCATTTATTTCCCTTTGTGCTGCTTCTCGACTCTGTAACAGGTAGAAGCTGGGCTGCCAGCTGGCTTTTTCTTTGCTTTTACTGTTGCGTTGTTGCTGGATTTTTTTGGAAGGCTGGGCAGGCGGTCCCTAGTTTCTCGGTGTACCTACAGAGCTTGTAGCTGATCACCAAATGCTATTACATGTACTTCCTCTTCGGTTGGGTCACGTGCCTGTTTTTGCAGGTATTTTACTGGTTTTGGAAGCCATTGAAACCTTTTCTATTACAAAAATTTAACTTTTATTGCCAGTTCCTTCTCTCTATGGGTTCAATTCGAAACTTTTTTTTTTTTTTAGGACCAGCAGGCCTGTCCAGGAGAGAGAATTTTATTGTAAATTGAAGCCTAGTCAGCTCCTCTACTACTCAGTTCAGGCCTGCTTGAGCGGCACATCTAGGCTCTAACATGGCAGTCTTGAAGTGCCAGCCGAGGTACATATTGGATATTTAGCCAAGGTGCCTTGTGAATCATTTACATTCACAGTGACATGGGCACATAGTTATAATGGAGAACCTACTGAAGGCTCTCCACTCACTATTTGACCCTGGTATAGGTTTCAGTCACTACTACCAAACAAGTTCTCCAGTGAGACCTTCATTTGTTTTTTTTATATACTATGTGGCATGCCTTCTGGCTGTCTCCTGGCACTAGATGTACAATTAAAGAAGAGCAGATGGAACAACTGCCTGTGAGGCAGGTCGCAGAGTGGAAGGCTGATCACATAATTACAAGAAATTTGCATTCCGTCCTCATCAGTCATGCATTGACATTGCTGGAAATGGTGCAGGTCATCTTGAATAGTTTTGAAAATTGTAATGTTAGCGGAAACATCGCCCAGGTTGTACAGTAGGCCTTGGCAATGGGAAGGAAAACCAGCTCCATGTCCTGGCTGTTCCCAGATATTCTGTTCACTTTGCAAATGGCACTTGCTGGATTACATGATACTAGGGCATAAACCACTGTAGTATGAAAGTGAGCTGCTTTTGTAGAGGTAAGACTCACCCAATGAATACTTTCATGCTATCCTGGCTATAGATATATTTTTACATTTTCAATTATTTACCCATCTTTTTGTGTACCTTAACCCCGTGCTTAAAAGTGAATCTTTTTTTTTGCCAGAATGATGTGCTGCCTAGGTTTATTTCCAGCATTGAAACTTGCCTACGTACTGCGGACAGTGCCTTTCGCTGAGTCGAGTTTTTTAGCTTCTTAAACAAGCGTGTTCTTTTATTTATACTCTTGCCAACTCTCACATGGCCGTGTGTAAAATTTCACTGCAGTTTATATTCTGTTTTTTGGTGGATACCTTACTTTCATCGGTGCTACACATCTGTTAATAGAAGCTGTGATACCTCATATTGAGATCTATTTTGTGATACTGCTGTTACAATAACACGAATATCTGAAGCTTTAAACCGGTTTAGCTCTTTGTGATTGTTGGCCCACTGTGGGCATGTGATATCATTCCCAGGTGAGGCTTTGAGAATCGCGATTGCAGGATAGCAATGGAACAAGCCTTCTGAGTGTTCGTTTGTGCTTTGAAGAATATGAAGTGTGGCTGCTTCCAGTCCTTGCAATATCTGAGTAGGACTAGAGACAGTGGAGGTAGGAGCTTTATGTTGTCTCTTATATGGATGTGTGAATTCAAGTGTTGCGGTTGTGGAAACATTTCTTGTTCTGTGTGTACTGTGGCCACATAGATTTGCTTTATATCCTGTGCATGGTGTGTCCAAATCTTGGTGTTCTATGCATGTTTCATGTTGTGTAGTATGCTTAGAATACTGCTTCATGCTATTTTGATAGGATGTAAACACGGCTGCTGCATTTGTTAGGACTATAAACCCTGATAGAGCTGCCAGTGGTAAGTCTGTTTAAATTCAGCTTGAGCCTATAAATTAGGGGGTTTCTTCTGCTCGCTAAACTGGAAGAAGGCTAGGCATGCAACTTTCACGACTGTACGAGTAACTCCACCTGTTACAGCCGGTCATGGGCTCAGTTTTTAGTGCTCCCTGATCCAGTGACCAGAACGTGCGCTAATGTCCTGGGAGAAAATGGGTACACTAGGAAGACACTGCTCCTGTCTGGATACAGAGAAGCTGGTGTTGGGGTCTAGGTTAATGAAGGTGAATGTTGGAGCTGAGTGCTTAGATTGTCATGTCGATGTGTTTGGAGTGTAGCATACTTCCTGATAGTAGGTAAGAACCCGCAGCAGATTAGGGTCCTCTGGGGGGAATACAGTGACAATCATTGGGATACCTGTAAGTGACCTGCAGAGTGGGATATCAAATGGAGAGGCCACTGCACCAACTCCTCACCGTCGGCCTCTTAAACTTTGTACTTAGTAAATGATTCACCCTACTCAGCGCAGTGCCTAGGGTACCGAGGTACAGATTGAGAGCATTCACAGATGAAACTGCTGACAAAATGGACCAAAGGTAGGCAATGTAAATCCCTAGACCATTTTGTCCTGCAAAACAGTTGCAGAATGGTGCATATAGTAATACATGATCAGTTTGTATTGTTGTGCATAACTGCAGTATTTTAGACACAGCTGTTTAATTCTATTACATACCTTCTAGTCCTGAAGTATGCACACTTCTTAAATCTACTTGCTCATTAAAAAAAACAAAAAACAAAAAAAACTTTTGGCTTGCCATGAGGTGACAAATTATGGTAGCATTCGCCTTATTGACCATAAAAGGTGATTGGTTTCAATAAATTAACCAGTGGCAATGCCTTGGGATAGCATTCCCATCCAACGTTCTTTTGCTCAGCCCTATGCAAATCAATCTTGGTCCTGCTCTAATAGGAACAGTCTAGTCAGAACTTTCAAGGTCTTTTCTGAACGGTAACACGAGGAGCCCAAAACCCAGTTTCGGTTCCTATTGGACCAGGCTCTGGTTTGATTTGCATATGCCTTAGTCCAAACCAGAGGTCTCCAAACTTTTTATTGCTGCACCCCCCAGCTGAAAAATAAAAATCATTGGGTCCCATCCTCAATTTTGCACAATTATTGTATAAATATGGCAATGTTTGAATATGTATAGACCTATCTAAACATTGCCGTTAAGTACTGTTAACATTTTTTAAAGATGCAATGACATGCTTCTGCTTAAAACAAAGGCCTGTTATCTGTGTAATGCTTCTTTTGGCCAGAGTCTGGCGCCCCCCCCAGTGATCACTTGAGGCCCCCCTAGGGGGGCGCGCCCCCCAGTTTGAAGACCTCTGGTCCAAACTGAGGTGGCATGGAATGCAAATAAACAATTGACTGGGATTTGGCTCTGAGTCCTTAGCAGTGGTGCAGATTAATGCAAGCATTCCGTCAATCACTTATTTGTAAACTTCCGCTCATTATGTCAGAATTTGGATAATTGCCTTGTTTTGCCTTTTTTAGGGCTCGTATGGGTTGGCTTTACCATTGTTCCGCTTTTGCCACCTTTTAAGATGTATTGTTGTGCTGCTGTGATACAGTGAATGGAGCTGGGCGGGAAGCAGCACTTCAAGGCTTCAAATGCTGTGGGAGGCTGAGCACTCCCACCGACTTGACAATATTTATGGGTATTCAATAGCTCCTCTCGACCCACGCTGTTAAAGTTTGGAATTTACCATGAGAAGGGTGCGAAAAACGAGGTCTAGGGAAAGTGAAGTTGCTCAACAGATTTTTGTATGGCCATGTACGTGTGAGCAAATATACAGATGTACATTTTCTCATGAAAAATGGATTTGGTAAATAATTGCTAGTACAGTTCCGAGGCAGACGTGTAAATCCTTGAATTCCTCAGCTCGATTTATGACATACCTCTGTGTCTTTTGTGGATCCCCTAATTTATCTTTGTTGCACTATGGTTTTATGCTGATTTGTTCAATAAAAAAAAAAAAAATTGACATGCGTAAATCACATTTCCCTTTACAATGCTTTAGAAGTGGTATTCAAATTTGCACATTAACTTACAATTTTTTTTCCCAAGTAGCAATTTTTTTGTTGCACAAATTGATTTTTAAAAGCAAACAATTGCCAGTCTTGTTTTCATGCATATAGGTACATAAAGTCAGGGAATATTCTTTGACCATTAATAGCATCAAAATATTAAATTTGGCAAATGTGTACCTGTTTTTATAATGGGAACACTCTCCATAATAAAAACTAAGTACACAGTTCACTGCATTTCCTTATTGCTCACCCTAATTCTGAAGAATTTGCATAATGAATCGTATATACAAGTTTGTACCACTTCTGTATATATGGATGCAAACCTTGCTTTAGGGGCAGAGCATCCTCTTTCATATATCACACTGATACCACGAGTTGGCAGCCTAAGGTAGAAAAATGTTTTTTAGATACATAAACTTCACATTTAGACAATCTCACAAATTAAAATTACATTCAGTTCATTTACAAGATATGGACTTAAACATCAGACAGAATTAAGTGTCTTTTGGAAAGCGACCCCTATTAAGTCTGTCTATGTAGGAAGCAACGCAGACACACATTGATAATGTATGTCTGACAGCCAAAGGGTTTGTGCTGACCATTTCTAGAAGATGACCTCAGTGGAGCCATTGCAAGGCAGTGGGAAGTTTATGCCAAAACCCTCACCTACAGGTCTCTTAAGCTTCATAAGCTATCCCAGATCCTCTGGTGTCATCCAAGGACATTTCTAAAAGCTAATCTTGGACGCTAGCCTGTCAGACATTTTCCCCTCTAGAGGTGGAATCCCACTCTTGTTGCTATTGTGACTCGGTATACACAGTAACATTGACCAGTTAAAACTGCTGTGACTTATGACTTCTTAATTCAGTCATGGCAAATCCATACAGAAGGAGAACAAGTTTTGTGGTTGAAGACGCTATTGATCTTTTTTTTTTAAAAAGACAGGGTTTGGTTTGCTTTAACTTTCTTAAGTCTGCATTTTATACCAATTAGGGATTTAAGAAGCTTACGTGTTGCTAGAATATGGACCTCTCTGATGAGTAACTTCACTCCTTCAAGAGTGATATCTTCAGCAGAAGTCCCAGCTGGCTGAAAACTCTGTATGGCGTATGCACCAAATATCTGATTTCAACCATCAAATCCCGGCAATTCAGCATGTTGAGCAAAAGCTGTAGCGCTACACATAAATTGTTTAGCTGCTACCAACACAGCCGAGAGGTTTTCTTGCTTACTCTAGCTCTGTAAAACTGGAGAAGACATTCTTCTTGTGTAAGATTGTCATGATTCCCAAATATTTTAAACAGTCCTTTTGCCATACAGTTCTATATTTTTCGAATTTCATGGTCCAGACTAAACCCATAATCTTCATTTGCCAGTTGAAATTTATACATTTTTAGGTTTCATTAGATGCTGATGTTTACCTGTTAATAGCTTTGATTACAACTGGATAGTTTACTAGCTAAATGCCATATGGGGATGTGTACTCCCTTGAGTCTTCATACTGGGTGCTGATCCACAGTCACCTGTTAAAATGCTTAAAACTATTTTTTGGCCTATCAAGTTTAAAATTGACGAACACCAAACTAACCTTTCATGGTTAATCGGGATACCAAGACTTTTAGTTCACTGGGTGACACCCTTGTTGTTGGAGGCGTAGACATTCTGGTTTGGGGAACTTTAATGATGTACTGGAAAACCCCTGGAAAAGGCTCTCTCCTACAGCGCTGCCCAGGATTGTACTCCGTCTTTGAATTAGGAACGTCACACATCCTAAAATGATTGTTGTAGTTTGGCCTTTATCTGAGCCGAAACATTAAAAAAAAAAAAAAAAAAAAAAAAACTAGTAAACCAAAAAATGAACTGGTCTCGGAAGTTGGGCCAAGTTTGACCTCAGCCATCACAGGAAATTGGCCACCTGAGCAATGTTGCAGAAAATCTAATGTAACCGTGATAATGGATTATCTCTCTGCCATAGACCTTTTTGGGTTTTAATATTCCAGCACATAAAACCAGTGATCATTGTAGTGGGCTAAGGTGTTCTGCCTATGGAGAATGAAGCATTTGTGCTTATACCATAGTTAAACTTCCCTCTCTAGCTCATAGGTGTACTTTTGCTTTTAATTCAACATTCAGCAACATGTTGGAGCAGCTGTTGGTTTCTGTGAAAACCTTTACCAGAAACAGACAAACTAGAGATCGAAGCGAAAACCTGCTGATAATCCCAGTACATTTGCTCTGTATTTTTTTAACATTTGTTATAAAAGTACCCATTTATTACTGGGCCAATTATGTTTACTTATGGAATGGAGTTGCCATAAAATGAATGTTATCCTTTTGAGCACAAACGTTTGTTTCTACTTCTTGATCGTAATTCATTCCTTCTCCACTGGTCAGTCCACAATATATATATTTTTGTTTTTGTTTTTTTGTTGCTTTTTTTTTTCCCCTCGGTTTTTTTGGGTTGTTTTAAGTGATGTTTAAGAGCAGTTATTGGAAGCAACCTAGTAAAACAACGTGATAGGTATACAAACTACATTAGGCTTAATTGTACGCCAGACTACAGCAGTATTTATCAAAATATAGGCATGTCTAAAGGTGTTACATAAGGTGGTGTGTACAATTAATAGGGATTATAAATTGTAACAAATCATGATGGAATACATAATAGACAGGAGAAAGGTGATCTGGGTGGCAAAGCGTATAGTGGGCATAGAGAGGCTTGTTAACTTGCTTCAGAAAGCATTAAAGTTTGGTATAATTGTACTGGTTGTCAGAAGTTAAAATAACTGAAGAAAGTACATACACAAGACAGTGAGTCTGAAATGGTAAGTAAAGTCTGTAATGGAGTCAAAACCAAATAAAAATAAAGTGCAACATGGATAAAAACACTGACAGAGCCAGTATATCACATGGGTGAAACAATACTACTTTACTGGCTGGGTAGGATAGGTGGAAGAGCATCGCCGGGATGTGGCAAGCAACTAGGAGAGAGAGGCATGGGGCAATCCAATGCATGTTGGGGTCACAAGCAGAACAAATGCGTGGGGCATGGCCTAGCAATAAGGTAAACTCTGCTACCAAATAAATGGTTACTTTAAAACTACAGTTTCACTTACTCAGAAGTTAACCAGTGCCTGTGCATGACACTATGCGCTTGCTTGGTCCACTGCTAGCTCTGATCCCGGACACTGGGAGAGAAGAACAAAGTCCAAGGTTGTCTATTGGCAGTAGCATGACTCCAGTGGAAAAATGTTTTCCATAGCTCATGTATGTCAACAGTTGAGTGCCAGGCATATACCCTAACTGGTTAATCATTTCTTGCCTGACCTGGAAGCCCTTGAAAGAGCTTGCAATGTGAAATTTTAATGTTGCTTACAGATGCTACTCCTTGACGCTCAACTGGTCACTGTTATTCCTTGGCCTTATATCGTTACCTCCTGATACCCTTTTACTGTCCTTGTAGATGTGTTGCTTCTCTTGAATCTTATGTAAACCCTTTCATTCATTTGCTTTTCTTCTGATAGAGTAATTTCCTATCATTACCATGATTGCACTGTCTGAGATCGAGATGACAAGTGCACCTGAAAATCTAATAGGCCTGGGAAAAGTCAGCCTGTGCGTGAATGTTCATTTTCCTTGCTTACACCTCTTGCATTCTGTGCTAACACAAAGCGCGAGGTTCTGTTGCTTCCGACCTCTGGACCTGTACGTGCCTGCTTTGTTGAACACAGAATTGGCTGTAGAAAAAAGTTGAGAAAAATAACTCAAACGAGGCTAGACTGAGGACTAGTGTATCCTGGCATTTGTTCTTTTCAAAGAGTAAAGGGATACACATTTAAGACGTAGGTCTGTCCTCTGCTCATGTGCTACTACCTTCTTGGTGTATGGCTTGACTGCACATCAGTCATAGCTAACTTTGGAGATCCAGTTACTTGAAAGGAGTAACCTAATAGGATTTCAGTAATTCTCAAGACAGTAGTTGGGATACCAGTTTGTAAAAAGTAGACACCTTGTTTGCTGCCCAGTAGCAGTCTTCTGTCCCAAATAAAAGGCCTTGCGCTACTGTTGAACATTTGAGGTTGGACCTCAATTGGTCCAGTAATGATTGTCACTATTCTGTTTCTGTGTGTTTGTTGGGATTGGTAAGCATTGGGGTGTATTTAATTAGTTGTGTTTTTTTAAAGTTAATTTTAAGCTTCTTTTTTTCCTCAACAATCAGTATTGATTTACCTTGATTGCCCTTTTCCTAAGAGGCAGCAGGAGCTCTGCAAGCATCAAAATGAGTTTGATGTGTTAGAGCAGAAGGTAGCTCACGTTCTGAAAACAAGGAATTGCCTAAAAGTGAAGATTGTGTAGTTTCCTCCAACCTCTTTTCCAGTGGATACATCAAATTGCAGAGGTCTCATCTTTGAAATCGCTCCAGGGTTGTGTCTAAATCTGGATTATTAGCACTCCTCTTCTGCTGCACCTTAGCGGATATCAAGTCTGTATCCGTCTATCCTCACTAGGAAAAGATCTTAAGGATGAAAGACTGAAGGTGAAGACGTGGGTGAGTGATTTTTTTTTGGGGGGGGGGGGAGGGTGGTGGCTTAAAGGTGATAATCTGCTTTTTGAGCCTTCTGCTCCTTCAGGGTTTACTTTTGAAAGTTGCTCTTTTCTAAGCTTCCTGGGGATCAAATATTTGTTTGTCACTGGTGTAACTCTACGGCACTGCTTACTGTACCTCGGCCTAAGACCACAGTAGTGGCCTGTTATTTTATTCTCCTATATGATGAAAGATCATTTTAACTTCAAATAATTGATAGCAGTTTGAAATATTGTCACCATCCAATTGTACCTTAATTTACAATTCTGGTCGGTAAGTCAGTTTTCTTCTGTAGCGGACAGTGGCACAACTGAAGGTCTTTCAGTCGGTTATTGTTCACAGCCTTTGAGATGCCTTTGGGAAACTTATGTTACTGCTTCACCTTTGCTAGATCTTTATCACTTGACATAAGGCTGGGTCTCGCTTTAGCACCTTCATCCGCTTTAGTTCCAAGTTGTTTGGCACTGAAGTCCCCAGTGCCTGTGTTTTGAAAAATGTAGGGCATAGCACCAGGGTATCTGCTCCAACATTCCTTGGCTTTTGCAGACTGCAGTACGAATGTCAGAAAAAGTATCTAAGGACCACTTTGAAATGGTTATGGCCATGAAAGGTCCTAGGTATCAAATTTGAAAGGTTTGGAGGCCTTTGAGAACTTTCCATGGTGCCCTCTGGAAGTTTCTGGCCTTTACCCTTTATGGTTAGTGTATTTTAACACTTGAATTGCAATGGTTGTCAAATAATAGTAATTTAATAATGTAGTAATTTGATAATTCGATTTAATAATTTGATAACGTAATCATAATTGGGTGTTGACCTTAAAGATGAGGTTAACATAAAAAACCAGCAGAGCACCTTTAAGGCCTGGATTACAAATCCAAATATTTGTAGTTACCTCACAATAGTTTCAGTTGACACTACTTCCTGACGATTGAGTGCGAGTGTTGCTTTGAATTGACTCCCTAACATTATTAGAAAGTGATTGGACCTCTACAGTTACCAATTATTTTGGTTGACTGAATGCTTGCAAGAAAAATTATGCTCAAATTCTTATTTATGGGCCATCCTGTTACCCAGGGGTATCTCGTACTAAAATGTCATTTCCTAAAATAGTATAGTAACAGACATAATTTTTTTTTTTTTTTTAAATCTGCTCAAAATCCCACCAGACAAACAAGATCCCAGCTCTGTTAGTGCTCCTAATCTAGTGGCCTAGTGTCTTGCCATGTGTAAGCCCTTTAGGGCAGTCTGGTTGCTGTATTTCATTTTCCAGTTATGAGCCCTTTTGGTTCCTTTAACTAAGGTGGGTTACCAAATTAGTGGGCATTCGTTGTGTGCATAAGGGCTGCACAAAATCTTCTAGTTCCTCCAGGTTAAATGTAATACTTGCCCGTTTCTTCTTGTGGTAAGGTACCATCACAAGTCCAGGGTGTCACAGTAGCAAACTTTCTACTGATCATTAAGTGAAAGAGGGGGCCATCCTTTGAATGTGTGTGGGGCAGGTGAGGATGATGCGGGCTCATTTGTCAAGCTCACTAGCCTGATGGTTGTGGAACAGCTTTTTCACCCGTTTTTAGGGTCGAACCTGCGTTGCATGTGCTCGTGCATGCGTATCGCAGCGAGACTCATTAGTGTTCAGAAAAGGGCTCGGAGCCCTGTCAACGTCCTGTCAGTGTTTATTGGTTCGTGGGCTTGCCTAATAAAATCTGCTTGCTTTCTTCAGTCGAAGGCACGCATACGTCATGCCTTTTCCGGTGGCTAGCCCTCCTCGAGCGCAGCGACCAAGTACAGAAAACATGCAAGGCTCGCTGTTTTCCATCACACTCGTGGACTTCTTTTTCTCTAATTTACGAGCGTGTGGCAGAAGTCGAGCGCTTTACATAGTTAATTGCACTTTTTCAGGTTACGTATATAAATGCACTTTTGCCCGATAGGTGAATAAAGTCGGGTTAGGAGTTTACAACGCTATCAGCTCTAACATGAGCAAACGCGAGATCCGTTGCATTGCAAATGCTTGTTCTATTTTGCTGGTCTAGGGCAACTGAGAGGTGTGGTGTTTTTTTTTTTTTGGTTGTTTTTTTTTTTTACGTCCTCCCGCTCTGTATTTTCAGTCTTATCAACTGCACCTTATGCATGTCTTTAATGGATTAGGGTCTACTCATTTTATGGGCACTGTCCAGCTCCTCTTGTGGGCAAAAAGGCCTTCATTCTGTCCCCAGATCACACAAGTAAAGCAACGCTAGACCTTTCTAGGCATGGACCTACTCTGGTGGGATGATCGCAACCAAGCGGGTTTCAAATCATGGTCTTTTTTTGTCTTCATTGTAACAAGTGTCAAGGCTTCCTCTTTATGACGTTTACGAAGACTAATCAACTACTTGGAGAGAGATCTTATACTTATACCGATTTGGTCATCAAGGCAGGCTGATATGACTATTTCTATGGCCCTATGCACCCATCTGGCAGAAAAGGTCTGAAACCTAGGTGTCGTTTTGGATTAAACCTGGAACCCAAAGTTTCTACATTAACCAGCTCCTGCTTCTACTGTGCAAAACATTTTTAGCTCGTTTTCAGTCAATTGATTCTAAAGTTGTTATAGCTTGTCGCTGATGGTTGTTAAAAGCCTTGAACCCAAGCAATTTAAGCTTATAACAAGGGAGAAGGTCTTTAACAACTGGTATGGCCTGACAAAAGGGCCATTAGGCTGCTAGAGCAACCCAACTTTCAAATGTTCTAATCAAGAGATAAACGCTTTTATATTATCCAAACTTCATTGTGGAAATTGTAAGTTGCTTGGCACAGTAGCAAAGTCTCATCTCAAATTAATTCAAAAGTTTTTGTCGACTGATTGCAGTTGATAGGAGGGGGCATTTTTGTATTGTCTCCCAGTCCGGATTGGGGTCATTTTCAAGTCTTTGACGATTGCTCATAAAGAGATTAACTTCTCCCCATCTTGGATTTAAAATTTTACTGGCACTCGTCTTTCTGATCTTTTAAGAACAGGATATCAAAATAATCTTAATATTCCTCACTCTAGGAAACCCTGCACGTGAGAGGTCCTTATCTGTAGCATCCTCTTCAGTTGTGTGCGCAATTCTTTTCCCTATTTTAAGGAAACAGTTAATATCCTGTTAATTCTATTTCTAACTTTCCCCTTGTCTGCTGTCTTGGCTAAAACACATTGAGTTCCAAGACACGGTTTTGGTCCATTTAAGCGAAGAGGAAGCCCGGTTTCATGTCTTCCTCTTCGAGGGTGACGACCCCAGCCAATTCTCTCCCACCAATGAGCAGACCCGAATGAGTGTATTCTACTGGTCCTGCATATCCATGCGACTGAGCTCCTCACATCGGCCTGTGGCCAATTCTTTCATCTTTTGGAGCTGCCAATGTGTTGAGCACTGAATAGCAGAAATATTCTGATAACCCCCTTGTAAGGAAATGCCTCCTTGGCATGGTTACCCCCTGACTTTTTTTGCCTTTGCTGATGCTATGTTTTGATTTGAAAGTGTGCTGAGGCCTGCTAACCAGGCCCCAGCACCAGTGTTCTTTCCCTAACCTGTACTTTTGTTTTCACAATTGGCACACCCTGGCATCCAGGTAAGTTCCCTTGTAACTGGTACCCCTGGTACCAAGGGCCCTGATGCCAGGGAAAGTCTCTAAGGGATGCAGCATGTCTTATGCCACCCTGGGGACCCCTCACTCAGCACAGACACACTGCTTGCCAGCTTGTGTGTGCTGGTGAGGACAAAACGAGTAAGTCAACATGGCACTCCCCTCAGGGTGCCATGCCAGCCTCACACTGCCTATGCAGTATAGATAAGTCACCCCTCTAGCAGGCCTTACAGCCCTAAGGCAGGGTGCACTATACCATAGGTGAGGGCACCAGTGCATGAGTACTGTGCCCCTACAGTGTCTAAGCAAAACCTTAGACATTGTAAATGCAGGGTAGCCATAAGAGTATATGGTCTGGGAGTCTGTCAAACACGAACTCCACAGCACCATAATGGCTACACTGGGAAGTTTGGTATCAAACTTCTCAGCACAATAAATGCACACTGATTCCAGTGTACATTTTATTGTAACATACACCCCAGAGGGCACCTTAGAGGTGCCCCCTGAAACCTTAACCAACTACCCGTGTAGGCTGACTGGTTCAAGCAGCCTGCCACACTCGAGACATGTTGCTGGCCACATGCGGAGAGTGCCTTTGTCACTCTGTGGCTAGTAACAAAGCCTGTACTGGGTGGAGGTGCTTCACACCTCCCCCTGCAGGAACTAACACCTGGAGGTGAGCCTCAAAGGCTCACCCCCTTTGTTACAGCACCACAGGGCACTCCAGCTAGTGGAGTTGCCCGCCTCCTCCAGCCACGGCCCCACTTTTGGCGGCAAGGCCGGAGGAGATAATGAGAACAAGGAGGAGTCACTGGCCAGTCAGGACAAGCCCCTAAGGTGTCCTGAGCTGAGGTGACTCTAACTTTTAGAAATCCTCCATCTTGCAGATGGAGGATTCCCCCAATAGGGATAGGAATGTGACCCCCTCCCCTAGGGAGGAGGCACAAAGAGTGTACCCACCCTCAGGGCTAGTAGCCATTGGCTACTAACCCCCAGACCTAAACACGCCCTTAAATTTAGTATTTAAGGGCTCCCCAGAACCTAGGAACTCAGATTCCTGCAACCTAAGAAGAAGAGGACTGCTAAGCTGAAAAACCCTGCAGAGAAGACAGAGACACCAACTGCTTTGGCCCCAGTTCTACCGGCCTGTCTCCCCACTTCTAAAGACACTGCTCCAGCGACGCTTTCCCCAGGGACCAGCGACCTCTGAATCCTCAGAGGACTGCCCTGCTCTAGAAGGACCAAGAAACTCCGGAGGAGAGCGGCCCTGTTCACCCAAGACTGCGACTTTGTTTCCAAAGGAACAACTTTAAAACAACCACATCTCCCGCCGGAAGCGTGAGACTTGCTACACTGCACCCGACGCCCCCGGCTCGACTTGTCGAGAAACAACACTTCAGGGAGGACTCCCCGGCGACTACGAGACTGTGAGTAACCAGAGTTGCCCCCACAGCGACGCCTGCAGAGGGAATCCCGAGGCTCCCCCTGACCGCGACTGCCTGCTTCCCAGATCCCGACGCCTGGTAAAGACTCTGCACCCGCAGCCCCCAGGACCTGAAAGATCGGAACTCCAGTGCAGGAGTGACCCCCAGGAGGCCCTCTCCCTTGCCCAGGTGGTGGCTACCCCGAGGAGCCCCCCCCTTGCCTGCCTGCATACCTCCATCTTAAGATGAGGGAGCTAAGGTCTCTCTGCAAAATAAAGAAAATCCCAATTGGCTTAAGACCCTCCAAACAACAGCTCCAGGAGCTTTTGGCAGGGTTTGAAAAAGCCAACCCCTCGGAGGATGACAACCCAGAGGATGATGATAGTGACTTGGAGAATTCCCCCCTTCCAGTCCTAATTAGGGAGATCAGGGACCCTCAATCCCTGACTCCAAACATAATAGTCAGAGATGCTGCTTCCCTCACAGGAGGGGCCAGCACCTCTGGAATCACTGAGGATAGCCTCAGTGAAGATGACCTCCTGCTAGCCAGGATGGCCAAAAGATTAGCTTTGGAGAGACAGCTCCTAGCCATAGAAAGGGAAAGACAAGAGATGGGTTTTGGTCCCATCCACGGTGGCAGCAACATAAATAGGGTCAGAGATTCTCCTGACATGTTGAAAATCCCAAAAGGGATTGTAACTAAATATGAAGATGGTGATGACATCACTAAATGGTTCACAGCTTTTGAGAGGGCTTGTGCAACCATAAAAGTAAACAGATCTCACTGGGGTGCTCTCCTTTGGGAAATGTTCACTGGAAAGTGTAGGGATAGACTCCTCACACTCTCTGGATAAGATGCAGAATCTTATGACCTCATGAAGGGAACCCTGATTGAGGGCTTTAAATTCTCCACTGAGGAGTATAGAATTAGATTCAGGGGGGCTCAAAAATCCTCGAGCCAGACCTGGGTTGATTTTGTGGACTACTCAGTGAAAACACTGGATGGTTTTGATTCAAGGCAGTGGTGTAAATGATTATGATGGGCTGTACAGTTTATTTGTGAAAGAACACCTATTAAGTAATTGTTCAAATGATAAACTGCATCAGCATCTGGTAGACCTAGGACCAATTTCTCCCCAAGAATTGGGAAAGAAGGCGGACCATTGGGTCAGGACTAGGGTGACCAAAAGAAAGTGGTCACAAAGCCTCCCCAGGGGAAGAGTGGTGAGACATCCAAAAACAAAAATAGTAAAGTCTTCGACAGGCCCCCAAAAACCTGCACAGGAGGGTGGGCCCAGAGCCTCTTCACAAACAAATTTTGGGTACAAGGGTAAAAACTTTGATCCCAAAAAGGCCTGGTGTCGTAGCTGTAATCAGCCTGGACACCAAACTGGAGACAAGGCTTGTCCCAAGAAAAGTACCACTTCTAACTCCACTCCAGCTAACACTGGAATGGCCAGTCTCCAAGTGGGATCAACAGTGTGCCCAGAGCAAATCAGGTGTCACACTGAAGCTACATTAGTCTCTGAGGGTGGGGTGGATTTAGACACTGGATGCCTGGCCTCCTAACATGCAAAAATACAGGCAGCAGCTCTTAATTAATGGGACAAGTGTAGAAGGCCTGAGTGATACAGGTGCCAGTGTCACCATGGTGACAGAGAAACTGGTTTCCCCTGGTCAATACCTGGCTGGACAAACTTATCCAGTCACCAACGCTGACAATCAGACTAAAGTGCATCCCATGGCTATGGTAACTTTAGAATGGGGAGGGGTCAATGGCCTGAAACAGGTGGTGGTCTCCTCAAATATCCCAGTAGACTGTTTGCTTGGAAATGACCTGGAGTCCTCAGCATGGGCTGAGGTAGAATTGAAAACCCATTCATCCATGCTTGGTATCCCTGAACTGGTGTGTGTGTGTGTGTCAAGACAAGGGCACAGTGCAAGGCTCAGGTTGAAAAAGTAGAGCTGGAGCCTGGAAAAAGGGCCCAGCCTACCAAGAGAAAAGGAAAGACAACTGGGAAACCAGCTGCAACACAACAACAAAAAGAGAACCTCTCTTCTCAGGAAGAAGTTCTGCCCTCTGAGGGAACTGAGCCTATGGGGTTGGAACCTTATCAGGTTGAGCTCTTAGGCCCAGGGGGACCCTCAAGGGAGCAGTTGTGTAAGGGGCAAGAAACCTATCCCTCTCTTGAAGGCCTTAGGCAGCAAGCTGCTGAAGAGTCCAATGGCAATAAAACTGGAACACATAGGGTCTATTGGGAAGATGGGCTCCTTTACACTGAGGCAAGAGATCCCAAACCTGGTGCCACTAGGAGAGTGGTAGTGCCTCAGGAGTTTAGGGAGTTCATTCTGACCTTAGCCCATGATATTCCTCTTGCTGGGCATTTGGGACAAACCAAGACGTGGGAGAGGCTAGTCAACCACTTCTACTGGCCCAACATGTCCCAGAAAGTCAAGGAGTTTTGGGTCTCCTGTACCACCTGTCAAGCCAGTGGTAAGACAGGTGGACATCCAAAGGCCCCCCCTCATTCCACTTCCAGTGGTGGGGGTCCCCTTTGAAAGAGTGGGTGTGGACATAGTGGGTCCACTTGAACCTCCCACAGCCTCAGGGAATATGTACATACTAGTAGTAGTGGATCATGCTACTAGATACCCTGAAGCTATTCCCCTTAGGTCGACTACAGCCCCTGCAGTAGCCAAGGCCCTCATTGGTATTTTTACCAGAGTGGGCTTCCCTAAGGAGGTGGTGTCTGACAGAGGTACCAACTTCATGTCAGCATACCTGAAACACATGTGGAATGAGTGTGGAGTGACTTATAAATTCACTACACCATACCATCCACAAACTAATGGCCTTGTTGAGAGATTCAACAAGACACTAAAAGGCATGATCATGGGGCTCCCTGAAAAACTCAAAAGGAGATGGGATGTCCTCTTGCCATGTCTGCTTTTCGCTTACAGAGAGGTGCCTCAGAAGGGAGTAGGGTTCTCACCCTTTGAACTTCTGTTTGGCCACCCTGTAAGGGGACCACTAGCTCTTGTGAAAGAAGGCTGGGAGAGACCTCTTCATGAGCCTAAACAAGAAATAGTGGACTATGTACTTGGCCTACGTTCAAGGATGGCAGAGTACATGGAAAAGGCAAGTAAAAACCTTGAGGCCAGCCAACAGCTCTAGAAGTTTTGGTATGACCAAAAGGCTGCAATGGTTGAATTTCAACCAGGGCAGAAAGTCTGGGTTCTGGAGCCTGTGGCTCCCAGGGCACTTCAGGACAAATGGAGTGGCCCTTACCCAGTGCTAGAGAAGAAGAGTCAGGTCACCTACATGGTGGACATAGGCCCTAGCAGGAGCCCCAAGAGGGTGATCAATGTGAACCGCCTTAAGCTCTTCCATGACAGGGCTGATGTGAATCTGTTGATGGTAACAGATGAGGACCAGGAAGCTGAGAGTGAACCTCTCCCTGATCTCCTCATCAAACCCTAAAGATGGTTCAGTAGATGGAGTGATCTATTCAGACACCCTCTCTAGCCAACAGCAGTCTGATTGTAGGAAGGTCCTGCAACAGTTTACTGAGCTCTTTTCCCTAACCCCTGGTCAGACACACCTGTGTACCCATCATGTGGACACAGGAGACAGCATGCCTGTCAAAAACAAAATATTCAGACAGTCTGACCAAGTTAAGGAAAGCATCAAAGTGGAAGTCCACAAGATGCTGGAATTGGGAGTCATTGAGCACTCTGACAGCCCCTGGGCTAGCCCAGTGGTCTTAGTCCCTAAACCTCACACCAAAGATGGCAAGAGATGAGGTTTTGTGTGGACTACAGAGGACTTAATTCTGTCTGCCAAGACAGATGCCCATCCCATTCCAAGGGCTGATGAACTGATAGACAAATTAGGTGCTGCCAAATTCTTAAGTACCTTTGACTTAACAGCAGGGTACTGGCAAATCAAAATGGCACCAGGAGCAAAAGAAAAGACAGCATTCTCCACATCTGATGGGCATTATCAGTTTACTGTTATGCCCTTTGGTTTAAAGAATGCCCCTGCCACCTTCCAAAGGTTGGTGAATCAAGTCCTTGCTGGTTTGGAGTCCTTTTGTGCAGCTTATCTTGACAATATTGCTGTCTTTAGCTCCAGCTGGCAGGATCACCTGGTCCACCTGAAGAAGGTTTTGAAGGCTCTGCAATCAGCAGGCCTCTCTATCAAGGCATCCAAATGCCAGATAGGGCAGGGAACTGTGGTTTATTTGGGACACCTTGTAGGTGGAGGCCAAGTTCAGCCACTCCAGCCTAAGATCCAGACTATTCTGGACTGGGCAGCTCCAAAAACCCAGACTCCAGTCAGGGCATTCCTTGGCTTGACTGGGTATTACAGGAGGTTTGTGAAGGGATATGGATCCATAGTGACAGCCCTCACAGAACTTACCTCCAAGAAAATGCCCAAGAAGGTAAACTGGACTGTAGAATGCCAACAGGCCTTTGACACCCTGAAACAAGCAATGTGCACAGCACCAGTTCTAAAAGCTCCAGATTACTCCAAGCAGTTCATTGTGAAGACAGATGCCTCTGAACATGGGATAGGGGCAGTTTTGTCCCAAACAAATGAAGATGGCCTTCACCAGCCTGTTGCTTTCATTAGCAGGAGGTTACTCCCCAGGGAGCAGCATTGGAGTGCCATTGAGAGGGAGGCATTTGCTGTGGTTTGGTCCCTGAAGAAGCTGAGACCATATCTCTTTGGTACTCACTTTGTAGTTCAAACTGACCACAGACCCCTCAGATGGCTGATGCAAATGAAAGGTGAAAATCCAAAACTGTTGAGGAGGTCCATCTCCCTACAGGGAATGGACTTCATAGTGGAACACAGACCTGGGACTGCCCATGCCAATGCAGATGGCCTTTCCAGGTTCTTCCACTTAGAAAATGAAGACTCTCTTGGGAAAGGTTAGTCTCATCCTCTTTCGTTTGGGGGGGCTGGGGGGTTGTGTAAGGAAATGCCTCCTTGGCATGGTTACCCCCTGACTTTTTTGGTTACCCCCTGACTTTTTGCCTTTGCTGATGCTATGTTTTGATTTGAAAGTGTGCTGAGGCCTGCTAACCAGGCCCCATCACCAGTGTTCTTTCCCTAACCTGTACTTTTGTTTTCACAATTGGCACACCCTGGCATCCAGGTAAGTCCCTTGTAACTGGTACCCCTGATGCCAGGGTAAGTCTCTAAGGGATGCAGCATGTCTTATGCCACCCTGGGGACCCCTCACTCAGCACAGACACACTGCTTGCCAGCTTGTGTGTGCTGGTGAGGACAAAACGAGTAAGTCGACATGGCACTCCCCTCGGGGTGCCATGCCAGCCTCACACTGCCTATGCAGTATAGATAAGTCACCCCTCTAGCAGGCCTTACAGCCCTAAGGCAGGGTGCACTATACCATAGGTGAGGGCACAAGTGCATGAGCACTGTGCCCCTACAGTGTGTAAGCAAAACCTTAGACATTGTAAGTGCAGGGTAGCCATAAGAGTATATGGTCTGGGAGTCTGTCAATCACGAACTCCACAGCACCATAATGGCTACACTGAAAACTGGGAAGTTTGGTATCAATCTTCTCAGCACTATAAATGCACACTGATTCCAGTGTACATTTTATTGTAACATACACCCCAGAGGGCACCTTAGAGGTGCCCCCTGAAACCTTAACCAACTACCCGTGTAGGCTGACTGGTTCAAGCAGCCTGCCACACACCAGACATGTTGCTGGCCACATGGGGAGAGTGCCTTTGTCACTCTGTGGCTAGTAACAAAGCCTGTACTGGGTGGAGGTGCTTCACACCTCCCCCTGCAGGAACTGTAACACCTGGCGGTGAGCCTCACCCCCTTTGTTACAGCACCACAGGGCACTACTGCTAGTGGAGTTGCCCGCCCCCTCCGGCCACGGCCCCACTTTTGGCGGCAAGGCCGGAGGAGATAATGAGAATAACAAGGAGGAGTCCCGGGCCAGTCAGGACACCTCCTGAGCTGAGGTGACTGACTTTTAGAAATCCTCCATCTTGCAGATGGAGGATTCCCCCAATAGGGATAGGAATGTGACCACCTCCCCTTGGGAGGAGGCACAAAGAGGGTGTACCCACCCTCAGGGCTAGTAGCCATTGGCTACTAACCCCCCAGACCTAAACACGCCCTTAAATTTAGTATTTAAGGGCTCCCCAGAACCTAGGAACTCAGATTCCTGCAACCGAAGAAGACTGCTAAGCTGAAAAACCCTGCAGAGAAGACGGAGACACCAACTGCTTTGGCCCCAGTTCTACCGGCCTGTCTCCCCACTTCTAAAGACACTGGTCCAGCGATGCTTTCCCAAGGGACCAGCGACCTCTGAATCCTCAGAGGACTGACCTGCTCTAGAAGGACCAAGAAACTCCAGAGGACAGCGGCCCTGTTCACCCAAGACTGCAACTTTGTTTCCAAACGAGCAACTTTAAAACAACCACATCTCCCGCCGGAAGCGTGAGACTTGCTACACTGCACCCGATGCCCCGGCTCGACTTGTGGAG
Source organism: Pleurodeles waltl (assembly GCF_031143425.1). Lineage (NCBI taxonomy): Eukaryota > Metazoa > Chordata > Amphibia > Caudata > Salamandridae > Pleurodeles > Pleurodeles waltl. The sequence goes on from NC_090450.1 coordinate 37,168,593, forward strand.
AAACAACACTTCAGGGAGGACTCCCCGGCGACTACGAGACTGAGTAACCAGAGTTGCCCCCCCCTGGTCTCCCATTGATTTCAACGACAAACCCGACGCGTGTTTGCACACTGCACCCGGCCGCCCCCGTGCTGCTGAGGGTGTACTTTCTGTGCTAACTTGTGTCCCCCCCGGTGCCCTACAAAACCCCCCCGGTCTGCCCTCTGTAGACGCGGGTACTTACCTACTGGCAGACTGGAACCGGGGCACCCCCTTCTCCATTGAAGCCTATGCGTTTTGGGCACCACTTTGACCTCTGCACCTGACCGGCCCTGAGCTGCTGGTGTGGTAACTTTGGGGTTGCTCTGAACCCCCCCAACGGTGGGCTACCTTGGACCCAAGCTTGAACCCCGTAGGTGGTTTACTTACCTGCAAAAACTAACTAACTTACTCCCCCCAGGAACTGTTGAAAATTGCACTAAGTGTCTAGTTTTAAAATAGCTATATGTGATTCATTTGAAAACTGTGTATGCTATTTTGATTATTCAAAGTTCCTAAAGTACCTACCTGCAATACCTTTCATTTGAAGTATTACATGTAAAATTTGAACCTGTGGTTCTTAAAATAAACTAAGAAAAGATATTTTTCTGTACTAAAACCTATTGGCCTGGAATTGTCTCTGAGTGTGTGTTCCTCGTTTATTGCTTGTGTATGTACAACAAATGCTTAACACTACTCCTTTGATAAGCCTACTGCTCGACCACACTACCACAAAATAGAGCATTAGTATTATCTCTTTTTTGCCACTATCTTACCTCTAAGGGGAACCCTTGGACTTTGTGCATACTATTCCTTACTTTGAAATAGTGCATTCAGAGCCAACTTCCTACACCCCTCATCCCCACCAAAGAAAACACCCCACCACCACTCAACCTTGGAGTACCATCAGTTGCAGTCCTTCTTGGTTTCTGCCAAACTTAAGGTGGGGGGTGTAAGTGTAGTGTTAAGCCTCGTGATAGATATTAAGTATTTTAGTTGGTCTCAAGGTTTATCTAATTGTTCTAACGGGTCTATACACCTGTTAGTATTCAAGCTGTTACTCTACACTGGCTGTACACTTTTTTTTTTTTTTTTCCAACGTTGTTATAGTTGGTATTATCACTTACTGTGCTTACTGCTGGCCTTACGGGTAGGTTCATCTTACAATCTTCCAATATCCTCACTTTTACTAATCTATATCTCACTCTTCTAGGATGTCCCAACTTCAGCCAGTTCTGATGAGGGCCTGTAATTAACGGAAAGGTTTGAAACGACTTTGACCTTTGACACAGTTAGAACTGACAAAAAGCCAAATTTATGTAAGAGGCATGGGCACTCCAGGCCTATGGACTTGAATATTTTCAGAGTTGTTTGTTGAAATAGTTTTTTTTTTTTTTTTTTTTTTTTTTTTTTTTGGGCCACGATTTCTATTGTGTTGTTTTTGACATCGTGGTTTAGCTTACTTGGGACTCTGCACTTTTGAATGTGTATGTTTCTGCCCGGAATCATGTCAAATTCGTAAATATTGGTTTATTTTCTGACAGGAGTGATGTCCCATTATTATTGTATATATCTGTGAACAGTAATTGGTGATTTTCATTGTGATGAATACCAATGAGAACCACTGTTTATGATAATAACCAAAAAATACTTATAGAATAGCATCAAACCCATGCTTGTGTCATCCTAAAACATAACGGTGAAAATTGTCGGCGGGCATGCATAACAAGTGGAGAGAGCAGCTGTGCTCTGCCAGCCCAGTAGTATAGGAGAGGCCCCATGCATTCACTGCTGCCGTCGGAGCCGTGTACATGAGGGTACGAGAGGATGGGCCGCCACCAGGGCCGGGTGGCATCGAGGGCGAGGATCTCAAGGGTTCCCGTGTCTGCAGCAGTGGGGCAGTCTGTGTAGGGCGTGACACCTGCCTGGTGCCCTTGACCTCTGTATAAATCTCGCCCCTCCCAGGCCCCCCCGGTGGTAGTGGCTCACACCGTGATGGGCACAAAGCCCGCCCCTGCTCACAGGATGGAAAGTTTCCGTAAGTTGTTCGTGTGATGAGCGCAATGCCCTGTCCCCCGGCTGAGAGCGTTGTTAAGCATCTCGGCCCTCTGCTGTGGGGGTTTCCTTCTAGTCCCTTGCTTGCCTACAGCTCTGTGGCTTGGTAGATTGGACGCTTCCGTGGCCTCGGTGTGACTACACACTGTCCAGCGCAGACCTGACCCGCCTCGTCTCTTCCCTCGGGTGCCTACACTGTCACCAGGAAGCCGTGGTCCGGGTTTCCACGCGTAGTGTGATCCTGGGCATATTGCCGTCTCTGCCTCTCTCCCTCCTAGTAACAGACTGCACAGTAGGTGGGAGTGGGGGAGGAGGGTCTCAAGCCCTGGCGATGATTAACTCGGCGACATCGTAGCAGAGCTTGCCCATAGGATTCTGCGCAGAGATCCCACACCCGCGGGGGGCATCCCCATGATACATTCACATGCCAGGGCCCTGCGGGCGCCCAGCTATTCCTTGGGCTCTGCGAGTTTCTCTACGAGGGGGCAGGGTTCGGCTGAGCGCCATTCTTAGGAGTGTGTTCCATAGCTCACCTCCGACGTAGGAATGAAGGTCTTTCAGCCATGTTTAAAGAGACGCCCGCAGCCGGTGCCCACCGGGGTTCGCGCTCCCCCCTCATCTAAGCAGAAGCGGCAAGTGAGGGTTTGGAGTTACCCGGACACGGCATCTGCTAACTCCATCTTCTAATGCCATCCCTGAAACAAGTTTATCCAGACCCCCACCTTTCTGCTTTACCGAACCCTCCTCTGGCATTTAATAAGGCAACCCCAACCTCCTCGACACCAGTCCCCCTTATGTACCAGTAGCGCTGCTAGATGAATTTCTTACTCTAGCCCTCTTGAAAGTTGTCCACTCCCCGCTGAGGTTAATCGCGGAAGCGGGGGACTAATGTTTAAAGGGATTTTTTAAGTGTTCCGTACTAGACAGACCTTTTAATGTCACAATTCACATACTGGAGGAATTTCACGTTTTACAAGTTGACCTTTACAGCCGTTTACATTTAAGGGTAGTCATGCACAAATTAAAATGAGGATAATTGTAGACTAATAACATTGATCCATATTTCTGTAGTTACCAAGATTGAATTGCACGCTCTCTTTGCAAAAGAGTTGGTGGAGAGGGGAATTAAGCAGTACTTTGGGTGTCGCCTGTGACACCGCATGCACACTTGCTTGTGAATGATATTGTATACAGCAGTGGTTCCCAACCTGTGGTCCGGGGACCCCTGGGGGTCCACAAAGCAACCTCAGGGGGTCCGCGACTGCTTAGAAAATTAAACAGATTAGGTCCCCAGGTTTCAGTAATGACTCATTGGGGGTCTCCAGATTCCAATAATTATTCAGTGAAAGATCCCCGGATTCCAGTAATCATAAAGTGGGGGTCCTCAGAAGTCAAAAGGTTGGGAACCACTGGGAGAAAGGAACTAGCAGCCCGCCCACTGCTTAACATTCGTTGGCGTTAGTGTCATTCTTATGACGTCTTCTAATATACCGGCCTGTGGTGGCTTCACTTCCTCTGCTTTGGCTGCAGCCTGGACCAAGTACTGATTGCTTCTGCTTGATTGCTGTCCTTCCATCGCGCTGTGATTGAGGCACTTTTATTTTTTTCTTCTGTCCTGTTGTCGTTGTTGAACCTCCATTTGTAGCTATATTTTACTACGCCACACACTTCAAAGAAGCCCCTTTCTCATTTGAAATGGATGCTTAATGTGACTACCGATGTTATCTGCTTCCAAATGTATTTTCACTAACACATGGGTGCAATTGTTTTCTTTGTGATGGGGTTTGTGTCAAAAGTAATATATATATTTGTTTTCTTTTTAGCACATGGCGAGATTAATTTGCTCAGATTCACATGGGTATTGTGCCGAGACCTAACAAGCATTGGCAGAGCCAATAGATCACATCTTTTAGACTTCGGCAATGATTTGTAGCCATGCTGTATGGCAGAGTGGCTGCTCTGCAGAATGGCTAAAACTAAAAATAGTCTAAGCTGCATCCAGCTAATGCACTTGAAAAAAAAAATGCACTATTTAAATTAATTTTATCCGCGTTGCAGAGGTAATGTACGCTGCTATACACTATGGCTACAATGCATTGCCAAAGCCAGTAGTACCCACAGGTGCGATCTATTGGCTTTGCCAGTGCTTGCTTATTTGCTGCACCTGCCGCTCCTTGCAGCTTGATCTCCGCCCCATGTGAATCGGTTCTCCTAACCCCCTCCAATCCATATGGCTTTGTTCAGCTCATATTGGGGCCCCAGCACATATACCTGGCCAACACATATTCTGATGAGGGGGTCATGGAGATGACCAGTCCTCCCAGTGGACTTGCTTTCTCAAGTACCTTTTTCCTAAATTTCACATTCTTCTGATCCGGTTTTCTTGTCTGCAGATCTAGCTCTTGTGCCAGCTGTAAATCTTTTAAGACTGTAGGGCTCTTGGTCCCCCATCCACAAAGTGAAGGTTTTTTTTTTTTTTTAGAAAGCGAGCTAGGAGCTGCTGTTGCACAACTTGTTGGAAGTTGTTCGGTAAATGCTGGAAACGGTTCTTGTCTGATGCTGCAGCTTCTTCAGCCGTTAAACCAACATAGAATGTTTAAGTTCTTTTGTTTGTACTATTCTTACCCTTGCTCCACCTTCGTCCCACAACTTCTTGTGGACCTCCTTACAAAGAGCCTGATGTTCTGGATGTGAATGCAAGTTCTGTCACACAGTTGAGATGAATGTGTGGTTGTCTCCACTGCAGGGAAACTACTGGCTCCTCTCTGGCAAGAAGTGTGCTGAAGAAGCTTCAGGAAATCAGTCAAAAGTTGACCTCAGTTGATAAACAGAAAACGCACAAGCTTGAGCCATATTAGCTAGTTTGAGAGGCTACTTATTTGTGGGGGCTTTTTCCGGGAGTCCTTTTTTAGTAAGGATGCTTAATAGTTACTTTTCAAAATTGCATATCGGCATGCTTTCTTGTACGTGCTCCATACTAATATAGTTATGAATCTGGGTGGTTGCAGGATCAAAATGTTGAATATGACTTGGTACACTTTTGTCTGTTCTTGAAAGTGTTGAAGTAAAATTCTAGGCATGAGGCTGGCCTGGCTATGTAGAACTTAAATTTAGTGGCTATGAATATGGGTATGATGCGGACCGCAGCTTGGCTCATCTTGTTCTAGCTCTTTTAGGAAGCCGGAAGAAGGTGCTGGTTCCCTCTTTTGTAAGTAAATTAGCATAGACACGATTGCTCCACTCAAACAGTGCACATCTTATGGCCAAGTTCCTGTCTGATCTCCAACCTGGCCAAGTTCCTGTCTGATATCTAACCTGGCCTTGTAGCCCCTATGCGATCAACCGTTGATATTTATTGATATTGATTAATTTTATGCAGCGCGAGAATGCCCATGGGCATTTGGCACTGACATCGACATGAAATGCTCAAATCTAGGAGGTTCAATTAGATGCTAGAAAAGATCTAACTGGTCACATAGGATGAGAAAATAACCATGTGTCGGATTTTCATAAAACAGGACAGATTGGACTAACATCTGTGATGCCCTGTAAGTTATTCCAAAGTTGGCACACGGTCTTGATAAAACTTACACCACATGTAGGAAGTTGGCTCTGTATGCACTATTTCAAAGTAAGAAATAGTATGCACAGAGTCCAAGGGTTCCCCTTAGAGGTAAGATAGTGGCAAAAAGAGAGAATACTAATGCTCTATTTTGTGGTAGTGTGGTCGAGCAGTAGGCTTATCAAAGGGTAGTGTTAAGCATTTGTTGTACACACACAAGCAATAAATGAGGAACACACACTCGAAGACAATTCCAGGCCAATAGGTTTTTGTATAGAAAAATATATTTTCTCAGTTTATTTTAAGAACCACAGGTTCAAATTTTACATGTAATACTTCAAATGAAAGGTATTGCAGGTAAGTACTTTAGGAACTTTGAATAATCACAATAGCATATATACTTTTCAAATAAATCACGTATAGCTATTTTAAAACTAGACAGTACAATTTTCACAGTTCCTAGGGGGAGTAAGAGTTAGTTCTTGCAGGTAAGTAAACCACCTATGGGGTTCAAGTTTGGGTCCAAGGTAGCCCACCGTTGGCGGTTCAGAGCAACCCCAAAGTTACCACACCAGCAGCTCAGGGCCGGTCAGGTGCAGAGTTCAAAGTGGTGCCCAAAACGCATAGGCTTCAATGGAGAAGGGGGTGCCCCGGTTCCAGTCTGCCAGCAGGTAAGTACCCGCGTCTTCGGAGGGCAGACCAGGGGGGTTTTGTAGGGCACCGGGGGGGGACACAAGTTAGCACAGAAAGTACACCCTCAGCAGCACAGGGGCGGCCGGGTGCAGTGTGCAAACACGCGTCGGGTTTCCAATGGAAATCAGTGGGAGACCAAGGGGTCTCTTCAGCGATGCAGGCAAGGGGGGGGGGCCCTCCTCGGGGTAGCCACCACCTGGGCAAGGGAGAGGGCCTCCTGGGGGTCACTCCTGCACTGGAGTTCTGATCTTTCAGGTCCTAGGGGCTGCGGGTGCAGAGTCTTTACCAGGCGTCGATCTGGGAGTCAGGCAGTCGTGGTCAGGGGGAGCCTCGGGATTCCCTCTGCAGGCGTCGCTGTGGGGGCTCGGGAGGGCAACTCTGGCTACTCACGGTCTCTTAGTCGCAGGGGAGTCCTCCCTGAAGTGTTGTTTCTCCACAAGTTGAGCCGGGGGCGTCTGGTGCAGAGTAGCAAGTCTCACGCTTCCGGCGGGAAACACATTTGTTTTAAAGTTGCTCCTTTGAAACAAAGTTGCAGTCTTGGATGAACAGGGCCGCTGTCCTCTGGAGTTTCTTGGTCCTTCTAGAGCAGGGCACTCCTCAGAGGATTCAAAGGTCGCTGGTCCCTGGGGAGAGCGTCGCTGGAGCAGTGTCTTTAGAAGTGGGGAGACAGGCCGGTAGAGATGGGGCCAAAGCAGTTGGTGTCTCCGTCTTCTCTGCAGGGTTTTTCAGTTTAGCAGTCCTCTTCTTCTTAGGTTGCAGGAATCTGAGTTCCTAGGTTCTGGGGAGCCCTTAAATACTAAATTTAAGGGCGTGTTTAGGTCTGGGATTTTTGTAGCCAATGGCTCCTAGCCCTGAGGGTGGGTACACCCCCTTTGTGCCTCCTCCCAAGGGGAGGGGAGTCACATTCCTATCCCTATTGGGGGAATTCTCCATCTGCAAGATGGAGGATTTCTAAAAGTCACCTCAGGACACCTTAGGGGCTGTCCTGGCTGGCCAGAGACTCCTCCTTGTTCTCATTATCTCCTCCGGCCTTGCCGCCAAAAGTGGGGCCGTGGCTGGAGGGGGCGGGCAACTCCACTAGCTGGAGTGCCCTGTGGTGCTGTAACAAAGGGGGTGAGCCTTTGAGGCTCACCGCCAGGTGTTACAGTTCCTGCAGGGGGAGGCGATAAGCACCTCCACCCAGTACAGGCTTTGTTACTAGCCACAGAGTGACAAAGGCACTCTCCCCATGTGGCCAGCAACATGTCTGGTGTGTGGCAGGCTGCTTGAACTAGTCAGCCTACACAGATAGTCGGTTTAGGTTTCAGGGGGCACCTCTAAGGTGCCCTCTGGGGTGTATGTTACAATAAAATGTACACTGGCATCAGTGTGCATTTATTGTGCTGAGAAGTTTGATTCCAAACTTCCCAGTGTAGCCATTATGGTGCTGTGGAGTTCGTGTTTGACAGACTCCCAGACCATATACTCTTATGGCTACCCTGCACTTGCAATGTCTAAGGTTTTGCTTAGACACTGTAGGGGCACAGTGCTCATGCACTGGTGCCCTCACCTATGGTATAGTGCACCCTGCCTTAAGGCTGTAAGGCCTGTTAGAGGGGTGACTTACCTATACTGCATAGGCAGTGTGAGGTTGGCATGGCACCATGAGGGGAGTGCCATGTCGACTTACTCGTTTTGTCCTCACCAGCACACACAAGCTGACAAGCAGTGTGTCTGTGCTGAGTGAGGGGTCCCCAGGGTGGCATAGATATGCTGCAGCCCTTAGAGACCTTCCCTGGCATCAGGGCCCTTGGTACCAGGGGTACCAGTTACAAGGGACTTACCTGGATGCCAGGGTGTGCCAATTGTGAAAACAAAAGTACAGGTTAGGGAAAGAACACTGGTGTTGGGGCCTGGTTAGCAGGCCTCCGCACACTTTCAAATCAAAACTTAGCATCAGCAAAGGCAAAAAGTCAGGGGGTAACCATGCCAAGGAGGCATTTCCTTACACCACCCCATGTCATTCTCAATTTTAGAGCCATCAAGTTCTTTCTGGGGATATACCAGGAGAAAATTCTCTAAGTTAACCTGGGCTGCCGCCATGCTGCGCCTTATGTGCCAAACAAACAGTGCCTTGAACACTACCAGCCTTCACAGTTTAGGGTCTGAATAAAGCAGCCTACACCACTCTTCTAGTGCCAATGTAATAATATTACTGAAGTCTTAAATTAACTTCTAATGTCCTTTTTCCAAAGAGTAAAGGCACATTTCCCCCCCACGTGCATACTTGAATATCTTGCAACGTCCTTCATTTTGTGGCTAAATCCCTATGCATTTATTTGCTTACAGAGATTTTGTTTGGATTGTCACGGCCCGAGAGGGGACTTTGAAAGCCCCTGTTGAGTTTCCGACTGAGCCGATCCAGCCCAGCAGTGAGGTTTCTTCAGTTTTGATGTAGACGTTCGTGGTTCTTTACTAGGCATCTGTTTGAGGATTATTTTGGAGGCTACTTGAGCTCTACACAGGTCTATTCTAAACAGATACAACTTACTTGATGCTTTGGGGAACCCGAGTAACGAATCAAATTGTACTGTGACTGCAAGTGTGCCCTTTCCTAGTCTTTGATAGCTAGAACTTGTGAGGTTGTAAGAGGGCTAGCTACTTCTGAAGCGACTCTTTACACCATTTTATTGCTTCCCTTGATTCCCTGCGGCAAATCAAACCCTTGATTGCTGGTGAATGTGGATGTCTGACCTGTAAAACTGGGGCTTGGCTGGTTTCCAAGGGCCCCCTTTTTTCCCGGACTCTTTCTGACAGGCTTTTGGTAAGGAAGTTAGGACAAGTGCTGCACCCAAGCATTGGATTGCTGAAAGCTGCCACCTATGTCTAAGGGTCTAACTGAAACATCTGCACATTTTCTGGTGGTCAACTCTCTGTTCTATGGGTCTAATACAAAAGTAGCTGTATTCGAATTTGAAGATTTTGCAACTGGCCTCTGATGGATTGCATGCATATGTTCTCATTTTTTGTGCAATGCTTTGTTCAGACACGTGGTGCTATTGAATATATGCATACCGGATAACAAGGACGTGTAGTTTTGTTTTCACCTCATGCCTCCTTAAGCCACCTTCTGGCACTCCTTTCTCTTAAGTGTTTTTTTTTTTCCCCTCTCATCCTTGCTTTATCCCTTTTTTCTGGTTTTCTGCCTTAATTCCCACCTACGTGGTGTTCTCCTGCTCCCATAAAGTTTTTCAACTTTCATTTTTTCAACTTTTGGTACATTCTAAACATTGCACCATTACTTAACATGTTTGCACAAATGGGCCAGACCGCCGCCACCCCCCCCACCCCCCGATACTCCTTCATGACATTCCATCTCGGCAGTAGACCCTAGCCAAAATTCAGAAGGTACAAGAGGTGTGCATCATACATAGTCATTGCGTTCTCCTTAACGGTATAAGTACAGTTCCTCATAACATAGCCTGCACAACCGTTATTCCTGAATACTCAGGGGGACATCCTGCCCAGTTTCTTCAACCACTTCAATTCATGTAAGTAGCTCCTGCCATGTCTGTCTAACCTCCTCGGTCATCATCCCTTCTAACAGGTCATCATCCCTTCTAACATTCCGTAACTGTTTCTTCTGCCACTGCCCGTTCCTTGATGTCTTAACACCATCGCTGTAGGCTGGGTCCCCACATATTCATCCAGGCAAACGCCACCCTACGCCTGGCTAACAGGGACAGTTGCATAAATTTCCATTCCATTTTTTCTCTTGACATCCCCCAGAAGGCCTTGAACAGATCGATTTCCCCCCCCCCCCCCCTTCCTCCCCCACCCCCACCCACACACACACACACACACACACTCACAAAAGCTTTGTACTATGTGACAATCCCATGGTAAGTGTAGGATGGTTATGGGTCTGCACTACAACCTCGAAGGCAACTAGGACCCGGAGGAGTTAAACCCTGTTGACTGTGTCAAACGCTTTAGCTACATCTATCGAGACCAGTGCCAGGTCGTCCTCACTATCAACTCCATGAAGGACTTACATGAGCCTACGGGTGTTCATAGTCGTAGTTTGTCCCGGCATTAACCTGCATTGGTCAGGATGCACCAAGTGGGTCAACTCTGGGGTGCAAGGCACATTGCTAGAGTTTTACATAGGATTTTTACATCAAGGTCAATCATCGTGATAGGACAGTATGATGCCGGGTCAGAGGAGGCAATCTTTGACTTTGGGATCATCGCAATGAGGCCTTCCCGCATTGAGTCTGGCAATATATTAGCAGTTAACGCCTCATTGTATTCGGCCAAAAGCCGCAAAGCAAGTGCAGTCACAAATGTCTGATAGAATTTGGCCGTAAAGCTGCCACTTCCTGGGGAGAATGGCCGCCTTCACCTCCTCAAGTGCAAGTTCAGCCTCCATCGTCTGCATCCCCATCTCACTCAGTCGAGGGAGGTGCACCCCTCTAGGCATTCCCCTAATCTTTCTTGGTCCCCGGGATCTCATTTACTCCCTCAAGGTGACCCCCGAATATTGTAACTATCGTGTTCTTGACATCCCCCCCCCACCCCCTCTTCCCCCCCCCCCCACGGAGCTTGTGAGATGTAGTACTAAGGAGCGTGGTTGTTCCCGTCGGAGGATCCGTGCCAGAAGCCTCCCAGAGCTATCACCCTCACAATATAGTTGTTGTCAATATGATTTTAGGGTTTAGCCTTAAAGTCTATCTCTGGTTTCCGTCACTTGCCGGAGAAGGTTAATTTCCTCCTGTTGACTTTCGCCCCCATACTGCACTTTGACTGGGAGGCCGTCCTGGCGGCATGCCAGCAGTCAGTTCTGCCTGCAGTGACTTATGAACTTCACGCGTTAACCCCATACATGCTCCCCGGAGCACGGCTTTACATGCTTCCCATTCTTTCACGTGCCTGTATGTGGGAATTTTTGTTGTAAAGGACTTTGCAGACAAACTGTGTTTCACTTTAAACATTGAATTAGGAGACCAAACAGAAGTGCCCAACACTTCTTAGTCTTAGTTACAGCAGTTCTAGCCAGTGTCTCTTTATAAGTGAATGTTTCTGTTGACTGTTAATTGGTTGAAGCTTTTGCTGTACCTATTCAGTCACTAGTCAAAAGGATGCAGATGACTGACTTATGTGACTAATATCTAAACCTTTGAATGAGATTGAGGTTTTCGAATGAATGTTTACGAAAGAATGTCAAATACACACACTTTGCTATGACCCTCCAAGTCCGGTTGCTCTTCATGGTGTTGTCCAGAGTTGATCTGTGTCCAATCACTGGTGCCTGGTTTCAAGGGGGACGATGACTCGCTGGTGTCCACTAGCCTCTTAGTCCTGGGTTATTGATGATGGCTGGGGATGGCAGTGCAAACCAGGTTTCCCTCAAATGGTTGGAGAAATATCTTAACACCGGTAATTTTCAACATTTTCCGGTGGCTGATGCCCATAACGAGTACTAGAAAACCCACTGGCCTTGGCAAATAGGGCCTTAGCCATGGCTTTGTACTGACATGTCCTCAGAACCAATAGAACTCTGAAGATCATTCTACCGATCTTCACTGGTGCTTATCTTCAGAGGATAAGGAGGAATCCCGCTTCAAGGCTTGAAGCTGACATTTTATTACCTCCAAGGACAGCAGCAGAGGAAAGTATAAACCTGCTTTTGGAGGGTAGGTGCTATGATTATCACCCAGCTCAATTTTGAAGTTGATGGAGTAGATCCCTGAGCTAGCTGGTGTTGATGCTTCTTGGGCTGTTTGCTGGTAAGACCTTGTGGCTCATGGGTGATCTCTGCTGGTCTGTCAGTTAGCTAGGCTTTTGCTGATGTCATTGAATCTGGTCACTACTTCTTGGCCGGTGCATTGCAGTTACTAGGATGAGCAGATAAGTTCTTTCTACTCATGTCCAGTGATCAGGGGACTGCAGGCTTCTTTCTTGCATGTAATAACTAGAGGGCAAGTGGTGGGACTTTGCAATCTGACAGTCCTCTCCAAGATCTGTCTTTTCGCTAGGTGCTAGTGTATAGGCTTTTAATGGTGCACCACGTGTCTAAAAAAGTACTGGTAGATGAAACTAGTACGTTTTTTCCTACTCTGGTGGCCAGGCCTGATCAATCTGAGGAGTTTACACCCTTTTAATTTCTGGGTGCTCTACTGCTGGATGACCCTCTTTCCGGTGTGATATCCTGTGAAATTGGCTTTAGGTCACTGTGTTGTCTTTTGTGATTGATTAGGGTGGTTCGGGAGATGTGCAATCACTCCAGAGATGCCTTTACACCGGCAGACAGGTAAGGACTGACTGTCAGGTAAGGAAGGGTTGGTTTCACTGTTGCAGGGAAACACTAACAAACTAGCTTTTGTCCCTCCGGCCCTCAAACACACCTATTTTTTTGGGATGGAGTCCGGAATTAACTGCATACAGGTTCCTATATCTGGGATGGACAAGCGATTAGTTCAGCTTTAGTATGACCATCTCACAGGAAGGTCATACCTATGATTCAAAACATACTACTTTATACAATTGATCTGAAGAACACACATTTCAACATACTCGTATCAAGAGACCCAAGAAATACTTCAAATATGATATGTATAAAGAGCTAATAATTGTGACAGCGTTTGGCACAGTCCGCCTCAAAACTGTATTGATGGTGTCTGCATGCCTGGCAATGGTAGGTATGAGGGGTTGGTACAAATGTGCTAGGACATTGGAAAATTACCTGAAAGAACTAAGTTTTTATTTGATAGTTCGGGTTCATTGAATTTAAAATAGATTCTAAGGCAACTGTACACTTTCCTTGGGACAATTACAATACAGGGAAGTAGAGAATTCTCCTCAGTCACATTTCTAGTCCGCTTTTGACAATGCGATAGGGATGTGAGGAGGTGTTCGGCGCTATGGGACTATGCAGTCCTTTCCTTTTTTTTATTTTTTGTCTCAGCAGTAGCTTCACAACCAATGCTCACCTAGCATTAGGAGACTGTCAGGTTGGGAATGTAGTGGAAGCTACAAGGGACACAAGTCCTTTGTAGGCTGGAGTGCAGACCACTAGAGACACGCGTCTGGAACGAAACACCAGTTGACCAACTTTCATTACTGTCCTACAGTACAGGAATGTGCACTTTAAATAGCCCAGATCACAGTAGTGTACTACATTTTGAAAAGTGCTGAACACGTTTGCTGCTGTCCATTAAAGGCCAGGACTTTGGCACTTATAGTATTAAACGACCCAGGAGATCAGTCTAGTTGTCATATGTATTGGTTATTTTTTGAGGCCTAACATTAGACCCATCAGACAAACCAACCTCGGCGCGTCCAGCAGCCACAGTAGTACACAAGGATACCTTTGGAGAAGCAAAAGATCATGAATGCAAGGAGCCTTTGCCTTCTAACAGGTAATGCCTCTACTATTGCCTGTGGGTGGTAGGTTATTCAATTCTACTGGTGTGCGAGATATCCAAGACCTGTGTTTACTTTGAACAGTAAACCATCGAAATGGCATAGAATTTTACACCATTCTGCAATATTACCCTTTGGAAAGGGTCAAAACAAGGACCATCTTCCATTACTTTTGAAACGGTTTGCAGCACTTACTGTGGGAGGGAGCAATGTGTGTACTCTGTACTTCCTAATTCTCAAGGGTTTAGGTATTCTCAGCAGGCATCTCTTAAGAAGGTCCCAGTCCTCCCATTACTACAAGAAGAGGTAATTACTACCATTTGCATCCTGCATACTGCATACAGCTGTGGTTTGCTTTGAGTTTGTAAAATCAGGCATAGAAAAATCCACTCGCCCTCTTGCTATGGCGAGCCAAATGTTGTCAAGGCGAGCAATTATTATTGCTTACTGGCCTGTTCTGGGCAGAGAGCTTGAGCTGGCAAAAAATGTCTGTTCTGTTCATTTAGAAAGTGAGAGAGCAATCAAGTTGCCGTTAAATCTTGTCTTTATTGTTATCCTGGAGATTTATGTTTTACTTACCTTTTTCTGCGCAAAGTTAGAGGATTTTGTAAAGTGACCAGCTTGATAATTGTGCTGAGGGGTACAGGGAGTTGGAAATGAAATGCAGTAGTATGTCAGTGCGCTTAAAAAAAAAAAAAAAAAAAAAAAAAAAAAAAAATGTATTTACTCAGAACACATAAACCGTTTTGTAAATGAACTGCACAAGTTATTTCATAATATATTCAGTTAAGGAAGTACCTTTTCTTTTAAATTCAAAAATGTGATAGAAATAAAGATTGTAATAAGATTAAAATTAGTTAGAACCCTTTATTGATATGTAAATGATGAATATTTGCTGTAACACAATTTCTGTGCACTATCATTTTTACTGTTAAACCTATATGCCGTACCAACTGCATGTTAATAGGGATATTTGTGCCGTTTCAGTAGGAAATGTGTTGTCTGTAAATGACAGCGAGCGACCACATCACGTTTTAGATATGTGTTTGAGTTTTTATTAAACCTAAACTAAGAAATATTGCTGCCCTGATGACAATTCTATTAGTGAACTTAGAGGCAAATCAGGGGGTTGTGTACCCTGTAAGTAGGACAGGTTCTTATTATACATTGAGCAAAAGTTTAGTCCACTAAATCAAGCTTTTCCTTTTTTTTTTTTAAAGAAAAAAAAAGTGCGTGGCCGACAGTCAACTCACATTTCTGAAGGTGCCCTTATATATGATTATAAAGAAAAAGGCTATACTTTGAAATACAACTTTCCTAGGATCACACAATGAGTCCTGTGGATCTGGTAAATGTTATGATTATTTTTTTTTTTTTTTTTTTTTTTTTGAGGCCTGACAATTTACAGCTAACTGCTCTTTCCTTTGGCGTGAAATTTGCACCAAGAATATTGACAAAATGTTCAAGTGATGGATGGTGTCAGATTGGTCATAAGATTCATTTAGCTATTGGCTGATCACCAGGACAACTTGGAAGAAATGCCAAGACTACAATCAACAAGTTTAGTAAACTGTTCATAGACTTGTTCGTACACTAGGGTTCACAGTCTGTATCAGAGAGGATTTCAAGCCCAGCAAATCCATAACTTTCTAGGAACCATGCTACATTTTGTTTAGGGAAAACCTTTTACGACTAGATAGTGTTAGCACTTTCCGACGAGCTAGTTGTTGGGCTTTACAGGTTGATGCTCCTTTACGAGACATTGCAGTCTTTGACAGCAGTTAATTACATTGCTGGAGGTGATGGCTGCGTATTTTTGCTGTGGTTCCTCATGCTTGTCTTCTAGAGGAATGGCTTACTCTTCCGTGGTCACAAGCGACTGGGAGAGTGCAATGTTCAAGACGAAAACACCATGCATTTTAGTGCTGGAACTAAACAAGTGTATTTATAAGCAGATCATTTCTTGATCTACAATCAACATACCAATTCTAAGGAATGAATCTCTGCTAATTCACATAATTGATACGACAATAGGGGGCATTGGTCGTGCACGATTACACATCCTTGTGCTAGGGTCCGAATCCGTTCTGCAGGCTCTCTAAGCTTCACAACCAGGCGGTCTCAAAGGGACCGCATGGCCACCATGGGCTATCTTCAGAATCAGTGGAATTTATTCTCATCTGTTATTGATAGTGCACATAATTAACCTATTGGCCGAGCATATGCTAGTGGTGAATAATTATTTTGTATATCTTCTCTTTAGAACTCATCAGCAGCATCAGTGTTGAGTTTGACATGTGAGAACGAAAATAAATACTAAAGTTATGCATCAAAGGACTCATTGCCTCAGTTACAGGTGAAAGGTTAATGCATGGAAGTTCAGAGACCTTTGATTGTTCCTCCCTCTTCATCCCATTTCTATAATAATACTAATTATAAAAAATGTCGGGCACCAGCTGCAGTCACGCTTGTAGTTCCCATGTAGAGAATTAACCTTTGTTCGGTCATGAAAGACATTGTGGGATTACCAAGAACGTACAGGGGCTTCGACTAAGGGCTACCAGCAAAGTCACTACAGCGACTACCTCCCTTCCAAATCATATACTCACTTTCCCATCCTTTGTACCTTGAGATTGGTATGGAAGCGGTGCCCATATAGTAGGCAGGGTCTGAAGGAGTTGTGTGCTCAACTTACGTTTGTAGGAGGCTGGCCTGGTTTGTAGTGAGTACCAAGGGGTACTTACACCTTGCACCAGGTCCAGGTATCCCTTATTAGTGTAGAGGGGTGTCTAGAAGCTTAGGCTGATAGAAAATGGTAGCTTAGCAGAGTAGCTTCGGCTGAACTAGGAGACATGCAAAGCTCCTACTATACCACTGGTGTCATATGCACAATATCATAAGAAAACACAATACACAGATATACTAAAAATAAAGGTACTTTATTTTTATGACAATATGCCAAAAGTATCTCAGTGAGTACCCTCAG
The DNA here is from genome assembly GCF_031143425.1 of Pleurodeles waltl. NCBI lineage: Eukaryota > Metazoa > Chordata > Amphibia > Caudata > Salamandridae > Pleurodeles > Pleurodeles waltl. The sequence continues at coordinate 37,185,311 of NC_090450.1, forward strand.
TATGAGGATAGCAAATATACACAAGATATATGTACACAATACCAAAATATGCAGTAATAGCAATAGAAAACAGTGCAAGCAATGTATAGTCACAATAGAATGCAATGGGAGCACATACGGATAGGGGCAACACAAACCATATACTCTAGAAGTGGAATGCGAACCACGAATGGACCCCAAACCTATGTGAGCTCGTAGAGGGTCGCTGGGACTGTACGAAAACAGTGAGGGTTAGAAAAATAGCCCAACCCAAGACCCTGAAAAGTGGGTGCAAAGTGCACCTAAGTTCCCCAGAGAGCACAGAAGTAGTGATAGGGGAATTCTGCAAGAAAGACCAACACCAGCAATGCAACAACAATGGATTTCCAGACGAGAGTACCTGTGGAACAAGGGGACCAAGTCCAAAAGTCACGATCAAGTCGGGAGTGGCAGATGCCCAGGAAATGCCAGCTGTGGGTGCAAAGAAGCTGCCACCGGATGGTAGAAGCTGTGGATTCTGCAAGAACGACAAGGGCTAGAAACTTCCCCTTTGGAGGATGGATAGCCCACGTCGTGTAGAAGCTTGCAGAGGTGTTTTCGTGCAGAAAGACCGCAAACAAGCCTTGCTAGCTGCAAAGGTCGTGGTTAGGGTTTTTGGATGCTGCTGTGGCCCAGGAGGGACCAGGATGTCGCCAATTTGCGTGAGGAGACGGAGGGGGCGTCCAGCAAGACAAAGAGCCCACTCAGAAGCAAGCAGCACCCGCAGAAGTGCCGGAACAGGCACTACGAAGTGGAGTGAACCGGAGCTCACCCGAGGTCAAAAAAGGAAGGTCCCACGACGCCGGAGGACAACTCAGGAGGTCGTGCACTGCAGGTTAGAGTGCCGGGGACCCAGGCTTTGCTGTGCACAAAGGAAATCTTGGAAGAGTGCACAGGAGCCGGAGCAGCTGCAAAACACGCGGTTCCCAGCAATGCAGTCTAGCGTGGAAGTCTAGCAAGGACTTACCTCCACCAAACTTGGACTGAAGAGTCACTGGACTGTGGGAGTCACTTGGACAGAGTTGCTGAGTTCAAGGGACCTCGCTCGTCGTGCTGAGAGGAGACCCAGAGGACCGGTGAAGCAGTTCTTTGGTGCCTGCGGTTGAAGGGGGAAGATTCCGTCGACCCACGGGAGATTTCTTCGGAGCTTCTAGTGCAGAGAGGAGGCAGACTACCCCCACAGCATGCACCACCAGGAAAACAGTCAAGAAGGCGGCAGGATCAGCGTTACAAGGTCGCAATAGTCGTCTTTGCTACTTTGTTGAAGTTTTGCAGGCTTCCAGCGCGGTCAGCAGTCGATTCCTTGGCAGAAGGTGAAGAGAGAGATGCAGAGGAACTCTGATGAGCTCTTGCATTCGTTATCTAAGGAATTCCCCAAAGCAGAGACCCTAAATAGCCAGAAAAGGAGGTTTGGCTACCTAGGAGAGAGGATAGGCTAGCAACACCTGAAGGAGCCTATCAGAAGGAGTCTGACGTCACCTGCTGGCCCTGGCCACTCAGAGCAGTCCAGTGTGCCAGCAGCACCTCTGTTTCCAAGATGGCAGAGGTCTGGAGCACACTGGAGGAGCTCTGGCCACCTCCCAGGGGAGGTGCAGGTCAGGGGAGTGGTCACTCCCCTTTCCTTTGTCCAGTTTTGCGCCAGAGCAGGGCTGGGGGATCCCTGAACCAGTGTAGACTGGCTTATGCTGAAATGGGCACCATCTGTGCCCATGAAAGCTTTTCTAGAGGCTGGGGGAGGCTACTCCTCCCCAGCCCTGACACCTTTTTCCAAATGGAGAGGGTGTAACACCCTCTCTCTGAGGAAGTCCTTTGTTCTGCCTTCCTGGGACAAGCCTGGCTGGACCCCAGGAGGGCAGAAACCTGTCTGAGGGGTTGGCAGCAGCTGCAGTGAAACCCCAGGAAAGGCAGTTTGGCAGTACCTGGGTCTGTGCTAGAGACCCGGGGGGTCATGGGATTGTCTCCCAAATACCAGGATGGCATGGGGGGGAGGGGGGGGGCAATTCCATGATCTTAGACATGTTACATGGCCATGTTTGGAGTTACCATTGTGAAGCTATACATAGGTAGTGACCTATGTATAGTGCACGCGTGTAATGGTGTCCCCGCACTCACAAAGTCCGGGGAATTTGCCCTGAACAATGTGGGGGCACCTTGGCTAGTGCCAGGGTGCCCACACACTAAGTAACTTTGCACCCAACCTTCACCAGGTGAAGGCTAGACATATAGGTGACTTATAAGTTACTTAAGTGCAGTGGTAAATGGCTGTGAAATAATATGGACGTTATTTCACTCTGGCTGCAGTGACAGGCCTGTGTAAGAATTGTCAGAGCTCCCTATGGGTGGCACAAGAAATGCTGCAGCCCATAGGGATCTCCTGCAACCCCAATACCCTGGGTACCTCAGTACCATATACTAGGGAATTATAAGGGTGTTCCAGTATGCCAATGTAAATTGGTGAAATTGGTCACTAGCGTTGGTGACAATTTGGAAAGAAATGAGAGCATAACCACTGAGGTTCTGGTTAGCAGAGCCTCAGTGAGACAGTTGGGCATCACACAGGGAACACATACATATAGGTCACAAACTTATGAGCACTGGGGTCCTGACTAGCAGGGTCCCAGTGACACATAAGAAACATACTGAAAACATAGGGTTTTCACTATGAGCACTGGGCCCTGGCTAGCAGGATCCCAGTGAGACAGTGAAAATACCCTGACATACACTCACAAACAGGCCAAAAGTGGGGGTAACAAGGCTAGAAAGAGGCTACTTTCTCACAACGTTGCCTTGGACATGTGGCCCATTTCAGTCTGCCTCTGTACGGGCAGCACCAGTGACCCCCAGTGTGCCAGGACATGGTGCATTCAGATCTCTATTTAAGATCAGAGTTCTAAAGCATGGTGATGGTTCATGGAGCCCACCTGCTCCCCAATGCCTGGAGAGCCTCTGGCTGGAGCTCCATGCCTGCCCCAATGCCTGGAGAGCCTCTGGCTGGAGCTCCATGCCTGCCCCAATGCCTGGAGAGCCTCTGGCTGGAGCTCCATGCCTGCCCCAATGCCTGGAGAGCCTCTGCCTGCAGCTCAGCGGCTCACACAATTCCTGGAGAGCATCTGGCTGGAGCTCAGCGGCTGACCCAATGCCTGGAGGGCATCTGGCTTAAGTTCAGCAGCTCCTGCAGCTTAGAGCGCCTCAGGCAGGTCAGCGGCTGCCCCATGCCTGGAGCACAGCTGGCAGGACAGCGGCTTCCCGAGTGCCTCCTCTGCTTCAGGCCGGTCAGCGGCTGCCCATTTGCCTAAAATGACTGGCAGGTCAGCGTCGGCCCCAGTGCGTGGACCCCCAGCGGCTGCCCCAATGCCTGGAGAGCCTCTGCCTGCAGCTCAGCGGCTGCCCCAATGCCTGGAGAGCCTCTGCCTGCAGCTCAGCTGCTGCCCCAATGCCTGGAAAGTCTTGCTGGAGCTCAGCGGCTTCCCCAATGCCTGGAGGGCCTCTGGTTGGAGCTCAGCTGGAGAGCATCTGGCTGGAGTTCAGGAGCTCCTGCAGCTTAGAGCGCCTCAGGCAGGTCAGCGGCTGCCCCATGCCTGGAGCACAGCTGGCAGGACAGTGGCTGCCCGAGTGCCTCCTCTGCTTCATGCCAGTCAGCGGACGCCCCTTTGCCTGGAATGACTGGCAGGTCAGCGGCTGCCCTGGTGCGTGGCGCACCTCAGGCTGGAGCTCTGTGGCTGCCCCAATGCCTGGAGGGCCTATGCCAGCAGCTCAGCGGCTGCCCCAGTGTTCCGGAGACACTGGCCGGAGCTCAGCCGCTGCCCCAATGCCTGGTGCACCTCAGGCTGGTCAGTGGCCTCCCCAGTGCCTGGTGCGAGTGGCACCACTGGCAGATCAGCGGCTGCCTCAGTGCCTATGGCAAGTAGGCACGATGTCATGCTCACTCTGTCTCCACAGGTGTCTGGCATTTGAGAGGGCGCCCTCCCAAGCTTTGCTATACCCTTGATATGATGTGGTATTACAGAGAGAGCTTGGTAATACTTGCAGGGTCTGCCGCCTCTCGCCTTCTCTCTCAGGGCTTTCCAACACTTTCGTTGTACCGGCTTGGGTGAAGCGATGGCTCTCGATATTTAAAAAAAATACAAAAAACTGGTTGTGCCTCACCCAGCTGGCGCGTACATGGCTTGCTATGACAGCCACGTTCTTGTGTAACTGAGTGGTGACGGGTGGGGCAGAGGTTGAAGAGGGTGGTTAAAGGCATCAAGCACCCGCAGTGTCAGGTTCGAGACATGCTGCAGCCGCGCTCCTTCTCTGAGCGCTGGTCTCTGGGCCATCCTTGGCAGAGCGCCCGCCCAGTGCCCGTGCCAAGCGGCCTGGAGCGCCGGCCCAGCCCTGCCTCTGCCCGCGCCTGGCATCTGCAGATGGCGGACTCGGTGCGTTTAAGCCGCGGATGCTGGATGGGAACTTCAGAGCTCTCTGCCTTCAGCCATAGCCGGCAGCAATGCCACCCCGGGGCTCCCTTCCTCCAGGGAGCGTCGATGGGCGTGGAGGGGACGGCTGGCACGGCCTGCCTGCTGCTCAGCTCCGTGCGCCTCCGAGAGGGTGGGAGGAGTGCTTGGCAGGTGGGGGAGGGGAGCAGGTGTTGCTTGTATTTAAAGGCGGTGGTTGTCTAATGGAATGTGCACTCATAGGAGACAGCATGGCCAGGCCTTCTGCCCGCTAGGGCGCTAATCGGCTATAGATATGTACGTCTTAACCCCCCAGGAGTTCAGTGGAGAGTTTTAAGATGGTCTGCTGTGAAAGTGAAATTTGAAATGGAGGATGGAGGCGACCACAGATAAAAATCGGGGCCCTCGACAAAGTTTGTGTATCTTTGTATACAATAAACGCAATGTGTGTATACATGTGCACTATGCTTCACAATGATACGTGACCGGAATATGAAGTATGTCTAGGTACGATCTGGTTTCCCCTAACACTGGACAATCTCCATTGTGACACTCGACAATAGTCTGTGGAGCCTGTGTGCAGGGGGTCGCACGATTTGCACAGAAAGTGCTCAGAGACCCGAGAATGCTCCTCCGTGCCCTGGAGCCTCCGTCCTTCTTCGGTACTGTGGCTCCTCGGCCTTGCAGCCGTGCTGTGTGCCCCTCATTGTTGATTACTGTGCGGTTTGTGCCTTATGGGGCGCAGAGTGCGGTTGTCCAGCGCCCCGCCGCCGTTGGACGCCATGTGAGACCTTGCAGTTCACAGCCACATGACTGCTCGCCGTGGGCCAGAATCTTGGATTCTACAGTCCTGCCCTGTACTTCTGCCCAGTGTGTGTGCACGGCTCCACAGCGCCGAGGGAGGGATGTGCCCGACCCCTCCGTGTCGCCACCGCAGACGGTCCTCCCCGGCGATGACTGATGCGCAGCGGATTACCCTGCCCCGCCGCGGCCTCGCAGACGCCCCTGGCTCCCTGGGTAGTAATCACAGGCCGGGCTTGACTAAACCACTCGCGCTGGAGGGAGATGGCACTCCCTTCTTTAGACATGTCTGCCCTGGTAGAGCGGTGCCAGTGGTACGAGACTGGGCACTTTACTGGCATGGCCGCGTCTTTACGCAGAACCTGGCCAACCGTTCCTTTGTTTTCGCTGGAAATTCAGGTGCAAGTGCTGAGGGCAGTACAGCTGGCGCCCACGGACGACGTCATCGCTCCTCGCCCGGGCCACAGGACCCTGTGCACCGCCTTGTTGCTTTTCTGCAGGCGCTTTAACCTTGTCGGCTCTAGAAGGCCCTTAACACATGCTCTAGCATTGTACAGACCATGAAGTTTCGCGATGCACAACCTATCGGAGAGCATTTAGTGGTGCTAGCTAACTGCAGACTGCTGCTGTCCGTTTCACCTGCACCATGGAAAGGCCTCCTTACAGTTCTTGTTTTAACGCCAAAAGGATCGCGGTTTTAGCCTTCATCTGAGCTAATTCAACTCTCCCAACTAGGGCCTGGCATCCATGTCCGCTTTCAAGTCGTATTTTTTTTTTCCCCGGTGCCGTCAAGGTTTGGGCTCCACTGACCCAGGGTGCTACTGATTCAGTTAGAGGCCCAGCGGGGGTGACCCTTCCTTTGTCCGAGGTGGGCAGGGCTCCTGGGCTCATTCAGCATGATAAAAGGTACATACACAGTGGGTCAAAGGTCTGCTCCTCCAATCAGTTATCGGGGGAGGAGTTGATTTGCGACCCGGGAACTGTTCATAGTTACCTTAGAGATAGAAATGTAATTCCGTTTTGGAAGCTTGACTGTGACAGAGGAAAATACACCACTGGTAAGGCCGAGTGATTTGTCTTTGAGGCGAGCGGGCTGGAGATGCAACCCCCCTATTGGAGGGTGTTCTGAACTGTATCAGTGAAGGCTTTCCTAATCCGATTTGATTCTTTATTTTTTACTGGAAGCCACGGGACTTGTGTGTCTTCCCCTCACATCTTCCAAACTGAGGAATCGTTTGGTACCACCTCAGGGAAAGGGGGCTTGTTTGGGCCGGGCACTGTTTCTATGGCCGAGTTCTCCTGTTTGTTTTAAAGGGGCTTCTGTTTTCCCATTTGCAAGGAAGGAGCCTTTGAAACTACGAGTAGTGAATATCGCCGTAAGAGGTACTGCTGCCACGTGGAGTTTACGTTATTATAGACGGCTATTTGTTTGACTGCCTTTAGGAAGGGGGGGGGGGGATATACATTTCGTTAAATAACCTTTCTGCAGGCATACAGTCGATGTAGAAAGTTGCCGAGGTAACAATCCCATCTCCGGAGTAACGCGTCCATGCTAAGAGGTTTCATTCTTAGCCTGCCAACGCGCTGCACCTCCCCCAGTTCAGATGCAGCTTAGGGGATGCGCCTGCAAAGTACCTTCGGTGAGCACTTAGTTTTCAAGAGTCGAGCGTTGCCTTCCAGGGCCCTCCGTACATTGTTGCACTGGGGGCTTTTGGGGTCTCCATCACGCATCAATGTGGGCCAGTGCAAGTGGCGTTCATCATTTTGTCTACTTGGTGGCAATTTTAGGCCTCTTTCCCAGGGGCCCCTGAAGTGCTGTGATGGGGGCCTGGAAGGGATCGCCCCTCGTCTAGGATTGATTTTTGGTCCAATGAACGTTTGACGCATAACCTCTCACCATTCCCCCGCACTCCTAAAATATGCGCTGCAGTGGCCTCCAGTGGCTCATGTTGGCGACTTACCGTGGACACAAAGTCGTCAACGTTTTGCCTTGCGCTTGGCTGTTTGGTGAAGATGGTGCTCTATTAATAATCGTGGTATTTGTCAGTCTCCGGTTTTATTTTCTTCATCGGACATTAAAAGTAAGCTCTGACGCCGGGTTAACACATGCCCTTTTTGTGGGCATCACCTCGCCTCCCGTGCCACCCTGCGGTTTCTGTCCCAGTGCAGATTGCCCTTATAACACCAGCCCATTGCTACTCTCCTGCGTGCCTCAGTTTCCTGTGACTGCCTCTCCTCTCTGAGTGACAGAACGGGGTACCCCACATCCTTTCCTCGGTCCTAGGGCTCCCCGAGAGCACACGTTCACCGACATGTACCTTTGGCATTTCCACAGACCCTCCCGATGGTTTTTGGGCTGGATTGAAAGCATGTCTGACTTTTATGTGATTAACTTAAAAGAGTTTTCAGCGGTATTGCATAGAGGGTCTATAGCTCCGCCCAAATGTTGGTGAAGGTGAGTATGTTTAGATTGGCCATAAGTTTTTGTGTGCATACACAGGAAAACGTTTTTATCCTCCATCCAGCTGCCTGAACCAACAGCAAACAAACACAAATGATGGCCGGAATGCAGAACCACCCCCCCCAACCGGACTGGAAAAAAGCATCCTGGGACCGGTTTCAGGATATCACCCTTCATCTGCCAGTCTAGCTTGAATCCGGTGGCACGGTGAGCAAGGGGTTCCACGTCTGGGCATGATCAGCGCACTTCCAGCGACAGCACAAGTGGACAGAATGCGGAACCAATCCTCCCACCCCAGTTTGCACGCAGCCATATGCAAACCAGTCTTGACCCTGTACCCCGAGTGCTGTTTGAGAGCAGCAGGTGATTCCCATGGCTGCAGTGACATACATGGATTTTTAGGCCTTGCTTACCTTGTGTGAGCAATGGAGAACTTTCAGAGTAGTAGTGAGTGTGGGGGTTTAGGCTCCACCCACATGTTAGTTTCTCGGAGTACAGGATTTAATTTGGCTGATTGTGTGTGCGTCCGCAAAAATATGCTTCCTGTATTGCACTTTATTGCTTGTGGCAAAGCTTCTGCTCTCTATTGCAGAACCAAGTTGGTTATGGTTGCATGCCAATGATAATGGCCAAGGGTCAGGCCTGTTCATTGTGGAATGTTTACATAAAGGAAATAGGCATAACATTTATTTGAAAAGGATATTTGATGCATACTTCTAACTGCAGGTGCCACACCATGTCAATATTCCTCAGGCGTCTGACTGGTTTCAGAAACATTAAAGCAGTACTCCTGCTGCCAGTGAGGTGGTATCGTTCATCTCCAACCTAGTTCTACTGCCGAAGTTACTGAGCCGCATAAATGCACCACCCATATCCCCTGATGTCACTTCCTTTCTGTACTTGACTTCAGACTGACCCAGTGCTACTCCATAGTCTTTTTCAATGACTTTTCAAAACTTTTCACTAACATTTTCCCGGTGTGTTGGGGAAAACCTCACCTCCCTAGGAAACAGGGTTCAATTTGTGCAGGCACTGTGAGACAAATGCAGTGACAGACCCACACGAGGTATGCAAATGATGCCTGCATCAGGGCTATGATCCAGGGCCCGTGACTGCTGTTCCCTGATTAATCTGAAGGCACTGTGGGTCTGTGAGGCAAACGTGTAGGTCACCAAAAATTGGAAGACTGCACACCTTGACCGGTCGAACTTGAAAGAACGGTCCTGTTCCTGAGGCAGATCGTCACTGCGACAGAAGTCTTTGGGTAAGCCCAAGAAGCATAAGAAATTATGCTGGGGTCTGACCTTTCCCGTTACTTTCAAATTTGAGACCAGGCGTGAGGTTAATGTGCTACCCAGTCTTACTCTTGATGTCCATTGGAGCAGATCCCAAGCCTACTCCTGATCCACCACAAGTTTCCAGGCCCAGCTGCAACAATACAGCAAATGGAGGCTTTGCTCCCTCTGTCAAGCCTTTGGACTACAAGAATCTGCAAGGGCCTCCAGTCGGACTTCTGTCAGCGTGTCTGTTCTCTGTGCAATCTGCCCATCAAACCAGCTTTGGGTTCAGCACCAACTCTGGTGTCAGATTTTTTTCTGATGGCACTTGCAGAAACGGCTCCTTTCGTGCAGATGCCAAACATCTGAGGTGGATTCCCAACCTTTGTGTGTGGAAAGTGGTATGATGCAATACAAGTTGCCAGGGGCCCAGAGTGTTCTGCAGACACTAGCTTTCCTTCCATTGAAGAAGTCTCCTTTACTAATCAACCCTCCACATCTCTCATTCTGAGAATCGGACTTCTTCATAAAAAAATAAAAGTCCAAGTCTTGATTTGCACACTGGTCATACCAATTTGCTGATGCTCTTTGCCTCAGAGGACGCAGACAGCCTACAAAAGCAAATGACGTCATTGCACATGGGTGGTGCTTATGTGAGACTGATTGTCACCTCTGCAGTACGGCAACTTTGATGCGGAGCAGCATAGCACCACCTGTTGGCGGTCAGAAGTATTGCTTTAAAGTTTCTGCATCCAATGTCTCTAGGAGAACATCCACAAGGTTATCTGCAGTTAGAAAACACAACGTATATAACTTGTTCGTTAAAGTGAACAGGCATTTAAGTGTTGATTTATGTTGTATATTAAAGCCTACTGATGGGTATTTTATTACTTGAAATGTCAGATTACTACAGTACGTGAGGATTTAGTGTGCACACCGTTTTTGACTTTCTCTGGGAGTTGTCACTTGGATGATTTTCATTAGGCCTTATTGGGAGGGTGGTTGTATATTTTGCTACTTGTAATTTTGTGCATATGTCTAATTTTATAATTGTAAATCTGATTGCCAGTTTATGCACACTTTAGTAGTCGTATTTGAAGAGTGTCAAGCCAATAGAGCATAGAGGCCGTATCGGTTTACTGGAAAACGTTATGTCCGATTCCTGAGGTGTGATCTGTTTTTAATGAAGCCCTACTTGTGAAGAGCGTGTTTAAGGCAATAGGTTTTTAAGGGTGGGTTGTTATTAAACTGTGCTAAAATCTGCAGACTGGCAGATTCCCACAACAGACAGGGATTTCAGTGTTGATGACCCACATGAACGAACCAGGCCTAGAAGATTTGCGCTATGGTAATCCTTATTGGGCTTTATTACTAGGGATGTTATATTGTTTTGACAACTAATTTTGTACCCATTTATTGTTTTGTCATGGTAAATCTGATGGTTACTTTGTAGGAACTCTTAAGACCTGGTCAAAAGTTCTGAGTTGGTTATGGCGACCAGTCAGTGGTAACAGTTATGGCCCTAAAGGTGTTTAGGCTGTTGATAAGGACAGTAAGCCTGACCTTTGTGAAAATCTCATGTTTAAGTGCATAGGCATTTAAGGGTAGATTGTGTTTCCTATATAATAAAGCCTACATATATATACGTATTATGTTACATGGAATTTCAGATTACCTCGGTAGTAAAGTGTTTTAGCGCTGTTGCCCCCCACCCCTTGCCAAACTGTTATATATTTGAGTCCTAAAAGGTGAGCTAGTATTTTGTTTTTCCAAACTGTAATTTTGTTCACTCTAAATTTATGACATCATGCCTCATGGTTGACTTCTTTGAAAGCTTAAGATCAAACAATATAGGTTGCCTCAGTTTCGTTAGCTAGAAAAAAATATTCCAGAATGCTGTTAGCTTGTTTTTCTTTATTTTTTTATTTAAAAAAAAAAATAATTGAAAGCTACTATAAACTCGTATGCCTGACAAATTGATTGTGTAAAGATTGTTAAAGCTAGTAGGCATTTAAGGGTGGATTTTCTTTTTCTTCCCGGGTAGATATTTTGATCAAAGATGCTGACGAGTTGTGCTGTTAAGATTGTTGCTTGAATCTCGCTAGCTGTCTGCAAGGATCTTGCAATAAAAAAAGCTTCTGTGTGTGTGTGTGTATATATGTGTGTGTATATATATATATATATATATATATATATATATGTGTGTGTATATATATATATATATATACTCACCAAAAAAGTTTTGAAATCCAAAGGTTACAGAAAACTATGGCGGTCCGAGCGTGGACCCAACAATCCACATATATACAGCACCAACTCCTCCACAGTACAAAGGACCTGCTCGGACACTCGTTGGTGCATATGTTTAGTGAAACAATGCTTCCGCAACGCGTTTCAGCCGTAGCCTTGAGATATATATATATATATATATATATATATATATATATATATATATATATATATATATATCAACTTGTCTCACCCAATAGGACAAGAAATCAAGACACAAAACGGACGGTTCCAAAAATATATTAGAAGAAAAATGGTCCTCCTAATCAAGACACAAAACGGACGGTTCCAAAAATATATTAGAAGAAAAATGGTCCTCCTCCCAACGCGTTTCAGCAGTAGCCTTGTTCACGGATGGGGGAATACTGCATGCAACAGACATAAATACATAGACATAAAGAAAGGACTTAAACCACCATACAGATACTTGTCCAAGTACAGTGATCGCCATCTTGTAACGGTTACATAAGCCATAGTATCACAAAAGTATATCCATATCATAATATAGCTGACTTAAATATATGCAAATGCTTCAAGTTATATATTCAATTAATCAATTAACTACATAACCTTATATACTGTACTTAACAATCCTGTTATATTTCATGTCTCTATCAAAATTAGATACAGTGAAACCACCTACACCCCCAAAAGAAACTTTGTATCAAAATTAAAACCAATCATCTTTACAAAACTAATACATGAATGTAAGGAAATGCCTCCTTGGCATGGTTGCCCCCTGACTTTTTGCCTTTGCTGATGCTATGTTTACAATTGAAAGTGTGCTGAGGCCTGCTAACCAGGCCCCAGCACCAGTGTTCTTTCCCTAACCTGTACTTTTGTATCCACAATTGGCAGACCCTGGCATCCAGATAAGTCCCTTGTAACTGGTACTTCTAGTACCAAGGGCCCTGATGCCAAGGAAGGTCTCTAAGGGCTGCAGCATGTCTTATGCCACCCTGGAGACCTCTCACTCAGCACAGACACACTGCTTGCCAGCTTGTGTGTGCTAGTGAGGACAAAACGAGTAAGTCGACATGGCACTCCCCTCAGGGTGCCATGCCAGCCTCTCACTGCCTATGCAGTATAGGTAAGACACCCCTCTAGCAGGCCTTACAGCCCTAAGGCAGGGTGCACTATACCATAGGTGAGGGTACCAGTGCATGAGCATGGTACCCCTACAGTGTCTAAACAAAACCTTAGACATTGTAAGTGCAGGGTAGCCATAAGAGTATATGGTCTGGGAGTCTGTCAAACACGAACTCCACAGCACCATAATGGCTACACTGAAAACTGGGAAGTTTGGTATCAAACTTCTCAGCACAATAAATGCACACTGATGCCAGTGTAAATTTTATTGCAAAATACACCCCAGAGGGCACCTTAGAGGTGCCCCCTGAAACTTAACCGACTGTCTGTGTAGGCTGACTAGTTCCAGCAGCCTGCCACACCAGAGACATGTTGCTGGCCCCATGGGGAGAGTGCCTTTGTCACTCTGAGGCCAGTAACAAAGCCTGCACTGGGTGGAGATGCTAACACCTCCCCCAGGCAGGAGCTGTGACACCTGGCGGTGAGCCTCAAAGGCTCACCCCTTTGTCACAGCCCAGCAGGGCACTCCAGCTTAGTGGAGTTGCCCGCCCCCTCCGGCCACGGCCCCCACTTTTGGCGGCAAGGCTGGAGGGAACAAAGAAAGCAACAAGGAGGAGTCACTGGCCAGTCAGGACAGCCCCTAAGGTGTCCTGAGCTGAGGTGACTAACTTTTAGAAATCCTCCATCTTGCAGATGGAGGATTCCCCCAATAGGGTTAGGATTGTGACCCCCTCCCCTTGGGAGGAGGCACAAAGAGGGTGTACCCACCCTCAGGGCTAGTAGCCATTGGCTACTAACCCCCCAGACCTAAACACGCCCTTAAATTTAGTATTTAAGGGCTACCCTGAACCCTAGAAAATTAGATTCCTGCAACTACAAGAAGGACTGCCTAGCTGAAAACCCCTGCAGAGGAAGACCAGAAGACGACAACTGCCTTGGCTCCAGAAACTCACCGGCCTGTCTCCTGCCTTCCAAAGATCCTGCTCCAGCGACGCCTTCCAAAGGGACCAGCGACCTCGACATCCTCTGAGGACTGCCCCTGCTTCGAAAAGACAAACTCCCGAGGACAGCGGACCTGCTCCAAGAAAGGCTGCAACTTTGTTTCCAGCAGCCTTGAAAGAACCCTGCAAACTCCCCGCAAGAAGCGTGAGACTTGCAACACTGCACCCGGCGACCCCGACTCGGCTGGTGGAGATCCAACACCTCAGGAGGGACCCCAGGACTACTCTGATACTGTGAGTACCAAAACCTGTCCCCCCTGAGCCCCCACAGCGCCGCCTGCAGAGGGAATCCCGAGGCTTCCCCTGACCGCGACTCTTTGAATCCTAAGTCCCGACGCCTGGGAGAGACCCTGCACCCGCAGCCCCCAGGACCTGAAGGACCGGACTTTCACTGGAGAAGTGACCCCCAGGAGTCCCTCTCCCTTGCCCAAATGGAGGTTTCCCCGAGGAACCCCCCCTTGCCTGCCTGCAGCGCTGAAGAGATCCCGAGATCTCTCATAGACTAACATTGCGAACCCGACGCTTGTTTCTACACTGCACCCGGCCGCCCCCGCGCTGCTGAGGGTGAAATTTCTGTGTGGGCTTGTGTCCCCCCCGGTGCCCTACAAAACCCCCCTGGTCTGCCCTCCGAAGACGCGGGTACTTACCTGCAAGCAGACCGGAACCGGGGCACCCCCTTCTCTCCATTCTAGCCTATGTGTTTTGGGCACCACTTTGAACTCTGCACCTGACCGGCCCTGAGCTGCTGGTGTGGTGACTTTGGGGTTGCTCTGAACCCCCAACGGTGGGCTACCTTGGACCAAGAACTGAACCCTGTAAGTGTCTTACTTACCTGGTAAAACTAACAAAAACTTACCTCCCCCAGGAACTGTGAAAATTGCACTGTGTCCACTTTTAAAACAGCTATTTGTCAATACCTTGTAAAGTATACATGCAATTTTTATGATTTAAAGTTCCTAAAGTACTTACCTGCAATACCTTTCGAATGAGATATTACATGTAGAATTTGAACCTGTGGTTCTTAAAATAAACTAAGAAAAGAGATTTTTCTATACAAAAACCTATTGGCTGGATTTGTCTCTGAGTGTGTGTACCTCATTTATTGTCTATGTGTATGTACAACAAATGCTTAACACTACTCCTTGGATAAGCCTACTGCTCGACCACACTACCACAAAATAGAGCATTAGTATTATCTATTTTTACCACTAGTTTACCTCTAAGGGGAACCCTTGGACTCTGTGCATGCTATTCCTCACTTTGAAATAGCACATACAGAGCCAACTTCCTACAATGAATATCAAAGGAAACTCAAAAAGAAATCAGAGTCCAGTAAATAATCATTTAACTACCAAGATGAGTATTCATCTCTTCACTTAAGTTTAACCCATTGGGAAACAGTCATAAATGTAATGATGTATTTTGATTCAAGAACTTGTAACATCTTCTGTCTATCACCACCTCGTGAGTTAAGTTTAATCTGATCACAGACCAAATATGTGAGTTGTTTTTCATCACCTTGATGTACTTCATGAAAGTGTCGTGCTACAGGGTAGCTACGATCAATTACGTATGGCTCTTACATCCTCCAGCCTTCTCTTTTTTTCTTTATGGATTGTACTGCCCACATTTTGTCACATGGACATCGTAAGCAGTATACACAGAAATCTGTGTTACATGTAAAGAAACCCTTGATGGCATATTCACCTTGACCAGCGCCCCATATTACATTTTTGGAGTCCTTACTATATTTGCATGCTTTGCATTGATGACAACAGTAAAACCCTGAGATTCTAGATCTCCCACTCTCAGAATTGATGCTACTAAGCACCATATTAGGATTGAGATTGTCTTTAAGTGACCTACCCTTACGGAAAGTTAGTGCAGGACTATTCCACACATATTCCTGTAGATCCGGGTCTGTTTGAAGGATATGCCAACTTCTGGTAAGTGCTCGCCTTAGATTAAATGTTTGATTGG